>NW_027397082.1:24700941-24737762 GCF_003265705.2 Callorhinus ursinus
AAACAAACAAACAAACCAATCTGGCCATCCTGTAAAAGAGACTAACTTCTGCTTTCCAAATCTGCTCTACTTTTCAACTTTACTCAGAGACTGGAAGGCTGGCTCTTACTATGGTGACTAGCACCTTGGCAGCCCCAGTTCCGGGTTGGAATGTGAAATTCTAAAGCCCTATCCCCGGCCTTCATTCAACAGTTGTAAGGATATTTCTAAGACAGAGCCTCTACTCTGGTGCAGGCTGGAGCCCAGCTTCCACCTAGAATTTCCCAGTGCAATTCAAGAAACTCTTCTTGAGGTGTGCCTAGATGGCTCAGTCAGTTATGTGTCTAACTCTTGATTTCTGCTCAGGTCATAATCTCAGGGTTGTGAGACTGAGCCCTGCACTGGGCTCCATGCTGGGTGTGGAGCCTGGTTAAGATTCTCTCTTTCCCTCTCCCTCTGCTCCTCACCCCCCACCCACTCTCTCCCTCTCAAAAAGGAAGGAAGGAAGGAAGGAAGGAAGGAAGGAAGGAAGGAAGGAAGGCAGGCAGGCAGAAAGAAAGAAAGAAAGATAGATAGATAGATCCTTCTTGAGGACCTGCTCAATGCAAGCCATCCTGAGTGTCTACTGATAGATGCAATGCAAAAGCTAGTGCGTAGGAGCGGGTCAGGAGGGCTACAATCTAGGATCAGCAACAGGCTATAAATGACTCCCATTTAACAGGGTAAAAACGTCACATGTGCTACGTAAGATACCAATAATGTGCACACTATTTCCTCAGACACAGCATATTCCTCTACCACGGGGCTTCACAGTCCATTAGGAGTAGCAGTGACAGTCAGAAAGAGAGGTCATAATCACAATAGCAGCCACTGAAATCTGTTGGGACAATTACCACGCGCTATGTTTAGTGCTTTTTCAGATATCCAACCTCATGACTCTCTGAATTAGGTGGTATTTCCATTATTCTCATTTTACAGGTGAGACAAACTAAGTCTTAAGGAGATCAAGCAAATTGCTGAAGGCTCCACTGTGAGTTAACGGTGGAACAGGGCCTGCTTCCAGAGCCTCGCTCTTAACTGCTCACTCGGCTGCCTGTATAACACATTCCACTATTATGAAAACTCAGAGAAATGGAGGGCCTTCCAAAAGTTTTCCCTTCAGAAAGCACTCCTCAAGACAGTACACTTCAGGTTCACTGGGAGGAATGAAAGGCATATCCATGGCAATTAATCAGATACAGCAAATGGCTTATTGCAGCCCAGACTTCTTCAGTTTGCAAGTGCCAAATAAATGTTTAGTCATGGAGTTGGAGGATAATAAAATAAAAATGAAACCTTGGGGAAATAATATGAATCACACCTTAAAACTATATATTTTTTAGTCTTCCAAAGTCATTGTTTTTTATATTTAAAGGCAACTACTAGTTAACTAGAAATGAGACATCATGCTCACTACCTTTATTCCCAAAGCAATAACTAATATTTCAGTCCAGATAGGAAAAGACTCTTTGAACTTTCTTTGGTCCATTTCCTTTTTTAATTAAAAAGAAAAAGAGGGGGGGGAGGAGGAGGAGGAGGAGGAGGAGGAGGAGGAGGAGGAGGAGGAAGAGTTCCCAGCCCTTTTGCTTGAGGACATAAAATACAATATGTTTAAATTGCAATGTAGAGTCTAGATGTGTTTTTATTAGCATAATTTCAACTTTCTCTGAAAACATCTGTAAAAGAGATTGACAATAAAAACACCCCACAGCAAATTTTAGAGTCAGCCAGTACAGAGTTAGAGATTTATCTTCTGCTAGGGCCCCTCTCCCGTCGTGCCCACCTCCTCCTTCCACACGCTCTTCACTAACAGGGAGGATGTGGGAAGGGAATCACACATTGCTTTTCTCAAGCTTTTGTTTATGATGTCTTCATGATTTTGTGCTAAGAGGGAAGGAGGGAGTAGAAAAATAGCATTCAGAGTGTTCCTTAAAAGGTTATTAGCAATATTTCTTGTTAAAGGCAACTTTGAAAATATTGCTCTTGGTTTCCCACAAGCCTCTAGGTTTCCATTTGGGCATTTTCCCTCCTGAACTCTATTCAATCAATCACTAATCAAATCAGTCAATATGTACAGAGAACCTGTTCTGAGCAAAGCACTCTTCCAGGTAGAAAGAGTTACAGAGTTAAACAAGAAGCTTAAAATCTATATAGAATTCTTAGGAAAAGGTCTGGAGCCAGAACCAACAAACTGTTAATTTGGGGGTAAAACGGGTGGGGGAGGTTGGGGAAGGAAAAATCCATCACGTTTAAGATTTTACACACCATTTTTTCTTTATAAGAAATGTGTATTACCTTTTTTTTTTAATTTAATGCCTTAGGGAGATAATATATAAAAATATAAACAAAGGCATTCAAGAAGTGAGTCAGATGACCATAAGCCTACTAGTGACAGGTGGTTTGCTTGTCACTGTTCAATTTTTGTCATGTTGATGAGAATAATGATGTTTGACACACTGAGAGATCTTCAAGCACTATGGACTCCATTCAGTCCCAGCACATTTCAATTTCTCTATCCAGGTTTATTTTACTAATGGTGACTTTAAGTTTCATTTTAGTGGTCTCATGATGAAGAATATACTTTCATAATGCCCACTGATCTCTAGCACTGCCCAATGTTTCACCACATAGTCAGAAATTTCTGGCTTGTTCTGGGATGCATATGCTCATCTCCAAGATTTATGGAATGACATATCCTTCTGATGAACACAGTTGTTTTTTGGAAGGATCAGGTTCTTTTACAATGAGCTACAACGATGGAGCAGAAGTTTGATTACCCGGATAAGCCAAGGCAGCTAGCAAAATCTTAAAGCATGATTCTTACTCATGAAAAACTGTGATTCTCTACTGCAATTATGATTTCAATTTCTTCTAAGTAACTTTGTAAGTCTGTGAGCTTAGAAACATTTAGAAATGTGAGAATTACATATTAGCATCTCTTTCCTTCTTCCTTATCCTCTATTTCTATATGTTGATTTTATCATATATCATCTAACTATATAATATTTGTTTTTTGTCTAATGTGTTTTTCCCTGTACTAGAATGTAGCAGAGACTACTATTCCTCCAGTATACATTCTCCCATAGACATAACGCCCTTGAATTTATCTGTGTCTATGATCTTTCAGAACCAGACTCTATTTTCCAGCTTCCCTTGGAGCTATGAAGTGACCATGTAACAAAATTCCGGCCAATGGAATGCTTTAGAAAGTGATGTGGACAACCTCTGGCGTGTATCCTCTAAAAGGACTAGGCGTGACATTTTTTCCTCCTTTTCTTCTTCCTGCCATTGAGAACATGGATGCAATGTTGAGCCATCCGGACCATGTGGATAAGGGAAATATACCAGAAGGGGCCTGGGTCCCTGGGTGATGTTGTAGGATAAAATTTCCAAATAACTACAGATCATTCCTAAGTGATTAAAAAAAATACGTCTATTTTACTTAAGTTACTTTTATTTTTGGTCACTGTTAAAGACAGAGAACCTATGTCCCAACTAACACATTTCAACAGTGCAGAGATGTTTCTGTTTTGTTCACTGTTTCTCTAGCTCCTTAACAATAGCTTGCACATAGTAGCAGGTGCTTGATAAATAGTTGTTGAATAAATGAATGAACGTAAGAATGTTCAAATGCCATATCCAATTTGAGTGTGAACATCCTTACTTGTTTGAACAAATCAGCATCACATTATTTTTATTTGTTTGGTTTGGATTTTGTTTTGCATATTCTAATTAAATGTATTCAGATCCTTGTCCCATTAGTAAGAAAATGACACATTTCAAGCCACTACTAATTCACAGAGCCTTTTGTTCCCCAAAGTCCCTAATCTGAAAAAGTAGTTGAGGAAATCTTTTCAACAAGTTTCCATTACCTAGTCATCTGACAGCATTAAAGTCAACTAAATATTAATAATCTGTTTCAACTTCTTCTAAGTATCCTATCCCATAAACTGGCAATAGTTAAGGGTAGAAGCATATAAGTCATTAACAACCTTGGTCATTTTCTCCATTACATCATGCTATGAACCTGGCCTACACTTTCTTCTGAAGAAGGATGAAATGGAAATTGGTTATCCAATTATCTCTTTGACTTACACAAACTCTTGGAAGCCTTCTACTCCATCCTTTCCTTGCATACAACTACAAGTGAACTCAATGTTTACATGTTTAGGAAAAAATTCTTCAAATTCCTCCTTGGCAAGTAGTTAGACCCAATTAGTTCCTATCTGCTAGATACTAATTGCTTTGTAAAACTCCTTTTTCTTCCCCTCCTCCTCCTCCTTCTTCCTCTTTTGCAAAAAACCTTCCAAGTATTGCACTTAGGGTTCAACTCATGGGCTGCAAAGTTAGATGCCCTGACAGAGAATAATTTGGTATACTGGAATGGTCTACGAAAGATTCACAAAAGGGATGGGCAATACTTACCAAGATTTTGTAAAATGGCCAGGGTCTTAAGTAGTGGAGGGAATGGAAGAATGACAGGAAGACGGAATCAACCCAGGCAAGGGCTTGGAGGCTGGCAGGGAAGAGAATAGTACTATTCATAATAGCTTCAAACTGGGAACAACTCAAATGATCCTTACAGGAGAGTGGATAAAGAATAGGATAAAGAGTAGGATATTTATGAAATGGAACGGAATAGTAAGTAGCAATGAGAATGCACAAACTATGACTGCATGGATGAATTTCACAGATATAATGCTGGGGGAAGAAAACATACAAAATAGTACCTATTATGAATTCATTTATATGAAGTTCAAAAATAGGCCAAATAAATGTATCCCATTAGAAGACAAGACTGGTTACTTTTGGGGGACAGAGAAAGAGAGACTGAAGGAGGATACAAGGAAGACTTCTGGGGTGATAACGTTCCATTTGCTGATTTTGGTACCAATTACATCACTGTGTTTCACTTTGTATTGTTTGCATATTTCTCTGTAAGCATGTGATGCTTCAGTCATCAGTCATCATCATCATCATCATCACCATCATCATCATCATCATGATAGAAAAAAGTAAAAGGCCAAGAATACTAAGGATTCTGAAAAGAAGCTGTTATACATCCTAAAGTTATTAGCACAGTGATGGATAAACTAACCGAAGAACTAGGTTAGGAGCTGAGAGAAGACTGATGCACGTATGGAACTTTGATATACAAGAGAGGCATGTCAGATTAGAGCTGGAAATGGATATTGATATGAAAACAGATTAAAGTGAGATCTCTGCCTCACACCACATACAAAATCAAGGATTTAAACAGACTAGGGAATTAAATTGTCAAAAAAAAAAAAAAAACTCCTAGTAGAAAATACAAATGAATATCTTTTAGACTACAGGTAGAGAAAAGTTTCTTAAAAACAAAAGGCACCAACCATAAAACTTCAATAAATTTGACTATTAAAATTAAAAATTTTATCAAAATTAGTTTTACAAAAAAAATTTAAAACTGGGAAAAAAATATCAGCAATACAAACAAAAACAGGTATCAAGAATATATAAAGAACTACAAATCAATCAGAAGCACAAGTAACCCAACAGAAAATGGGCAAAAGATCTAAGGCATTTCATAGAAAAAGAAACAATGATGGGGTGCCTGGGTAGCTCAGTTGATTAAGTGTCTGATTCTTGATCTCAGCTCAGTTCTCGATCTAGGGTCGTGAGTTCAAGCCCCCTGTTGGGCTCCATGCTAGGTGTAGAGGCTACTTTAAAAAAAACACAAACAAAAAAACAATGACAATGTAAAGATATGATTAACATTACTAGTGATCAGGAAAATGCCAAATTAACCCCAGAGAAATGTTTTTAAACCTGCTTGACTGTGCAAAAATAAGTTGGAATATATTAAGTATTAGAGAGGATGCAGATTCAGAGAATCTTTTATATGTCGAAGGGGTGTGGGGGAGGGGCAGGGCATATAGTCTAAATTGGTGCAGCCACTTTAGGAAATAGTTTACCACTATCTTCCAAATTGAATATTCACATACCCCTATGTTTCAGCAATTCTATTCCTCGGTATATTTCCAAGAGAAAATTTTGGACATGTATAACAGGCAACATAGACAAAAACAGTCATGGAAGGACTGTTTAAAATAGTACAAACATAAAAACAATCTAAATGTGTATCAGCTGGAGAATGCATGAGGAAGCTATGCTACATGTACACAGAGGAATATTATACAGGAATCAAAACAATCTAAAACAACATTCAACAGTATAAATAAAACTTCCGAAATATAATATTGCATAAAAAGTAAACTTACACATACTGTGCCTTTATGAAAAGTTCAAAACAACTAAAACTAAAATGCATAGTTTTGTTATTTTTTAAATTTAAAAATTTTTTTTATTATTTTATTTTAGTTTTTGTTTAAATTCCAGTTAGTTAACATAGTGTAATATTAGCTTCAGGTGTATAATAAAGTGATCCAACACTTCCATACAACACCTGGTGCTCATCACAACAAATGCACTCCTTAATCCCCATCACCTATTTTATCCACCCCCCACCCACCTTCCCCTCTGCTAACCATCAATTTGTTCTCTATAGTTAAGAGTCTGTTTTTGGTTTGCCTCTTTTTCCCCCATGATTGCTTGTTTTGTTTTTTAAAAAATGCATAGTTTTTTTATATTAAGGTAAAGATCATGTGACATACAATCATTAACAATTTTAAAGTATAAAATGCGGTGACATTTAGTATTAATATATAGTTCTTAAGCATACATGTAGCTGCAACAACATTGCAAACAAAGGAAAGTAAGGGAATGATGGAAACAGGATTCAGGTGATGGTGCCTGGACAGACTGAGGTTGGGAGAGCCAAGAGAGGGGACTCATAGGCTAGATGTAGGGTTTTCCTAGCTTTAGTTTTAGATGGTAAGTTAGATGGGTGTTTATTTCATTACTAAAAGCCAAATGAACAAACAAACAAAGCAGTCCTTTTTGCTTTACATCAACAGATGTTGCCAACAACCTTTTGCAAAGTGTAGAAGGCAATTTTCACAAAAGGTGTTTGAAAATAAAACAGGAAAATTCCTATTGTATTGAGAGAAATTATGTCACTTTAAATTTTATATGAAGCAATTTCCTTTGGGAAAAATGGCTAAGGCAAGATGGCAGAAGGCCTCTGAAATCAACATTACATTTGGAGTAAACCAAAGGTGGACTTCTGCAAGGGAGACAGGTGGTCAATTTTTTTATGATAGAACATTTTGCCCACTGCAGGCAGAAGAATCCTAACTCCTGACAGAAGTCAAATGATATCCCACCTCCTCCAGGAAGCCTTCTCAGACTACACAAACCCTCCTGCCACTCTCACAGCACTTGGAGACTATATCCCACAATTTAGACTTATTACATCAGGGTTCCTAGAGAAAACTTTGTATTTATAGGGAAGATAACACAGAATTTTGGTTAAAAACTGAGGCTTAAGAATCAAAAAGAAGGGGCACCTGAGTGGCTCAGTCGGTTAAGTGGCTGCCTTCGACTCAGGTCATGATCCCAGGGTCCTGGGATCGAGCCCCGCGTCGGGCTCCCTGCTCAGCAGGAGCCTGCCTCTCCTCTCCCTCTGCCTGCTGCTCTGCCCACTTGTGCTCTCTTTCTGTCAAATAAATAAATAAAATCTTAAAAAAGAATCAAAATGTAAATAACAGCAGTGCCAAGTACTGTTCTAAATGCTTTAAAATTAAGAACATTTTTGTTAACATATGTTAACATTTAACATATAACCACCTATTAATCTTTCTACCAATCCCAAGAAGTAAGTTAAATTATTACCCCCAATTTAGAGGTAAGGAAATAGAAGCACAGAGAAGTTAATTAACTTTCATGAGGTCACAACGCGATTAAGTACAGTCAGATTTGAACATAGGCAATCTGGCTCCCAAGCTCACTTAACCACTATGGAGCCTTATACCTTGAATAACTTAACTGTTATAAGACAATCAATTCAGCTTCTTGCCTATGGGTCAGAAATAGTGTTTGGCATCTGTCACAAGGCAGGAGAGTTGGCTTGAGAGCAACCCAGACTCCAGGTCTGGCTGTGAAACTGATGCCTGAGCAGACCTGGGCAAAGTCACTGCCTTCCTTTGAGCCTCAGTTTCCTTCTCTGTAAAATGAAGAGTTGGACTTGACAGTCTCCAAAGCCCTTCCACTGCTAATGTTTTATGAGCCTGGGATTGCTGGCTCAATTCCTTGGGCCGGTCTGGCCCCTCCTGCTGGGCTCAGTGTCTCTCACTGGCTCTGCTTCCCATAAATAAGAGAAAAAGAACACGGGAAAATATCCTCCTGGGAGACTGGGAGGGATCCCACGGCTGCTCCATGTGCTTTGAAGAACTGGTCATTAACCAGAGGGAGCTACCTGCCAAGTGAAGGATGGAAAGAAACTAGACTAAGGGGAGAAATGAACTCAACAAAATTTGGCTACATTCAAATTTAAAGGGCACTTTGGAGTACTTAAAGAACTGACAACGTTATTGCAACAAGATGAGCCAGCTTCTTAAAGAACTGAAGATAGGATAAGCTGTGAAAACTGGAATGGACTAGAGAACACAGAAAAAAGCTGATAAACTATGCACCAACCGTGGTCATTTACAATCCGGGAAAACCGTGGAACAAACGGAAGACAGCACAGGCACATCGGCCTCCACCATTCACCATGAACTCTGCCAGGGCAGGTGCCATATCAGGAATCCATGTCTCCCAGGAACCCCAAAGGCACTGGGGTTCAGAATCAGCTGACAGTAATAAGAGCACTTACTTTGTGAAAGGCTGTATCATATATTTTTAACTTATTTGAGAGATGAGGATCCAGATTCTAGTTCTGTGTCTTCCATCATTAGCTATGTGAATCTGGTCAAGTAATTTCCACCGTGTAAGGACGTGGCTACTTTATCCATAAAATGAGGGAGTGAATAAGGTTATAGAAGATGGGCCTTCTAGCTCGAGAATTCTGTAGTTCATGAAGTTACCAAATACTTAGTTTATATTTACCTAAAAAAGCATTCACACTATTTGTTTATCTTTCAGACCACTGGAACTTAATGGACTCCCCTGTGCTGAGTACATTATACATGAATCCAAGAAAAAATCCAATAGTAGCTTTGGTCTTCAGTAGCTCTTCTGATTGTCTTCCACGTGGAACTCCCCAGGATCACCTTGTACGGTTGGGCATGGTGTGATCTATACCAGGGCACCTGGCCAAAAAGGGTTGGGGAGATGGAGCTAAATTTCAGTCTCACCTCTGGCATGAGCTTCGTGCCCATAAGGCTGAGTCCAAACCAAAGGGGCATTATGGGTTTATGGGTACCTCTGAACCATCCCTTGACACTGAGCAAGACCGTGAAGCAATGACTAAGTTTGTGTTCTAGTTTGTGTCGTATGCAGAACTTACAATTTTACTTTTGCTCAAAACATTTCCAGATACCCGCTTTCACCTCCAGTCTATTTATAGGACCCCTAATAAAACCAACCCTATCCTTCAAAGTCATACATCAACATTGACCTAAACCAGCATTAGCTAGGATGCTTGAAAGGACTGTTTCTAAAATGTCAATCCAAGCTCAAAGGATTAAGACCTTTTGCATAATGGAGGCACAAGTGGAAAATGGAGTCTGCCTTTCAAGGTGATTTCTTAGAAAGGGACAACCCTTATTTAACTGAGCATATCCTAATGTCTCAAAGAAATCCATTTACTACCTATATACTTCCAAAACACAGTAGCTACCAAATACTTGGAAAAAATACAGAAAAACAAAAAACTTTGAGGAAAACATTTGCTGGATTCTGTTCTGGGCTTCTAATGTGTTGTCTTTACACTTACTACCACTACCAACTCATTCATTTTGAAGCTCCCTGATTTTTCTAACAACAAAGTAGATGTGCTCTAATTCACTCATATTCTTTTTCCTTTATATTGTGATCAACAGCAACTCCAAGACCAATCATTCTGGATTTCCTGAGTCAGTCTCAATTTCAAATATTCTGCCCCTTTCTCCTCTCAATAAAAAGTTCCCAACTTTTTATTTGGAAAATATGGTTGCCACAATAATGGCATTACCCTCACAAAATATTAGTCATGGCAGAGTCATACCCACATTATGGTGCCCTTATTTGGTATGTGGCCATCAAAAGGAGAACTTGCTGGTCCATCCAGGGCCTGAGACCATTTTATTTGGCCCCATTAAAGAGAAAAATAATGAATTTGCTACTAAACAAGTTTTGGATTCACCAATTTAGAGCTCAAATGAACATTCCCCTTGTTCTAGAAGAATTTTTCAAGGCTAAGAAATTACTATTTGATGGAAGGGTACACAATCTGGAAAAACTGAAGCCATGGGGTTTTCCAACTGCCAAACTCCCACATGCTGGCTCTCGAGACACATCCACACTCACTATTAAAGTGTCACTGTTTATAATTTGGTGCTAAATTTTCTGCAGTTAAGCTACTCACCACGGTATACAGACAAATTGATTCCTTATTTTATTAAAACACAGGGATAAGATGAAGTAGGTGTCGGTGATAAAAGTCACCTAATCTCAAGTTGAAAATAAAGTTACGAAAACTAGGCCAGCATCACAATGGGGAAACCAAAAGGTCAGGTTTCAGTAAGCAGGTTCCCCTGGATGCTTGCAACATTTGAGAAAGGAAACAGCTGACTCCGGCTTTGTTTTGCTGCCTCCAGAATAGTTTCGGAATCCCCTTTTCCCCCAGGTACCTCACACTGAAGCCTCAGAGCCTGGAGTAAGAGGAGAAAAGTTACAACTGCAGGGACATTTTATAATGTTTGCCAAGCATCTGACTACACAACCAGTCCTATTTTTTTCTCCAGCCTCATAACCCTGTGAAGAAGGTGAAAACTTCATTTTAATGGTGTGATTATGGAAAGAAATGTTCCTGAGTAATGTTTTTCATACTCAGGTCAGTTGGTCAGAACCCTTGAAGATCACAGAAAACTTCAGAATAAAATGGAAAAGTACTAAATTACGTTCCCACCAGTTTGGGTCATTTCAGCATGATCATGAATAAGCTATAGATTCTGAGTCAGATGTGTGCAGTTTGCTTTGGACTTTGTTCTTGCTTACTTATAAAACTTTCAAAATGTACTTCTAAATTACAGCAATTCAGTAAAAAATTCAAACCTTTGGGCTTGGTTTCCTCCCCCTAGCAGGCTGAGTCATAAAAATAAATCTTAGCCATTTCAATAGCCAACACACCCCTCACATTAAGATTTGGTATTGTTCCCCATGTCTCCCATTTCATCCAAAGGTCACACCCAGATCACATTTGAAGACAGAAACAGCTTAAGGGCTCATCCAGCTCAACATTTGCACACTGTAATAAGGGAACAGAACCTCTGCCAAGTTATAGGGATAAGTTACATCAGAATCTTCCAGAGGACCTCTGAGGAGTGGTTATGAGTATGGGCTTTGGAGGCAGCCCAACCCAGGTTGGAGTCCTCACACTGTGTGACCTTGGTCATGTCTGGAAAGCCAGTGCCTGGCACACAGTAAGAGCCCACCAAGTGCTTGCTGTTTTACCGCTACAGGCATTTCAGGGCTCAGCCACTGATGAAGAAGCATCTCTCCTATGCCCATCCACTGCTGCAAATGCTGGAGAGTGACAACGTTCCCTCCAAATCAAATCTCCAGGAGGCACTGCTGGGGGGAGGTAGAATATTTACTCAACCATAAGTCCAGAGTCAAGACTTAAATCAGGAAAATCACAGACTGTTGGGCTTTCAGAGTTAAGAAGAAACGTGTAACTTAAAATGTACTAATATATGCAAATAACAATGTCTGACACATAGCAGTTAGTGAATACAAGTCTGCCCTCGCTTTTTTTTTAAAGTATTTATTTATTTATTTAGAGAGCATGAGCAGGGGGAGGGACCAAGGGAGAGGGAGAGAAAGACTCTCCAGCAGATTCTGTGCTGAGCGCAGAGACTGATGCGGGGCTGGATCCCACGACCCAAGATCATGGCCTGAGTTGAAATCAAGACTCAAATGCTTAACCAACTGGCCAAACAGGCGCCCCTACCCTCACTTTGTTTTATACCCAAAGGAACTAAAAATTTCAGGTCCTAAAGTGCTTGCTTAAGGTCATACAACCAATTAATGGGAGAGTGGGAATTGATGCTTAGGTCTTATTTTGGGGGTTGTGTGTGAGAGGGGCTGCCTCAGGTTTATTATTGAGAGTACTGGAGGTCAAATGGCTTGAAGAAACTGACCAAATACTTCCCAAACTCAAGAATGATCTCCTCAATGCAGCATGTTGCCCCTATCCCTTCACCACCAACCCCATCCCCGACCACCACTGAGAAACAGAAGCTAGATTCCCTCTGGTTCCGGGTGGAAATCTCTGCCTGTAAGGACTGGGGGTTCTGAAGGACAGGGACAGAGCTCCTGGATCTTGAGAGGAGGGGGCTTCTTTCCTTTCTGGCCCATTGTAGATAACAGCAGTCTCAGATGCCCCCCTTGTAAACACAAAACATTTGGAAACTTTCCCAGAGGTTTTTGCAGCCCATTGGAATGGAGGGCCAGGGGCAAGGAGATGGGAAAATGTCCCCTCTCTGTCTTGCAGGCCAAGTCTGTGGAAGCGACAGGCATGGGTCTCTAGGTTCACAGGACTGAAAAAGACTGAATATCAATGGAAAATTCTGATTCTGTCCTAGGTATTGCTCAAAGGAAGTGTTTCCAAGCTTTGATGGTCAGGGGGAAGCCAGCTAATAAGCCTGAACTGGGTCTGGGGAAGGAGAGGAGAAATCAGCAGTGGGAGCAAACTGCCTTTCTTTATTTATAAGTCAAGGAGTCATTCAAGAAATATGTGTTAGTACTGACTGTCAGTGAAACTCTAGACTGGGGTCTGTGGTGGCGGAGGGGCCTGCAGGGAAGACCACCAAGAGGATGTGAAATCTTAGCTCAGGACTAAAGGATGGGTAGAAACTAGCCAGGTAGACAGGGATGTTCTAAACCAGATAATAAGTATATTTTAGTCTTTCCAAGCCATATAGTCTCAATTATAGCTCCTCAACTCTGCTGTTACAAGGAGAAAGCAGCTACAGAAAATACGAGTATTAAAAAGAATGAATGCAGCTGTGTTCCAATAACCTTCATATGTGAACACTGAAATTTCAATTCCATATAATTTTTATGTGCCAGGAAATATTATTCTTCTCTTGATTTTTTTTAATGCTTTAAAAATGAGGAACCATTCTTAGCTAGTATTTTAACAATATCTGCATGAATGTATGGGGGTGGTTAGTCAATGCCATTCCTGAGCTAAGAAGATGACAGGCATTTCTAAACCACAGATTCTCTTAGATCTTCTACCCAGGGCTAGGACTAAGGTGAGACAAGTGAGCTGCCTAGGGCTCAAAATTTAAGGAGGTACTCCCTGATAAGTAGACAGTTGCCACTTGTGAGACCCTGAGATTGAGTGCCTCCTTAAAAGTTGCCATCCAGGCACCTTGCTTGCCTCTGCCTAGGCCTGGTCCCACCACATGTGCATAAGGAAGTACATTACTATAAACTGGTGACCTCCTCAACCAGTCCTGCCTTGGATGCCTTCCATGTAATGCACAAGTTTGCAGATGACAATCTGATTCCCAGCCACCGCTCTGAGGCACAGAATTTAGATAAATAGAAAAATGGCCTAAATAATACAAGCTTAGGCAGAAGAGGAGGGAGAAACTATGCAGACTGGAGTTTGGAAAGAATTTGGGGGAGAAGGAAGATAAAAAATTTGACTTAACCGTTGTTGCTGGTGGGGTAAGTTTGAAAAAGACTGAGAATGAGATCAATGTCCAAAGAAAATATTTAACAAGTTTCACTGTGCATTAAAATTATAAGCCTTCTTTGCTACTTTCTTGACTTGCATTTATTATATCCACATTCATACCTATACCTATACACACACGCACACGCACACACACACACACACACACACACGCAGACACATATTGCAAATCATATATGTGATAATGGACTTACATCCAGTAATGTAAATAACTCAATAATAAAAGAAACTTGAAAATAGGCAAAGGATTTGAATAGACATTTCTCCAAAGATGTACAAATGGCCAAAAAGCACATGAAAAGATGCTCAACATCATTAGCTATCAGGAAAATGCAAATCAAAAGTACAATGAGATATCACCTCATATCAACTAGGACGGCTATAAGCAAAAAGGCGGACACTAAGAAATATTGGTCAGGATGTAGAAACACTGGAACACTCAAACACTGCTAGTGGGAATGCAAAAAGGTGCGGCTGCTTTGGAAAACCGTCTGGCAGTTCTTCAAAAGGTTAAACACAGTTATATAACTCAGTAATTCCACTCCTGGATATGTACCCAAGAGAAATGAAGACATATATCCACACAAACACTTGCACATAGATGTGCATAGCAGCATTATTTGTAACAGACAAAAAGTGGAAAGAATCTGATGTCCAACAACTGATGAATGGATAAATAAAATGTTACATGTTCAGACGAATGGAGTGTTATTCAGAGGTAAAAAAAAAAAAAAGTACTTATACATGCTACAGTACAGATGTACCTTGAATCTTAAAAATACTGTCATGTTAACTACACTGGCATTAAAATTTTAAAATGTATTATGCTAAGTGAAAGAAGCCAGTCAAAAAAGTGTGCATACCATATGAGTCCATTTATATGATGGTCCAGAATAGGGAAATTTATAGATACACAAAGTAGATTAGTGGATGCTTCTGGGTGGGGGAGGGGAGATGGGATGAGGAGAATGGAGGGTAATAGGTAGAGGGTATGGGATTTCCTTCTGAGGTGATGAAAATGTTCTAAAATTGTGGTGATGGTTGCACACATCTGTGAATATATAAAAAAAATTGGATTTTGCATTTTACATAGGTGAACTGTATGGTATATAAATTATATCTCAATAAATCTATTAAAAACAGAAGAAATCAAAGAAGTTCTCCTTGCCTCCAAAGAGCTCTGCTATTGGGATTCAAAGTATGGGTTCTCCTTACCCTTGAAAGATGATGGTGTCTCTGGGCTGCTGAAGACTGAGCGTTTGAGGGGTGATGGCCTAAATGACAGGGATGGGGCACGGGCTCAAGAGCTGAATGTTGGTTAGGGTAGGGATTTGGATGCCTGAGCTCTGCAGGACCTGTATTTAATCTGAGGCTCTACATGCATCCAGGCCAGCTGCTAGAAAAAATAACCAACAGAGAGAACACCATATTGGTGTCATAAGGCTCATCAAGACCAGAAAATGACCCAGTACCACTGTCAGAACAGGTTTTCCAGGGAGGGCCCTGACTGAGCCATGAGTTAGTCTAGTCATGTAAGGGTCAGGGGATGGTCACCCCTCACACCCAATGATGTTTCAGTCCTTGATGCTAAATCCTGTGGCCACTGGGGAAGAAACCTCCACACTACTCCAGGAGGCCTATAAGCCCTAAGGGGACTGTTATACTTGAATCAGCACCCAGGGAAGGGACCAACGGAAGAGGGACACTATTATCACTCATGACTACAGGAGGCCATTCTATGGGTAGCTTGTGTAAAAATACAGGGTGTGCGTTAGATCAGGACTCCATCTGATGGTCTTATCCTTGCCTATGGGTTCCGATTCTTTTCAGACCACATTTTAACCATGGCCCATTTCCAGGGATGAGGCCTTTCCAGCTGCTAATTCCTATTACGCAGGACATCTGGGGAAAAGGAAAAAAAAAAATCCTAGTGCTGATACTGTCCCAAGGCTACCATCTTAATACCAGTGGCCATGAATATATTCACCTTAAATTAGTGTCCAGGGTCAGCATTATTCATGTTCACTACTTTTTTTTTTTTTTTTTGCCAAATCCTAGCCAAAGAGCTGGTGTAACTACAGAGATGTGGAAATGAATTTAGCCTAAACTGCCCCGATGCAGCTAATAAGGGAAAGTCGTCCAATCATCACAGAGTCGGCCTCTGACAGCCTGTCACATTTTCCACTGATGCACCAGACGTGACTAAACTGTGCAGGGGCTGTCCGTCCGGGATCTGGATTCCCTTTCACTGTGCTCAGCAGGAAGGGGCCAGCATCGTCCTATACCCATGTCATGAACTTGACATAACCCTTAGTAATGGAAGAAGAGGCCTGGCATGCCACCAAGCTCAGCCTTTTAGCTTAGCCTGCACACCCTGTGAAATTTTAATTATTTCAAGGTCCACACTGTACCCAACCTGTAGGGAGACCAAATTTCTGGAGGAGAAAATAAAACATGTTGCTATTTCAGCAGCCATCTGTTACCACACTGGACAGCAGGGCTCAATGGATATCTGATCATCCCTAAAAGTTACAACTTGGAAGATGAATTTATTATTGGTTGGTGCCTTGACACCTAGCAGAGAAAATATGGACTCAAAGACATATATACTGACAAAGGTATTTATGTTAAACACTCAAAAATTTTTCATTGCCTCCTAAGTTTAACTCTCTCTGCTAAAGAGAAGAATAAAATGTAAATAAGAAAGATATACTTTATCAGGGAGAAAGAAGAGTAAGAACTAGCAACACAGAGGTTGGTTTGATTTCCTTCTTAATTTAGTTTTTCTAGTCTTTAGCTTATTTTTAAAAAAAATAAAACTTCATTATTTTCTATTTTGCTGTACATATTCTTAGACAGTAAATCCTCTTGCAGACCATGGCAGGGACATAAATGAAGGGATGTTATGGGAGCTTGTGGCCCGTCTGCCCTGGCCACCCTCCCGTCCTCCACGTTCCATCCTTCAAGGCACACGGAACTCAGGTTACATGAATGATTCCAGGACAGGCAGAAACTTCTTGTCCTTCATATTCAGAATAACTCTGAGTACTCCAAACTCCCCCGCAAAATTCAGGCAGGGAGAGGATTTTTTAAAAGGAAAAACACCCTTAACCAACTTTCAACCTGGAGACTTCAGCCACTTGCCCAAATCTGCCATCTTGTGAAGCCAATAAATGGAGAGCAGGAGAGCAGGAGGAGCGTGGCTGTAACTGGACAAGGGGTAGGGTTTTCATTTCTCACAATGCAAGGGGAGGAGGATACCAATATGGTTAGTCAGTCAGCAAGCATTAATCCTCATTAATGTCTCCCATTCTTCTCTGCACAGCTGTGCAAACATAAATTAATTGGGTCATTCTGACGAAGGCATACAAGAAAAAAATTTCAATGGGAGGCAGAGGAACTAACTGGACACACAACACATTCTTCAAATGTGCAGGAAGGATTGTACAAGCTACCACATCATAGGCTGGGAGATAGACATTCAAATTCACACCACCATAAGCTCCCCTATGGGAGAAGCTCCAAAAAGCAGAAGGAGTTGGGGACATGTTCATGACAAAGCATATGATAAACTGCCAGAGTGAGAACAGTGGTTCCCACTCCTTGCCAGATGCTGTGCTGTCAACTTCACAGGGCCATTCCATTTAACCCCCTAATAATACAATTACCTCCAATTTACTTATGAGGTAATTAGAAACAAAGAAGTCAAAGAACTTGCTGGAGGTCACACCAGCAGTAAATGGAGGACTCACAGCGGTTGACTTTCAATTCAGGCCGACTGACTCCAGAGACCATGTTCCTAAGATGACATTGTCCTGTTTTCTATATACTTGGCATTAGGCTTGCATCTCGGAGAGTAGAAAAAAGGTAGGGCCACTTCTTGCCCTTAATCAACTTATCTGATTGGGGAACCAGGATGGATATGTGTGAAATGGTCAGGGACAGGAGCATTACATTAGGGTCTGCATTGTTCTGGTGAAGGAAGCCACTTAGGGGAGTTGGGGGAAGGGGCTAAAATTCATCTGTGCCACCGTGAGAAGGATTTCTACCAGACTCTAAACTAAAAACTGAGACACTGAAAGAATACTATACTTTAGAAAATACTGATTCATTCCTGCCATGGTATGGTTTGACTATTCAAAAAGGGCTCTCCCTTTCAGAACTCTCCCTTCAGAAAGGACAGGACAGTCAGCCCCTTCCCCAGCTTCATCTTAATGGTTCATAAATATGCCCACAGCCTCCTGGAAACCCAGTCAGAGAAGAGAGAGGACTTCTTGGAGTTCACTCTGACCGAGGTGTAGCAACCTCTCCCAGCCTCCAGAGACTAAGAAGGGAGGATATGATTTGCGTCATCTCTTTGGTCTATTCACTGGAAACTACCCATCCCAGGGCCTCCGACTGACAGAAAGGGGCAGACTGGAACTAGGGATCTGGGACCCATGAACATTCTCAGGAGAAGGGGCAGTGCTCCAGAAATTGGAAGAGCGAGTATGGTCATGCCAGAAATTATTCTGCAATTATTTACAGCAGACGCATGACCCTCATGCCTGTGTAAGTGCGTGTGTGTGTGGGGGGGGTGGCCTATGATAATGGTTCTCAACCAATCGGTTCCCATTCCCTTTGCTGCATTTAAATTTCTGTGGCATTCTTAACATTCAACTTCAGGTGTGCATGAATTTTTTAAATCCCTGCCTTTTTAATTGGGAAGACACATTACTGTGATGAGGTCCTTTCTCCCTGCATGGACAAAATTCAGTTGTAAGAGCTGGGGAACCTGTGTGTCGCTGACATCACCTTGCTTGTGACTCAGGTTTTATGAAGAATCAGATGAGGTGGCAAAAACAAATCTGCAAACACTTGCTGGATGAATGGTAGGTTGAATGCACAGAAAGAAGGGCCTGTGGGTCATCCCTTTTCAGGCAGGCTTTCAGCTCAGCCCTGCCACTCCTGACAGCCCAAGCAGGGTCAGGGTCTTTAGGAGAGAGCAAATATTCCTTAAATGTCCCGACCAAAGAACAAAGAGCTCAGTTAAAGCTCCTGGACAGTGGTTCTCAACTCCACAGAATCACAGAATCCCCAGGGGATCTCTGAAAAAACATTCATACTGAGCTCGACCCTAACGATTCTGATTCAGAGGGTCAGGAGTGGGGCCTGGACACTGTGGTTCTAACACAGAACCAGGGTTAGAACTGCCGCACTGAACAAAGCCAAGTCCAGAAGCATCAATGAGTGTGGTTACTCAATCAACAGACTCTGAAATGAACATAATTCTTCTGTTCAATCCCAGCTATACCACTTAGCAGTTAAGTGACCTTGGACAGGTACATGACTTCCCTGAGACTCTGTTTTCTTAGCAATACAATGGGGTTAATAATCATACCAGTATTAGAGGGTGGTTGAAAGGACTGCATGAAATCAAGTATGTAAATCACGTGACCCAATGTCTAGTACGTGTAAAATGCACAGTATCAGCTCCCATGACTGATGATGGTGACAGTAAAAATACACCAGTTATGTTTCAATAAAAGGGATGTTTTTCTAGGCTGGGTATTTATTCACAAGGCCAGGTCTTAAGGAATTGTGAAACACTGGAATGCGAGAGACATATGGCATGTCTTTCAGTTATGAATATAGGCAATAAGACTCAGTAGTAGGAGCAGCACCTATGACCTTGTCACTGATAGAAATCACAGATATTTCCATATATTACAGTCATGGCAAAACCCTAAAAGAGTATTTATATTTAGGTTGACCAACTGCCCTGGTCTGCTTAGGACTGAGGGGGTTTCCCTAGATGTAGGATTTGCAGGGCTAAACTGGGAAAGTCTCAGGGAAACTGTTCCCTACTGACATTCCTCACTACTTAGAAATTACAGTAGTTATCGCCTCACTGAATGCCACTGTTTAATGTGTTAATAAAGAAGCACCTACCCTGCTATATACAATATCTTGGTAAGCGTACATATGGCCACATAATCTGTGTCCTTTATAACACTTTGTATTTCATTTGATGCATTTAAAAGCATTGTTCTGAGTCCACAGGCATCACCAAATGGCCAAAGGGGTCCATGGCACAAAAAAGATGAAAAGGGAAGAAACTGGGAACATTGGTTGGAAAATGGGGGAAACCAGATTTTAAGTGCTTTTAGGCCCTGCAACCTAAAAATAGGGCAGAAGGAAGACATAAGCATGTACCTCCAAAGGACACGACTAGATAATCAGTCAATGGAGCTGCTTTCCCACTATCAGCAGTCTGTCTTATAATCCTACAAATAGTAACCAGGGAGTCTCCCTAATTTCTGCACTCCTGATGGCATATATATGTGTATTTTACATATATACTTACCTCGTTGCAAAGTTAACTCAATCTTGACAGCTACTGATTGGAGTATCATCTGTTAGGTCTACTAGTTTCCAATAACTACAAAATGCTTCCCCTGAGAATCACAATTTGACAGAACTTAAAGCTTTCCATGAATTAAAACAATGGAAAACTGGATTTTCAAAGATCAAGTTTAAAGAAGTGGTCAAAAATGAAACTTTAACTCTTACCCGATACCACTGGGCTTCTGATAGGCACCGGCTCCCGTCCTGCCTAATCGCCACCACTGACAGCCTTTCCAGAATTCTCCCACTGGGCAATAAGAGACCACTTCTCTTCTGATCGATGTAACTGTAAGCTTCCAGCCCAATGTGACCAGAAGGCAGAGTTCTCATGATTGCCCTTGTCCCGGTATACACAGATTTCTTTACTTCCCTGTCATTTTTACAAAATCTCCTCACTAACAAAGTGGACCTCTCCTTTTTGCTCTTAAAAAAATCTTCTTCTACATCTTCACAATTATCAGGGAAGTCCTCAAAATGGCTCAGAAAGGTCTTGGCAGGTGGACTGTTAGTCAAGTCCTCCCTGCAAAAGCTGTCACTTGAACATACCACACTGGCCCTTTGGCAAGAGCCTTCAAAGCACAAGTATTTGTCATCCAAGGTGTCACAATGATCACACTGCAGCTGCCCATTCTTATTATCACAGTTTTCAGCCAATTCCATGAGTTTACAAGTATATGCCACATAATTTTTCTTTTGCTCCCCACCAACACCAGGCAGTGGTACACAGTTTCCACAATCATCCAAAATCAAGTTGCCTGACAGGGTACAAAAAGCATCTGACACTCTTCTCTCAACTTCATAATGAAAGTGAAATGCTGCCGTGTTACTGTCAGGGTCTGCCTGGCCAGTCTCTACAGCGGCTGACTGACTTCCTAAGGGACTAATGTCCATGGGAGGTCCATCGATTTCCAGTTGAATTCCAGGAAATGCCTTTCTTTCCAGTGAGGATGGGATTCCAGTTTCCAAACATGGGTCTTCCTCCATGACAGAATTGCACGTGTCATAACACTGGCTCTGAGGAAGGATGCACTGGCGGTTTGTCAGTATGTTGTTGTGGTTAATGTTAAGGTTTTTCACAGAAACTGGTGTGCTTTCTGCCCAGCACTTTTCATTGCTGTTCTCATCGCTCACTATTTTCTCCCTTGCTATGGAGAGAATCTTGGGCAAGTTGCTTCCAGAAGGTTCTTCTTTAAGCTTGTTCATCCGTGGGATGGTAGAAGTCTTCCCGCTCTGCCTGACACTATGTGCCCTTGGAACACTGACATCCGAGACCTTTTCACTACTTTCATCTACAGCCGATGGAGTGGACGTCACTTTTCTCTGAGTCACAGGTGTGAGAACAGAAGCTGCCATTTCTTCAGACGTCATCTTGACGCACACACAGGTTTTAGCTATTGCTCTTTCTCCTCTCTGGTGATCATGTCAAGATGTTTATAAAACAACTTATTATTAAAATAATCTTAGATATACAAGTCCTCTGAGAAACAGTGTGACAATTTCTTTGATTCAGGTGCATTAAAAGCCAAATAAATTTCCCCAGTTATCACTTCCTGTCATCTGCAATATGTTTTTCTAGACCAGGGTTTTAAGGTGGCAGTTCAACTTTCTTTCCTCTATTATTTGAAGTAATTCTTTTGGAGATTTTTACTTGGGATTGCATTCTGCAAATTCTGATCCATTACTGACTTACTAATGATTTAAAAATCCAGTTTCAATGTTTCCTGAAAGAAAAAGACATGATGTCAATGCTGTGACACTAAATAGATTTTTTTAAATGAACTTCATAATAATCCTAAGCTAATGCAAAATATGAACCAATTTTGAGGAAGGAGTTTTGCAATTGATAGCTACTTTCAATGTTTTAGGTATTTGTTTTTCTGATTTAATATTTCAGAAATTCTGTTTCCAGCTGAAGTAGAGTAATAACAGAGACCAGAATTATCCCCCCATCTTAAACAACTGAAAAAAATCAGAAAAAAAAATGATATAATGGTTTTTAGATATTGAACAAGAGGTAACACAGAATAGTGATTCCTGAAATAAGAAAAAGCAAACAAATGAGGTGAGCGCTCTAAATGCCCTAGCTTACGGCTTGAGAGCTATGCTACAGGGGAGGAAAGAGGAACTCAGGTTGAACCCAAAAGAGTGCTGATTTAAAGAAAAAAAAGTTGAAAGTTCAGTAAGGCCACAAAAACTGAGAAAGAAGACAAATTAAGTGGAGAGGAGCAAAGATAAGAATGGTAGCAGGCTTCTCATGAGGAACAATGCAAGCCATGGGGAAGTGGGTGGGGGGATGGGTGAAATAGGGGATGAGAATTAAAGAGTACACTTATCGTGATGAACAAATAAAATAAAATAAGAAACAATACAAGCCAGAGAGTGGAGTGAATCTTGAAAGTACTAAAGTACTTTATTTCTGGGAGAGGGGTGGGGGGATGCGTTAGCCTGGTGATGGGTATTAAGGAGGGCATGTTCTGCGTGGAGCACTGGGTGTTATGCACAAACGATGAATCATGGAACACTACATCAAGAACTAATGATGTAATGTATGGTGATTAACATAACAATAAAAAATTAAAAAAAATAAAGTACTTTATTTCTTTTAATACTTTAAAAGGAAAAAAAAGAAAAAATACTGCCAACTTAGAATTCTATACCCAGCAAAAATATCTTTTGTAAACAAAAATAAAATAAAAACTTTCTAGACATATAAAAGCTGAAAGAAGTCATCACCAGCAAACTTGCATATAAGAAACGTTAAAGGAAGTCCTTTAGGCAGAAGGAAAATGATTACCAGATAGAAATTTGGATCAATGCAAAAGAACAGAGTATGGAAAATGTTAAATATGTGGGTAAATACAAATTTTCTTATTGTAAATCACTTAAGATAGTTGATCTTTTGAAGCAAAAATAATAGCAATGTATTATGGGGTTTCTAACAAATGCAGAAGAAAAATATATGACAATAAAAATGCAAGGTCAAGAGAAGAGAAATGGAAGTATATTGTTATAAGATTATTTTCTACATGAAGTGGTATAATATTACTTAAAGGCAGGCTGTCATAAGTTAAAGATGTATACTATAAGCCCCAATGCAACCACTTTAAGAAAAGATATAGGTAATAAGTCAAAATATTAGAATCATAAAAAATTTCAAAGAATCAAAAGGCAAAAAAAAAGGGAAAAGATGAACAAAGAACAGATGTGGCAAATGTGACTGTGTGTGTGTACTCCCTCTGTTTTATTTTTTTAAAATATTTTATTTATTTAATTGGGGGAGAGAGAGAGAGAGAGTAAAGCAGGGGGAGCAGCAGGCAGAGGAGAAGCAGGCTTCCTGCTGAGCAAGGAGCACAATTCGGGGCTCAATCCCAGAACCCTGAGATCATGACCTGAGCTGAAGGCAGACACTTAACCAAGTGAGCCACTCAGACGTCCCTCCCTCTGTTTTATTTGAATAAGAAATTTTTCAGATGAATGTCAGTGGACATAAAAATTTTCAATTTATGAAAAGCATTATTAAAAATATAATTCAGCTTATCTTTATTCTCCAAATTATTGAACCCTGTTCTATGTTGGGAACTGTGTAATGGGCTAGATATCCAGGACCTGCTTGCAAGTCTATTGAGAGAGGGAAAATTGAACAAATTTCAATCCAGTATGGCAAGTGTAATTATCAAGGATATATAAGGCACTATGAGACCGTGGGTTCCCATCACATGTATACTATTCCTTTGTAGATAAAGATGTTGTTTCCAAGACAAAGGATGAGCATTCATGCTCTGCTGTCAACAGCAGATTTGACCTATCTTTGCCCTTTGCCTCACAGGTGTCCCTCTTCCCCTCACTTCTTCCTTTTCTTCTTGTGCCAAAGAAGTAGCAACTACTCTTCCCTTACATATATGCCACTCAAGTGCAATCACAAACTCTCACCTGCTCCCAGCACATGCAGTCTTCACAACTACCTTAAAAAATCAGAGGACACCCTATCAATCAGATACTTCACAAGGAGTTAGTAAGCCCACAAAGAGCAACAAGGTCCTGGTTCAACCTAATCCTTCTACCTTTCACATCCTCCTTCCAACTTGGTTTCTTTTTTATTTTCTTTGGGGAAATGTCTCTCTTATTTTTGGAGATATATGCTCAGTGTAAAACAATTCAAACAATGCAGAAAAACACAAAGAAAAAAATTTTCAACTTAACATATAAATCCCACTATCCAGAGATAACCACTATTAATACTTTGAGAAAACTCCTTCCAGAAGGCTCCCTATGCACCAACACACATAGGTATATGTATATAATTACAAAAGCACCTGATCATGCTGTACATCCTGATTTACATCTACTTTTTTTTAACAAATTCAATTCATGAATAGCTTTTCATGTCAAGAACTATATAGATAATTTTAATGGCTTATGGCAGTAACTTGGTTTCAGTATCTTTGCTTTATTATTTAGAGTAACTTTTAAAGCCAAAACCTCCAGACTGACTATTAATGTATCTTTTCTCACCTATAGGAGGAAGGTAATTCAAGGCAAGTGCTGCTTAACTCCTGTTCTAAGCACTTTGAAATTATTAATTCATATAATTCTTACTCAACCCTACAAGATAGCATGATGGTTTTAAAATATGTCCACACACACAAAAAAAATATGTCCACAAATTCTCTGATACTCCTCCTTTCAAAAGCTGGAGGCTAACTGCCTTCTCCTTGCTGTACTCAGTGACTTCCTTCCAACATACAGAATATGTTGGAAGTTAAATTTTATGACTTCTGAGAATAGATCATAAAAGGTCATAAAATCTTGGG
Organism: Callorhinus ursinus; assembly: GCF_003265705.2. NCBI lineage: Eukaryota > Metazoa > Chordata > Mammalia > Carnivora > Otariidae > Callorhinus > Callorhinus ursinus. The sequence goes on from NW_027397082.1 coordinate 24,725,950, forward strand.
GTTTCCTCCTTGCTCTTCCTCTTGTTTGCTCTGGGCAAAATCAGCTGCCATGTCATAAGGAGAGTTCCATGTGGCAAGAACCGAGGCCTCCTGCCAACAGCCACTGGTGTGAGCCATCTTGGAAAGGGATTCTCCAACACCAGTCAAGGCTTCACATGACTGTAGCCATGGTCTACATTCTACATATTGATTCTAACCTCATGAGCAAGGCTGAACCAGAAGCACTCAACTCCCAAATTCCTGAACCACAGAAAATATGAGATAAGAAATGTTTATTGTTTTGAGACACTGTTTTGAGGTAATTTGTTGCACAGCAAGAGAGAACTAATACAGATCAGTTCTATCGTTATCCACATTTGACAGATTAGAAACCAAAGCACAGAGAAGCTAAGTCACTTGCCAAAGATCACACTACTGGAAAATGGTGAAGTCAGGATTCAAAACCAAGAAACCTGACTCCAGAATCTATGCTCTTCACCATAGTTATGCTGCTTTCTTGCTACCTAGTTTGAAACCTCATGGGTTTGAATTCTCGATGTCTGCTAGCTGAAGAGATCCATGGCTTCCAAGAGGATCCTCTTTTATTTGAGTTTGTCTCTGGAAGGCTGAGATCTTTGTTTTGCCTCCAGCTGTAATCACGGTTAAGGACTGGAGACTCCATCTCAGGTCATTCTTTTATTCAACAAATTCTTATTGAGTACGACATTAAATGAGGCAATAATCTGTCCTTGATTTCTTCATAAGCTAATAAATCATCAGGTAAGGTACAGTGCAAGTAGGGCTATAATCTGGGTTAACACAGAGAAAGAGCCTCTAAATCAGATAGTGGGGACAAGGTGGGAGTGACTGCCAGGGAGGTTTTCTGGAGAAGATGATGATCAAGCTGAGTTTTGAAAGACAAGAAGGAATTCGCTAGATAAAGAGGTGTTGTGGACTTTTCAGAAAAGATTCTCATGGAAAAAAACAATAAGACATTGGCACCTGGCACTTCAGGCAAATATTTTAACCACTTTGGGTTTGGGTTGATTTCCTCTCTTGTAAGAGAAATAAAATCACCTATTCCATCAGATTATGAAGAAAATGCTTTGGAGAGTGCCTGGGTAGCTCAGTCAGTTGAGCATCTGCCTTCAGCTCTCAGGTCATGATCCCAGGACCCTGGGATCGAGCCCCATGTCAGGGAGTCTGCTTCTTCCTCTCCCCCCTGCCTGTGCTCTCTCTTGCTATCTCTCTCTCTCAAATAAATAAATAAAATCTTGAAAAAAAAAAGAGAAAAAAGAAAATGCTTTGGGAATCAAAAGTTAAGGGCAAATGTTTGTTATACTATGCCTTGTAAAGTTCAGCAGTTCTGTTGGTGACATAGTGTTGAATTTACTTTTGTCAGATGCACCCACTCCATTCACCAGGTTCACTCAAATTTAAATTTTAATTCTATAACTGGGACTGACTCCCTGAATCCCAGCTGCATGACCATGAGCTGGTTATATGATCAATCCTGAATTATACTTCCCATTTCTATAACATTAAAATGAAACACACGTATTTTTCTACCTACCTCCTCTTGGTTAGCCCCAGGTGGTCTGTGAAGGAAGATGGGTTAGGTTAAAGTTATAGCTAGCACTAGACAGTTGGCTGAAGAAAACCTGAAGCACTGAATAAAGATCACAGCCAAAGAGTTCTGAAGAAGAAAGAGATGGAGAAAAAGCTTCTTTTCTTAATGTGGTTTGTAGGGAAAACTAGAGAAGGACCAGCCCGGGAGAGATCAAAGGATATGTGGGTTAAGAATATGGAAGAATAAGAGGGAACTTGTCAAGGTAGCATTTCCAAACTAGAGATGAATTGGGATGGGCAATATGTTTAAGGAAATGAATGGTCATGAAGTATGGCTATGGAGATGCCAGGGTGCTAGAAATCCTAGACAAAATGGTAAGACAAGAAAAAGAAATGAAAGGTTTAAGAAGAATCAGGAGTGACATAGAGTAAGTTTTCAGCTTCAGGATAGAGAAATATCTGTCACAAATAACCTTGTTGACAAATTTCCATGGGCTAAATCAGGGGCTGGCAAACTACAGACAGAAGTCCAAATCTGACCTGTTATCTGTTTTTATAAATAAAATTTTATTGGAACACAGCCATGGCCATTCATTTATGTAATGTCTATGGTTGCTTTTGCATTACAATGATAAGAGTTGAGAAACTGTGACAGAAACCATGCAGCCTACAAAGCCAGAAATATTCACCACCTAGCCCTTTACAAAAAGTTTACCAAACCATGTGCTAGATAAATGAGTTAATAAAATGCCTGGTTAGAGCCCGAAAACTAAGTGGGGGGCTTAAAAGCCATCTTCATATATTTGAAGAACTGAGATGAGGAAATAGGCTGGTTACATATTGTTTCAAAAGGTAGGATCAGGGCCAAAACAAATGAATTATTGGGGAGGTATGCTTTGGCTTACTGTGATAAAAGTATTCTCTTTTAGATCTGTTTAACAAAGGAGAAGCTATCTTGGATGGCAGTCTTCTCCTCATTGTTGATACAGGAATTTAAATAGAGAGGCACAGTGTTCAGCATAGCAGGTGTTCAATAGGTGTTGAACAAATAATAGAGTGAATGAACACTGTCTATAATGGTTAATTATAAAAATAATGGCTCATACTTATTGAGCATGTATCTTGTGTCAGGCATGTTCCAAGCACAGTGTATATAATATCTCATTTAATCTTTATAATGACATTATCAGTAGGGTGGCAGAAACTACTAATTGTCCCCAGAAATCTGTTCTCATTTTTCTCAGTAATAGAACCTCTGAATTTTAGCCAAGCATACGGCCATCCCTCTATCAGCCTCACTATTAGCTAGATGTAGTCATATCACTAAGTTATTACTAATTAGAAATAAACAGAAGTGGTTCGCTCTTTCTGGGAAGTCTTTGAACAGAAAGGTATGCCTTTCTCCTCCCCCTTTCTCCTTTCTGCTGGCTGGAGGGAAGGCATGATGACTAGAGCTGAAGCAGCCATATTAGACCATGAGGTAAACATAAACTTTCATAGTAAAGAAATGAGATAGAAGCCTGGGTGCTTGTTTCCTGGATTTGGGGGAAAGAAAAAAAATGTTATGTTGTTTAAACAACTACTATTTTAGGTTTTCTGTCACTTACATCCAAACCTTTTCCTAATAAAGGTAAATACTATTATCACTCCCATTTTATGGATTACGCTCAGAGTATTTGAATGGCTTATCTAAAAGTAGAGATGTAATATAACAAGGAACCTGTAGAGAGAATTCCTGCATTGGAGGGAAAGTTATATTCACTAATTGGCAATATGTCTCCACTTTTATGTTTCTAGGCCAGATGAAATCCTTTGTGTCATAAAGAACAGTTAAATGAGAAAAATATTAAATACAAGCCCATTGTTTTTATGATTGTAAATGTCAGAAGAAGGTGGGATTTAACAACAACAACAACAAAAACTATCAGACAACTATCAATTATTTATTAAGCACTTGTTACATTCCAAGTTCAGAAGTAAGGTAGTTGTGGACCAGGAGATCAGTAAAGCTCTGACGCAGGGGGATTTCACCTGGAACTTTACAGAGAGGTAGCAATTACTTGTATCCATAACCAAAAAAGAGACCTTGGGTAAAAGGAACAGCATAAAGGAAGATAAAGAAGAAGGAAAATACAATGCATAACTATGAATTTATCTGAAGTTCTTAGGAGAACATTTAATTCAATCAAAGAAAGTGAAAGTTGTAATTTCACCATCATGGGAAGAAACACTAGGGCAACTGTCAAAGTTGGTAACAGGATGTAATAGTCCTATTTCATCTTTAAACTTAAAGGGTTTTATAGATTCACTTATAGTACCATGTATATGACAGATAAACAACCATGCCACAGTTATTCACTTATGCATTCTCTTCCCCAAAGGCCACTCTGCAAAGACATTAAAGAAAATATTTTGCCTACATAACCCTTCCTCCCTTTCTCTCTTCTACAGGCACACCCACATCCAAACCCTACAAGATGAGTCAGTCTTCACTCTTTCTTCTCCACTGAATGTTTGCTGCTCCACTCCCTCCTGACCTCCTTTCTCTGAACTATTATGATGGAAACCCCATAACTTACAAAGAAACAAAGCTTTTAAAACATTCCCCAAAGGCACTGGTGTACTAATCTGGGTCCTTTTCCAAAACCCCACGGACTTAACCCATTGTGACTTCCACTCCCTTTATCAGAAAAGTTTCAAAGTCTGTGATGCTAGACTGTTGACACAGAGAACCCAGAGATACCCTAATCTTTAAACTCTGTGTATATTAAATAGGAGTTAAACGATAGGTAAATGCCAAAGTTATACAAATATTTTTGAACTAATACATTGATAAGGTTGCTAATATAGTAAAATGGAGGATCACAAAAGAAGTTTCCTCATAACATGTTAATTCTCAATTATAAAACTCACAAAGAAAGGAAATCCTCACTGTAAACATGGTCTCTGATCAGCCTGCAAATCACCCCTCTCACTCTATTGCTCTCCCAGAAATGTGGAGTCATAGATGATATTAGAACTTTAATCCAAGAGTGGAGGCAGATAGGATTGCAGTGTTGTGACACTCACAGGACTCCCCCTCCTTTGCTGAAGTACAATCATGTCAAGAAATTCTGGAGTTATGCATATGTACACACATGCACACACACACACAAAGATGCATGTTTTTGATAAGAGAGATGAGAAGGGAGAAAAGTGAGCAGCAGAAGGTGGTAATAGAACCCTCCATGATTCAGTCCCAGTCTATTTTTTCCAGCTCCATCAATGACGAATACCCCCAAGGAGAAGATATCCTGTCACACTGGTCTTTTTGCCATGTATTGAACCAGCCTAGCATTAATGTCTCTGTGCATTTTCCTTCCCACTGTTTTCTCTCTCTGCTAAGACTCCTTCACCCAGCTTAAATGGCACCTCCCCTCTGTAGCCCTACCTGAAACCCACTTGACAGCATTAATTGCTCTCACCTGTTTCCCACAGTTCTTTCTACACTTCACCAGTACAACATGTCATGAAACACTATACTGTAGCAATTGATTATATAGGAACCCTGCATGGATTGAAAGCTTGTGAAGAACAGAGACCTTGCATCTTTAACTTAAGGAGGTTTATAGATACTCTGCGCCTTACATTCCTGGTACAGTATCAAGGTATATAGTCTCAATAGACATTTTATTCTCTCCTTCTTTTCCATGGCTCTTTGAGCCCAATCCTTGTTCATTAAGACCTGGATCCTTAAGAACTTTCAGTCTCCTAAATTCCCAACCTCCTCCTGTTTCAATCCCTCCCATATGATTTTCAGAAAAATATTCCCCATCACTTCTTGGACTTTGGCTAGGTTCAAGCACAAAAAAATATTCCCCAAACATTATTTTAATCATATCATTCCTTAACTTGAGAAAAAACCTACCCTAATCCCTTTTTTTAAAGATTTTATTTATTTTTTTAAGATCTTATTTATTAGAGAGAGAGAGAGAGATCACAAGCAGGTGGAAGAGTAGAGGAAGAAGCAGAGTCCCCCCTGAGCAGGGAGCCCAATGCAGGACTCAATCCCAGGACCCCGGGATTATGACCTGAGCTGAAGGCAGACACTTAACTGACTGAGCCACCCAGGCACCCCAACACACCTTACCCTAATCCTTAAGAATATCATCAATTTAAAAAAATTCCTATTCCTATAGCAACAATGTCCGCAGTAGCCTAAATATGGAAAGAGCCCATCAACAGCTGAATGGATAAAGATGATGTGGTATACACACACACACACACACACACACACACACACACACACACACACTATATGATGGGCTATTACCCAGCCATCAAAAAGAATGAAATCTTGCCATTTGCAACAATGTAGATGGAACTAGACAGTATTATGCTAAGCAAAATAAGGTAGTCAGAGAAAGACAAATACCATATGATTTCACTCTTATGTGGAATTTAAGAAACAAAACAGATGAACATAGTGGAAGGGAAGGAAAATTAAAATACAATAAAAACAGAGAGAGAGGCAAACCATAAGAGACTTTTAACTATAGGAAACAAACTGAGGCTTGCTGGAAGGAAGGTGGGTGGGGGATGGGGTAACTGGATGATGAGCATTGAGGAGGGCACTTGATGTAATGAGCACTGGGTGTTCTATGCAACTGATGAATCACTAAGTTCTACCCCTGAAACTAATAATACACTATATGTTGACAAACTGAATTTAAATAAAAAATTTAAAAAAATAAAAATCAAGAAAAAAAGGTATTTGAACTGAATGAAGTTGTTAATATCAGAATTTGCTAAAGCAGTATATACATACATACAAATCAACGACCTCTTCTTCCATCTTAAGAAACTAGAGAAAGAACAAATGAAATCTGAAGTAAGAGAAGAAAGGAAATAAATGATATAGAGAGATTGAAATGAAAACCATAGAGAACATCAATAAAATAAAAAGCTGGTTCTTTGACAAGATCAATGAACTTGATAAAACTTCTGCTAGACAGAACAGGAAGAAAGAGAGAAGTCACAGATGATCAATATTCAGGAATGAGAAAAGTGATATCACTATAAATTTTATAGATAATAAAAGGACAATAAAGGAATGTTATGAACATTACACCCCAAAATTTTACCACTCAGATGAAATAGACAAATTCCTTGAAAGTCACAAACTATGAAAATTTATTCAAGAAGAAACAGACAGGGATGCCTGGGTGGCTCAGTCGGTTAAGCATCTGCCATTGGCTTAGGTCATGATTCTAGGATCCTGGGATAGAGTCCTGCATTGGGCTCCTTGCTCAGTGGGGAGCCTGCTTTTCCCTCTGACTACTGCTTACTCTCTGATAAAGTCTTTAAAAAAAAGAAGAAACAGACAAACTGAACAGCTTTTAATTTACTGAAGAAATTGAATTTGCAGTTCAAATCTTACCTAAAAAAAAAAAACCCAAACAACAAAATTCCAGGCCAAGATGGTTTCACTGGTGAATTTTACCAAATATTTAAAGAAAATATAATACCAATTCTACCCAAACTCTTCCAGAAAATTGAAGAGGAGGAAATACTTTCCAACTCATTCTGTGAGGGTAAATCTTTGCCCTGAGATCAAAAGTAGACAAAGACATTACACACACAAAAAAAATATAGACCAATGTCCCTCATGAGCATAGACATAAAAATTTTAAAGAAGTATTTATAAATTAAGTGTACCAATATATAAAAAGGTTAATACATCAGTACCAAGTGGGGTTTAATCCCTGGAATGAAAGTTTGGTTTAACATTCAAAAATCAATGTAAATTACCATATTAATAAACTAAAAAAAAGAAAAAAATTCCTGCAGGGGCTTTGGTAATGTAAATTAATTTATCAATTTGGAGAGAAATAATATTTTAACAATATTGAGGTTTCTAATCCATAAACATGACATAGCTAGCTAACACTAGAGCTCTCTTTCTCCCCACATATATGTGTGTGTGTGTGTGTGTATATATATATGAAGAATATATGTATAGACATGCATACCCACATCTATGTATATATACATATATCTCTTTGCCATTTGCTATTTTATTGTGATTTAAAAGCTTTGTATAAAAACAATATCTGATATCCTCAGAGCTAATATTTAAGTTGAAATACCTTTATATTAAAACTACCATGGACATCTAATAGTATTTTTAAAACAAAATACTGGGAACAAAATATGCCCTAGAATTAAACTGGCTTTAAACTGTGTTTAGGTAAATTAACTCCTGCATGTTTCTTGTTTTTATTAATATGACATGTTGTGTGATAGTTGGTCTAGCAGTTGTCTCAGTTATGAGTGATATTTACATCAGAGCAAAATTAAAAAAAGAAGATTCTGTAGATCCTGGGGGGATGAGAGCACTTCTTGACTATTTTTTGCATTTCATGGATAAAAGAGCTGCTGCATGGCCAGGCTGTTTTTACAATGTGTGTGCTGCTTATGGAATGTCACACAGATGATCTGCGTTTGCTCACAGGAGGCAGAGGACACTGGGTGAGTAAATTTGTAGGTTGTGTAGAAGTGGTAGCAGAGTCAACCACATAGCTCTGTGGAGCCTACACAAGAAAATCAAGTCATGCATGGTATTGTCTGAATATGAACTTTTTTTAAAGATTTTATTTATTTATTTTGAGAGAGAGAGAATGAGAGATAGAGAGCATGAGAGGGAAGAGGGTCAGAGGGAGAAGCAGACTCCCTGCTGAGCAAGGAGCCCGATGTGGGACTCGATCCCGGGACTCCAGGATCATGGCCTGAGCCGAAGGCAGTCACTTAACCAACTGAGCCACCCAGGCGCCCCTGAATATGAACTCTTAATAAATTATTAAAACAAAGGATTATCTCATGGTCCCTCAACAACCTTTGGTTCATCTGGAACCTTTCATGAAGGTGCTGAAGAGCTACCAAGGCAGTTAGACAGGGAAGTGCAGAGAAGACAATCTGACATTTGTTGCCACTTTGTTCCACAATGAATTTGCTGCTTTTAAAGTGATGGCTGAGAGGCTGAGACAAAGATAACTGGTTTATTATAAACGTATAACTCAGGAACAGCCAGATGGAAGAGATGCGTAGGGCAAGATATGGGAAAATAACAAGTAGCATCCATGCCCTCTCCGAGCACACCACCCTCCCCAAATCTCCACATGTTCACCAACCTGGGAGCTCCATATATTTTTTCTTTAATTTATCTCAGTAGCATTTTGTATTTATCTATACAGAGGTCTTGTACATCTTTTGTTAAATTTGTCCCTATGTTAGTGTTGGCTATTATAAATGTAATTATTTTATGTTTCAGTTTCCAGTTGTTTGCTGCTAGTATGCAGAAATACAAGTAATTATTGTGTCTAGACAATATAACTCATACCCTTGCTAAATTCAACTATTACTTCTGTAGATAATTTGTAGATGACTTAGAATTTTCTACACAGATATCCATGTCATTTTCATATAAAGAAAGTTTTACTTATTTCTTTCCAAAATGCATACCTTTTATTCTTGCCTTATTGCACTGGAGAGGATCTCCAATTATGATACCAAATTAAGTATGAAGACCATATATCCTTGCTTTTTTCTCAGTCTTTGAGGGAGAATATTCAATACATCACTATTTAATATGATGTTAGCTGTGTCTTATAAATGCCCTTTATTAAACTCAGGATGTTCCCTTGCATCCCTTGTTTGCTGGAAGTTTTTATCACAAAAGAGTTTTGCCCAGTGCTTTTTCTCTATTTATGAAGATGATTTTATGATTTTTCTCCTTGGTAAATTTTATCGATTGATTTTCAAGTATTGAAACAATCTTACAAATTCATGGAAAATGGAAAGGACCTAGAGTAGCAAAATAGTTAAAGGGAGAACAAGTTGGAGGACTTACACAATCTAATTTCAACATACTACAAAGCCACAGTAATCTGAACAGTGTGTTACCGGCATAAGGACAGAAATTTAGATCAATGGACTAGAATATCCAGAAATACACCTATTTCATATACAGTCAATTGGCTTTTAAACAAAGATAGAGGTAATCCAGTGGAAAAATGATAGTCAATAAATGGTACTGGATCCAAATAGAAAAATTATCAACATCAACCCCTGATATCACACCATACACAGTAATTAATTCAATATGGATTATAAAGCTAAAACTAAAACCTAAAACTGTAAAACATCTAGAAGAAAACAGGAAAAATCTTCATGATTTTGGATATAGAAAAATTTCTTAGGACACAAAAAGCACTAACCACAAAGGGAAAAAAAAAGGTAAAATGGACTTAATCAAAATTTTTAAAAAATTAAAACTTCTGCTCTAGAAAGACTGACCACAGATTGGGAGAAAATATTCACAAAACATACATGTGAAAAAGTTCCTGTATCTAGAATACACATAAAACTCTTATAACTCAGTAATAAGTAGTTAACAACATAAGTTTTTTGAAATAGGCAAGAGACTTGAACAGATACTTCATAAAATAACATATATGAATAGCCTATAAACAAATTGTGACAGATCAACAAAATCTCTGTATGAAATAAATGTGAAGTTCAATCCCCTCCTCACACCACACAGAAAAGTTAACTCAAAACGGATCACAAAGAAGATCCTAAATGTAAAAGCTAAAATTATAAAACTTCTAATAGGAAACATAAGAGAAAATTTTTACAATCACTGGAGCAAGCAGAAATTTCTTAGACTGAACACAAAAGCACAAACCACAAAATAAAAAAACAATAGATAAATTGCAACACAATTAAAAACATCTGCTCTTCAAAAGACAAGTCATTATTGTATGGTAGAAGATATTTGTAAGATAAATATCTAATAAAGGATCTGCATCCAGAATACATAAAAAACACCTACAACTCAATAATAAGTAGACAAATAACAGTATTTTAAAAAATGCACAAAAGTTTGAATAAGCACCTTACAAAAGAATACAAATGACCTACAAGCACATGAAAAGATGTCCAATGTTATTATTCATCAGGGAAATATCAATTAAGTTCACAGTGAGATAGAACTTCATACCTACTAGAATAGCTTACATTAAAATGACTGGCCAGGGGCGCCTGGGTGGCTCAGGCATTAGGCGTCTGCCTTTGGCTCGGGTCATGGTCCCAGGGTCCTGGGATCGAGCCCCGCATAGGGCTCCCCGCTCAGTGGGAAGCCTGCTTCTCCCTCTCCCGCTCCCCCTGCTTGTGTTCCCTCTCTCGCTGTGTCTCTCTCTGCCAAATAAATAAATAAAATCTTTTTAAATAAATAAATAAATAAATAAATAAATAAATAAATAAATAAAAATAAAAATAAAATGACTGGCCATACCAAAGGTGGTGCAAACTTGGAGAAACTGGAATATTGTGGTGGGAATACAAATTGGTACAGCCACTTTCGAAAACAGTTTGGCAGCTTCTTATAAAGTTAAATATACATTTACCAGATGACCCAAAAATTCCACTGATAGAAGAAAAATAAAAGCATACATCCACAAATAGACTTGTATGCAAATGTCTTTAGCAGCTTTATTCATAACAGCCCAAACTGTTGGGAAATGACCCAAAAGTCTATCAACAGATAAATAAACCACCTGTGGCATATTCATGCAATTGAAGAACTGCTCAGCAGTAAAAGGAATGATCTCCTGATTATGTAACATACGTGGATGAATCTTAAAAACATTAGGTTGTGTGAAAGAAGCCAGGCACTGAATGATTGCATTTATTTGAAGTTTTAGACCTGTGCTAATGTAGTAGCTTCTAGCCATATGTGGCCATTTAAGTTTAAGTAAAAACATTAATTTAAATTAAGTAGAATTAAACATTCAGCTCCCAAGCTGCACTAGCCACATTTCACGTGCTCAATAGTCGTATGTGGCTCATGGCAACTGTATAAAACAGCACTGATAAGACTATAAAATGGCACAAAGAGGTAGTATACACACTGTACACTTCCCCAACTGTATACTTCCCCCCCCCCATTAGCTTTTCAAGTGGACTACAGGCTGCATTTCAATCCCACTTGTGCCCTTGGCCAGGCACCTCCAAGCACAGAACAACCTGCTCAACTGTACAATATGGTGTTGACATAACACCAGGGCTGTGGAATCATTTGATCTGAGTTTGGATCCATCTCCATTTAACTTTGCTAAGGCTTAGTTTTTATATCTGTAACATGGGGGGGAATAATAGTTTCTCTTATAACCCTCACAATAACCCTACGAAGTGGTAAGCCCTCAAAATATAATACCCTCTATTCT
>NW_027397082.1:24737862-24761229 GCF_003265705.2 Callorhinus ursinus
AATACCCATCACCAGGCTAACCCATCCCCCCACACCCCTCCCCTCTAGAACGCTCAGTTTGTTTTTCAGAGTCCATCGTCTCTCATGGTTCATCTTCCCCTCTGATCTACTCCCCTTCATTCTTCCCCTCCTGCTATCTTCTTCTTTTTCTTTTTTCTAACATATGTTGCATTATTTGTTTCAGAAGTACGGATCTGTGATTCAACAGTCTTGCACAATTCACAGCGCTCACCATAGCACATACCCTACCCAATGTCTATCACCCAGCCACCGCATCCCTCCCACCCCCCACCACTCCAGCAACACTCAGTTTGTTTCCTGAGATTAAGAATTCCTCATATCAGTGAGGTCATATGATACATGTCTTTCTCTGATTGACTTATTTCACTCAGCATAACACCCTCCAGTTCCATCCATGTCGTTGCAAATGGCAAGATCTCATTCCTTTTGATGGCTGCATAATATTCCATTGTATATTGTATATATACCACATCTTCTTTATCCATTCATCTGTTGATGGACATCTTGGCTCTTTCCACAGTTTGGCTATTGTGGACATTGCTGCTATAAACATTGGGGTGCACGTACCCCTTATTCTTATTATTATATCCAGAGTCATCACATACTCCTTCCTGATGTAGAACCATGTTTATTTCTTTTAAATCACGTCCCAGGACTATAAAAATAAAGGCTCAATAAATACTTGCTAATGATAGTTCTGTGTAGAATACTATTTTTATGTTTGTAGGTGGTGATTTTTTATCGCATCCAGTGCAAGCAGCTGAATTATTTGTTAAGTTGAGCTCTACAAGTTTACTGGGTGTTGCACATATGTGCAAGGGACTACCTGACTTCACAAGAAGAGAAAGGCACAATCCCTGCCCACAGGAAAATCATTCACTGTTACAGAACCATAAAGAAAAAACTTAGGATATGAGCTAATATCATAAAATCCTGAATAATCCAGGTAGGCAGTTAAAAAGTGACAGAATCATTCAACAGTGTGTGTACTAATTGTGCAACTGATAAAAAGTGAAGATAAGAGATGGCAGAAATCAGCATGCACTCAAGTCTTACCAGCAAAGACTTCCCAGAGAATGTCATAGGCTTTAAAAGAAGACTCTGGCCTGGGAAGTGAAGCCAGGGAGAAAATGGAGATGAGAAGGAGTTTTGGCCATGTCTTGGAGATGGGATGGGAGGTTGTAGGTTGACTGGCATGTGGAGGTTACCCTGTCCTCGCTAAGCATAATGGCAGCAGAGGCAGTAGAACCATCCTGGATAGGTGCTGAAAAGTTCTCATATCAGGTCAAGGCAGACATTTTGGAAGGCTTGCAATGAAGGGGAAGAGAAAAATGGGAAGAACCCAGAGCTGCTTCCTTGAAGCCCTTGTATTACCTACCCTATGCATTAAAAATAAAACAGGCTTCCCTAAACAGCCAACTGCCACCATTCAGCTGGGATACCTATAGCTCATATTACAAGCAATTTTAATAGTTTGTAATATCAACACACCCGTTCACCAAATGTTATTTTTTCCAAACTGGTATTCTATAAGTCATTCCTCAATTAATGTAATTGTCTTTCCAAAGAATTAAAAATACATGTGATGAAAACTAACTCACTCTGGATGAGATAAACATAATAGAACTGCTCTACTATACTAGCACATTCTCACATTACAGTCTCTCAGTAAAATGATCCTGATTTAATCAAAATAGGATATGATTCAGCTCCTGCAAACTCTTTTCTTCATGCCTGGGCTTCTTGATCTCCCTCCTACCTTGCTACCCCACATCTGATACCTAGCCTACATTTCATCATCTCATGGAGTAAAACATTTTCCAGACTAAATAACTCTCCAGTTTCATAGAGGCTCTCCCATAAAGCCCTAACAGATGGAAAGCATTTTAAATCCACATACTTAATGCATAAGAAAACCATTTCTAGCCATTTTCTTCTTTATATTTGCATTATATTTAACACCATATCAATAAAGGTCTTCAGAGGTCCTCTGGTCAACAAGCTTAAAAATAATTCCTGTTCTCTATGGATGCTCACCAATGACATCAAATTCTGGGTGAAAGCCCAAGCCAACAGCCGACAAACAGCTGATATTATTCTAATGGCTTGTTTTCAGTAGGGTTAAAAATGCAAACGGCCTCCTTAACACTCAAAGTTCATTTTAGCTGTGCCCCTGATTTATCACTAAGAAGTCTTCATCCAAAAGGGAGAAGAAATATTATTTAATACTTTTTACCTAACTGAAAAGAAAATAAGCAAACAAGTTTTTTGGGTTTTGCTGCTGTTGTTAATTTTTTTTAGTCTGTAGGCCAATACCTTGGCACTTATGCTATTTTTCAGGACAGTGTAACCCAAAGTACAGAGCTGTTTGCAGAGTCCACAATTTGAAGCAAGCAAGGTTGCTCTGACCTGCATTACCAGTTTTTGGGACATTCATGAGCCTCTAACAGGTGATGGAGGGCAGGGGGTATCCAGGGAGGGTGAGGATATGCAGGTGGAAGCAAGGAGCCATGAGATGGCCAATCTCAGGACCTGGATGGTATGGGCTCCTCAGCAAATCAATGATGTCATATGACACTTGGTAAGGTAGAGTTCATTTTTGTTACCACTATGTCATTATTCCAAGTATCAGTTATGATTGTTATGATTTCCAGGGCTAAAAAAAGCAAGTTTTGGCAAGACTGTTGTACCACGTTCTATACTGTTTAACAAATAACACGTTATATTTTTCTGATTATAAAAGTAACAGATTTACTGTAGAAAATTTGAAAAAATTCTGATAAGCATAAAATAGAAAACATGAGGTAAGGTTATTAGGTAAGTCCTAATTTTCTTATAACTTCCTTCCAGTTTTTCCCCATGAACATACATCTTTTAGAGAACTGAAACTATACTGTATTCTCCATTTTTATCCTGCTTTTAGTATTATATTGTCCAAAGGAATAATTTTTGGACATAATGAAATCTATATAAACATCAACACTCCCTTTCCCAACATTCTAAACATTATTTTACAAAGGAGGAAATCATGGAAAATGCCCCCCTGAAATCATGCCTAATCTCACCTGTTCAATATATTTGTAATACTGTCCTTGAAGTACAATAACTTCCAGATTGTTCCAATCTTTCTTGCAAGGGCTGGTCAACCAAAGGGTATGATTCATTCATTCACTTATTCAACAAAAAATTTTTGAGCACCTAATTATGTGCCAAATCCTATGCTAAGCACTAAGTACAAATGGTCCATAAAACTACTGATTCTAATTGAAATTTATCAAGGAGATATATACTAGGTTCAGGTGATATTTTATTTAAACTAGGCCAAACAGAGCCAAGTTTGAAGGTGATCTAATAAGAACCAGACTCAGGCGCCTGGGTGGCTCAGTTGGTTGGGCGACTGCCTTCGGCTCAGGTCATGATCCTGGAGTCCCAGGATCGAGTCCCGCATCGGGCTCCCTGCTCAGCAGGGAGTCTGCTTCTCCCTCTGACCCTCCCCCTCTCATGTGCTCTTTCTCTCTCATTCTCTCTCTCAAATAAATAAAATCTTTAAAAAACAAAAACAAAACAAAAAAACAGATTCTCCAGCCCACCAATTTGACACTCTCCTCAGCCAGAGTGGTCTGGTCTGCTGCTCCCTGAACCTACCTATTCATCCCCACTTTTGTGTCCTGTTCATCACTCCTGAGCTCCCTCTACCTTCCTTTTTGCAGAGCCACATTCTATTCAGAAAGCTTCTCTGACCAATGAGTATGAGACACACTCTCAAACTACTATTGCACCAGCCATCCAGAACATCTTTACACAAACTTAATTGCCCTTGTTCCAAAATGGGGTGGTGGTAAGTATCTGGGACAGGTGCCAGAGCCTCATTTTCTTAATTATTTCCCACAGCTAAGCACTACATGCATTACTAGTAATCACCTAACCATTCCTCTCAGGAATTTCTCCACGTGAACCCATCTCTGAAAGGATTTTTCAAGAAAAATATTTTACCCTATCAATTGCTGCAGGCATATCTATATATTTCCTATCCTGACTAATAACGTTGGTTGCTTTCCTACAGGGGGATGACAGCAAAAGACAAAACACTTTTGGAATAGCAAATTTTCATCCAGTTTACCCATAACTCCTCAAGAAAATAGAACTACCCTGTGTAAAGCAGTCTCCTGGGTCACCTCATCACCTCTGGGCCACTTCAAGACCTGAGGACATCCATGCGAGGCACCCATCTGAGCATCTCATGTCTTATTCAATCATCACAGCAGCTCTCGTGAGGTATGTACTAAGACCACAATTTCCAACTTAGAGATAAGAAAACAGGTTTAGAGATTAAGCAAAGCAACTTGCCCAGAATTATTCAGCTAGCCACTGGGGAAGCAGATATTCAAATATCAAATTCAAAGTAGCTACTTCCCCGCAGCAAGCATTCTATGCCCTAGCTAATATTCTTCCTCACGTGTTTTTCCCATGAGGCTGAAACCAGTGATTTTCACATTTATGTCAGCATCATAATCATGTGGGGGACTTGGTACAAATACACAAGTTTGGATGAGAGATTCTGATTCAGGAAGGAGAAGGGAGATCTAAATTTCAACAGGCATTTCCCCTTCTTCTCCCCACCAACCGGGTGACTCTGGCGCCAGTTGTCTTCAGACTACATTGATGATACTGCATTAAACACAAGGAGGCTAAACTTACCGGGGGAGAGGCTTTTGTAAAATGGGATTCATTTCATTACCCAGGATCCACCAGGGCCTTAAAAAAGGTGGCAGGGAGTTCGTGCTGAAATGGTACAGTGTCAGTTTGGGACGATGAACTAGTTCTGGTGATGGATGGTATTGATGGCTGCAAAAGAATGTGAACTGTACACTTAAAAAATGGTTAAAATGGCCAATTTTATGTTATGTATACTTTATAACAATTAAAAAAAAAAGCAGGGCAGGATGCTAACCTCTTAGCTGCCTTGTAGAGGAGTTTGTCATACCCCTTTCCTGCTGATCTGGAAAGAGGTGAGGTTTACTCTTAAGGGATCCCTTGTGAAAGGGACCTACTGAGAGACAAATGGTGAAGACATCTGGCCCCCAGGTGACCCCTCATCAGCTCTGGACTGGCTGTGCACACTCCAAGGCGAGCTGACAGGGCCCATGCTTGGTGAGAGTTCCTGGCGCACATTAGCATGGCTCATCCCCTTCCTGCCCACAGCTTGTCCCCGACATACTCATGGGGGTCCCTGGACATGGTAGAGAGAGGAGAGAGGTACTCAAGGGACATTGGGGAGCAAGCTCACTTCACGGCTTCAGCGCCGGCTCCAGCCTGGGACTTTCAGCAAGTCACCCCACTTCCCTCAGACATCACCTAGCCGGCTCCTTCTCACCTTTCAGACTTCATCTCAACTGTCATCACCTCAGAAAGGCTTTGAAGTTCTTTTTTTTTTTTTTTTTAAAGATTTTATTTATTTGACAGAGAGAGAGACACAGAGAGGGAACACAAGCAGGGGGAGAGGGAGAAGCAGGCTCCCCACCGAGCAGGGAGCCCGATGCGGGGCTCGATCCCAGGACCCTGAGATCACGACCCGAGCCGAAGGTAGACGCTTAACGACTGAGCCACCCAGGCGCCCCGAAAGGCTTTGAAGTTCTAAAGCAGCCCCTCTGCCCACCACACCCACTGCTTTCTGTCATATTACACTGCCTGATTGTCTTCTGAGCATTTACCACCACTGCAAATTATATGTATTACTTATTTGTATGCTAGTTACTTGTTGGCATCCTGAGACTAGGACCAGAGCTTCCTGAGAGCTGCAAAATTAGTTTTGTCTACTGCCATGTTCCCAAAGCAGAGACATAGTAGGAACTCAATAAATATTTGTAAAATAAATAAATGAATCAGCCTCATTTGTTAAATTATGTATAAATTGGTTCCTTCTACCTCCCAAGATGATTTATAGGAGATCAGCTGTGGCCAAGGTGCTTTGTAAAAGGAAAGACTCCACACGCTAGGTGGGGTTATTGTGGGAGGGTGGGGGAGAGGGCAGTTCATGACACCCTGAGCACCTCAAGGAGCCTCCTCTGTGACCTTGACACGTTATGTGGCTCCTCCTTACTCCCCGCACTCTTCCTAGGCAGAGACTTGTCTGGAATCTAAAAACGATGATGCTCCACCCTGCAAACCGTCCAAATAGAATGCAACACAATTATTTATTATAAGGCAAGCCCTCTCAGTGAGTTTTCTCACTAATAAGGCATTATTTCTCAAATAACAAGATGTGACTTAGGAAGTCAGGAATCTGTCAGGTGGGCAAACCTTCTAGAACCACAAAGATAGTCCCTGCCCCAGGTCATTTGAGTTCAACAAGCATAAACTGAGTGCGCAGTATATTCCAGGTCCTGGGCTCAGACCCGGGGGGCAGAGAGGTGACTCAGACTGCCATACTGGAGTGGGAGACACAGATACTAAATGAAAAACTCAAGGTCAATGAGGTGAATATGGCACTGGAGGTGTGTGTGTGTGTGTGTGTGTGTGTGTGTGTGTGTGTGTGTGTCGGGGAAGGCTTTCTAGAATGACTGACGCCTAAACTGAATTTAAAGTACAGAGGAAAGACGGGCGGGGAAGAGTGAGCAGCCCAAGGTAAGGCACAGAACGGGAAGACCATGTGTTGCGTTTAGGGAGCTCTAAGTAGTGAAAGCATTAGGTATTTACTGCCAGGGTGTCTGGGGTGCCAGGGGACAAGTGGGGGTCAGAAGTGGAAAAGGAGGCTGGGACATGTACCCAAAGAAGTGGGTAGCAACCACTTTCCTGCAGGTAGCAGATCAGAGCTAAATTGCAGACATATGCCCGTGGAAGCCGTGTGGAGATGAGCCCACTCATTGGTCCAACAGCGCCAAGGGCCAGTTCGGCTTGGCCTGGAGCAGAAAGAGGTGAAATGAAAAAGATCCCCTGGTCTTCACTGTGCTGAGGACTCGAGTTGGGAGGGGCTTGGCTTGGGGAATTGGAGAGATCCCAAGAAATTTCCCCGGCCAGACTTGTCACAAATGCCAGAGGACACGGCTGCCTAGGTCATTCAATCAGGGCTGCCTGTGAAGCCCGGCTCTTGGCAGTCTTGCCTTGGGATGGTGCTTCCTGACAGCCTGGCAGAGCCTCCCAGCTGCTGAGTCAGTCCTGAACAGAGGGAAGAGGAGAAAGAAGAACCAGCATGATTCCCTGCGTTGTAGCCCAAAGTGGACCCTCCTCTGAGTCCTGAGTGAAGGCAGCAAAAATGAAGAGAAAGAAAATGAGGGCCCTGGTCTTTTTGCATAAAACACTTATGCCCCAAATCTTCTCACTAGATGTGGTATGATTCAGAGCATCGAAGACAAGAAAACCAGAAAAAGAGAGGGAGGGAGAAGGAAGAGAATGGGTGGGTTGGGATAAAGGAGGTCAGAAGGGGATTCTTCCTTTCCTTTCCCTGCTGTCCTTACACTGGAGCTGCCTCAGGCCCCTGCACTCGAGATAAAAGGGAACAATGAATTGGTTTCTCACAGGGGGATATATTTTCAGAAGCTCCCAAGGGGGAATTTAAAACTTTATATATTCATTTTGATAATATTTGTAAAAAGAAAAACGTTCTCAAACCCAACCTACCCCTCCCCAAATCAGTCACTCCAACTTTGGCTTGGGGAGAGAGGTGAAAGTCCTCATCTCGTTAGCATGGGTTCATCCTTTCCCCTTCTTCCCACTCCTTCAGCTTAAGGCACCAAGAAGGCCCTGGCACAGCTGAACACAGCAAGTGGCTGAGTCTGACAAAGAAATTCCCCGTCATAAGGTTAATAGCATCTTCATAGTTGACCCTGGACGATGTGCTTCTCATTGACCCCAACAGCTTGCAAACCCCTGGCTTACTATGGACCAACATATCCTAGTATCTACTGGGCAGTCTCCTACACAGTACAAGCAATCAGTGTCTGCAGGACAAACAGATGCAAAAGTTGGAAACATGGCATATTCCATCAATAAGGGAATGATTAAATAAAACATAGTATATTCATACTCAGGAAAACAGATTTTTCTGTTTTTATGACTCAGATCTAGATAAATTTACCTGGAAAGAGTTTGAGCATATTGTTTCATTTTTTAAAGTAAAAATTGGGACACCCGGATGGCTCAGTTGGTTAAGTGTCTGACTCTTGATTTTGGCTCCGGTTGTGATCTCACGGTTGTGGGATCAAGATCCACATTGGGCCCCTCTGCTTGGGATGCTCTCTCTCTCCCTCTACCCCTCCCCCTACTCTCTCTGTCTCTCTCAAATGGATAAATAAATCTTTAAAAATTAATTAATTAAAATACTTTTAAGAAAAATAAAGTAAAAATTAAAGAATAAAACATTTTATGAGCTCACTTATATAAAACAAAACCAAACCACACACACAAAAACAAAGGCATATCTTTATGTGTGTATGTATAAATGCATAAAAAAAAGTTTGTAAGAAGACCCACTGAACTTGTAAGTGATTGCTTCTGAAAAAGAAAGTAAAGTTGGACAAGGGTTAATGTTAATGGGGGCTTTTACTTTATCTGTGTTTACACAATGTTTACATTCTTTCCAATCAAGAATGTATTACTTGTATAATTAAAAATGAATAATAATATACAAATCAAAAATACAATTTTTTAAATCTGAAATTATTGTATGTGATTTTTTTTCCATCCTGTAAAACTTTGCTTGAATGAGTTAAAGAGCCTGAGGAAGGCAGTAGAACTAGTTCCCACTTGGGCAAGGGTTTGTTTATCCTGCTTATCTCAAGTTAGAGCCAACAACGCTAATGATTCTGAATAGCACTGGCCACTCCTTGGCCATCCCATTCCCTCCCACCCACGACTTCAACTATCACCTCCGTGAATGACTCCCAAACGCCTCTTTCCTGACACAGCCTCTCTCCCACAAGCTACAGTCCTGACTTTCCAACTTCCTGTTGGGTAGAGCCAACACCCCATGTACAAAACCACACTCCTGCCCCCCTCCTCTCCCTAATTCAATTCTTTTGCCTAACTTCCTCCTTCCTATTAACTGGCACCTTCTTTTCCCCAGGAACCAAGAAAGGAAGCTTCCCATTCATCTCTAGCCCTCTTTATCCACATATTCACCCAGTTAACTGCAACATTCTAGTGATTTTTCAAAAAAGTTCTTCCCAACTGTTAACTCCTTTCTGTTGTCACTGACACCACCCCAGTTCAGTCGGGTCCTTTCCATCCATGACCTGGACCGTGGAATCACCTTCCAAGTGGTATCCTTGCTCCTGACTACTTTGATCCACCTGCTAGATGCCTGACTTCCCATGTCAGCCTGTTGAGGTCATTTTGAGCTTCCATTCCATCACCTACTGTATCAGCTATTCCAACGCTGAATCGTCTGCAAATTTAGGAAATCAGGCTTCATTTAAGTATCTGACAAAAATGTTAGACTGGGCTGAGCCAAAGACAAGCCTCTGTACCACAGATCTCTTTCCAAGGGAACCCAGAGCTTGTCACTGGATGAAAGAAAGTAACTTTAAAACAAACAGATCAGTGTCACTTTTCAAATACCATCTCACTTATACCTTACAACAATTCCTGATACAAGGTATTATTGTCCTAATTTTAGAGGTTTTATTTTTTTTGAAAGATTTTATTTATTTGAGACAGAGCATGAGCAGGGGAGCGGAAGCAGGGGCAGGGACAGAGGGAAAAGCAGGCTCCCTGCTGGGGAGGGAGCTCAATGCGAAGCTTGATCCTAGCACCTAGGGATCATGACCTGAGCCAAAGGCAGACACCTAACCGACTGAGCCACTTAGGCACCCCCTAATTTTAGAGGTTTTAAAACTAAGGTGTGAAAAGCCTCAGAGCTATTAAGTGGTAGAGTTCTGATCTGAACCCATGTCTGTTGATTCCAGAGCTCATGGTTTTTCCACCACACAGCTGGAAACTTCATGGATTCTTACCTTCTAAAAGATAAAACTCACACCCCTTAACCTGCATTAAAGGCCTTCAATATTCTAGCTTCAAACCTAACTTTATAACAGTATATGCACCTGTCAAACAGAGTAATAATGTTTCATGTGCTTTATTTCATTTAATCCACCACAAATCAGGTAGGTACTATGATTATGTTCATTTTACAGATTTAGAAAATGATGTAAAGTGAAATTAAAAGTAGCTTGTTCTATAAACCAAAAATTATCTCAAAATAAAATTTTAAAAATATCAACATTATCCAGCTAGTAAACAGCGAAGCTGGATTTAGAACTGAGGTCTGCTTAGCCAGGGAAATATTTAGAAGGCAGAACGGACAGGAAATTCAATTAATATAGTCAGTCAATCAACATTTGTCACTGGTTCAATATTGTGCTGAGGCTGGAGATAAGAGAAGTGAACACTGATAGTAGTCCCTGCCCCTGGCTTCATGGAGCATATGCTTTATTGGGAAAGACAGACACTGAAATGGGAAGGAGAAGCCCCCAGTACTACGAGACCATGGACTCAGAAGGGATATAGCCTTGGAGAGTTAAGGTTTCTGGTCTCGGTAAATGGGTCGATAAGCGTTCTAGTCACTGCAATAAGGAACACAGGAGAAATAGGTTTGGGAAAAGACTAAGTCCAATTTGAGACACGAGTTTTGGGAAGATGTCACACAGGCAGTTGGATATGCAGGTCTGGAGCTCAAGAGTGAGGAATGGGCCACAAAAAATCTGGAGCCACTGATGTAAAGGTGAAACTCAACTCATGGAGGTAGATTTATCCTAAGGAACCCCAACATTTATGCAGAGCAAACAAGGAGAAAGAAGGCCTCAAAGGAAACCCTGGCCATGGTCTCCTGTGAACAGACCTTCTGAGACTGCTTCACCTCTTCCCAAGCAAGAACACCTTTCCATTCTTTCTATCAAGCCATACCCTGCCTCAGTCAAGCCCCAGAAAACTCCAACCCAGAGCTCCCTCTCCTGGACTCACGCCATTTAACAAATGGCCAGAGACTCAGCCGTTTCTTTGCAAGGACACTGAAAATTTCAAGTATTTGTGTCCTGTCTCCCTAACTTGACTGAAAGATCTTTGATGGCAAATCCTAGGTATAAAATTAAGAATACAGTCAACATTCTCTTTACAGAACCAACTAATAGCAGTCTATTTCGAAAAGTAAAAGTAAATTTACTTTTTGTAAATTCTCTTTACAGAACCAACCAATAGCAGTCTATTTCAAAAAGCCAAAAGCAAAACTAAATCAATAGCCAAGCATTTATGTAAACTAGATACTCCAGAAGGACCTGAGTGTCTTCCTCAATACAACAGCAACCAATATCCTGGGCATTCTCCCAAGCTTTCCCCTGAGCCTCTGCACTGAACAGAACCAGTCACAGGGTGACTATTTGCTGCTTCTTCTTACCCATTCTAGTCTATTCTGTGGAATGGGCCACGTTCTTTATCTTGGCAGCCTTTGCTTCCAGAATTCTTCAAGTTGAAAAGAAATGTCTTCAAAAGGGAAGACATGAGGATGAAAATGTTTTGCTCAAGAAAACACCAAGTAGGGCGCTTGGGTGGCTCAGTTGGTTAAGTGACTGCCTTCGGCTCAGGTCATGATCCTGGAGTCCCGGGATCGAGTCCCACATTGGGCTTCCTGCTCAGCAGGGAGTCTGCTTCTCCCTCTGACCCTCTTCCCTCTCGTGCTTTCTATCTCTCATTCTCTCTCTCTCAAATAAATAAATAAAATCTTAAAAAAAAAAAAGAAACCACCAAGTAGCAGCATAAGAGTCCCATGAATTGAGCCACACTTTTAACCAAGCCCCTTTGACAAAATATTGTCTTATTTTATGGCTTATAAATTATTCCTCATTCATGATGTTATATACTACCTTTCCATAAATAAATAAATGAGATAGAGTGAAAGGGAGAGAGTTAATAACATCTTGTTTCACAAATCACAGAAATTTGGGTTCTTACCTGCATTACCGTGTGGCTCAGCAAGCCCAGGGAGGCAGTGGCTGTGGGGGTCTTGCTCATCCCACCAGCCCATGCAGTGCCTGACACACTGGAGTGACTCAAAATGACCTCGGCATGTATGAGCAACAAATGGATGAGCAAAGAAGGTTGTGAAAAAACAAAATTGTAGAAAAAAATGAAGAGACAGGGAATGAAGGGTGACATATAAGTAGCAAGAGTGTGAAGAAGGCAAAGGTGAAGAGATAACCAACCATCTCCTACATCTGAGGCTCAGATTCTCCTCAGCTTCTCCACAAAGACACCCACACAGTAGCTACATTTGGGGGTCAGCTTCTCAATCCTATACCTAACAAATGCATACGTATAGTATTCACCATTTATATTTTTAAGTTTTGTAACTGCCTTCTTTCTTCCTTTTTATGTGCCTTAGGAACACTTTTTTTTTTTTAACAAATTTTATTTATTTAGTTGAGAGAGGAAAAGCATGCATGAGTGGGGGGAGGGGCAAGAGGGAGAGGGAGAAGCAGACTCCCCACTGAGCAAGGATCCCCATGCGGGGCTCCATATGGGGCTTGATCCCAGGACCTGAGATCATGACCTGAGCAGAAGGCAGACGCTTAACCGACTGAGCCACCCAGGTGCCCCAGGAACACTTTTTCTTAACCTTTCACTTAAACTAAGCCTTGACACTGAATTTGACAACTACTAGGTTCTTAGGCAATGATGCAGCAGCTCATGCCTGTCCTGTGGGTTTGCTGACGTGTTACTTAACACCCCATTGCTCCAGAAAAGGAGGTCTGCATTCGGTACCTGGAATCTGTTAATAGCAGAATTCTAATTCTGCCTATGTTATGAGAGACACAAAGAAGTAAGAGCGCTTCTTTGTGTTAAAAGTGTTAAAAACAAAACAAAACAAAACAAAGGTACTGACTGCATTTTCACGACACAGGAAGTGCCTCAGTTAACCAATCTCTGATATGCGCTTTATCCTCCTTACTCTCTGCCACACAAACAGCATCTCCAGCTCCTCACCACATGGGAAGCTGCCCCTGTCACTCTCAGGAAGGCATGGGGGTCTCCTGGAATCCAATCTATGCATACTCAGGAGCAGCAAGCTAATTTTAACACCAGCCTTTGATGACCAAGGCTAAAATAAAGCTAACTAAAAAAAATTCCAAAGTAAAATCTAAATGGATTCCAGATTTTTCTCTATCTTAGAGATATAATTCATTAACACCATGATAATAAACTGCCACAATGAGACTGCAAGTATGGTTTAATGATAGGAAATTTGTTAACATAATATAACACATTAGTAGTCAAATGTGGAAAAAAGCATATAATCACTTCAAAGATTAACTCTTTGGCATGTGACATAAGTCAATTCTCTTTTATTTCTTTTTTAAATCTGTGAATATGAAACTACTTTCTCAAAGTGATTTAAACTTTTTAAAACCAAAAGACAACATTATATTTCTTAATGAATATGAAGAGCATTTCCATTAAAATCAGGATTAAATTAAAAGTCTATTATCCTTATTCTTAGTTATTAATGTTCTGGAATTTTTTATTCAAAAGAGAAATAATCATTATTTGCAGATAATACAATTCTCTACCCAGAAAGCTCAAGAGAATCAGCTAAAAAATTAAGTTGATTAATAAAAAAAACACAAAACATTTTTTAAAGATATTATTTATTTATTTGTCAGAGAGAGAGAGCGCACACGTGCACAGGCAGGGGGAATGACAGACAGAGGGAGAAGCAGTCTCCCTCTGAGCAAGGAGCCCGATGTGGGACTTGATCCCAGGATCCTGGGATCATGACCTGAGCTGAAACCAGACACTTAACACCAACTGAGCCACCGAGGTGTCTCAAAACACACAAAACATTTTTTAAATAAGAAAAATATGATTAATATGAAGGGTACTATAAAATTTAACTGACAGACATAAAAACATTTGAGTAGATTAAGAAACATTCTGAAAGGATAAAGAAGATGTGATGTATATATATGCATATACACATATATACACACCCACACATATACACACACACAATGGACTATTACTCAGCCATAAAGAAGAATGAAATCTGGCCAACCAATATGGATGGAGCTAGAGGGTATTATGCTAAATGAAATAAGTCTGATGGAGAAAGACAAATACCATATGATTTCACTTATATGTGGAATCTAAAAAACAAAACAATTGAACAAACAAAACAAACCCTTAAATACAGAGAACTGGTGGTTGCCAGAAGGGAGGTGGGCGGGCGGAAAATTATGGTATAGGGAATATAGTGAATAATATTGTAATTACGTGGTATGGTGACAGATGGTGACTACACTTACTGTGGTGAGCACTCAGTAATGTATAGAATTGAAACGTCAATATGTTGTACACCTGAAACTAATACAACATTGTATGTCAATTATACTTCAATAATAAATTTTTTAAAAGAAAAAGAAACAGAGAAGTATATAAAGACTAATTCTATAAACATATTCATTCTTTCTGAATTAATATACAAGTTTATTATAATCCCAATCAGAATCTCAGTGGATTTTTGAGATCCGACACAATGTCTCAAAATTTAATTTGCAAGAATAAGCAAAAAAATAATATAGAAAATTTGAATAATTATGAGAGAGAAGTGCCTCTATGTGATACAAATATACATTATAAAGCTAACATAACTAAAACAGTGAGGTACTCAAGCATTTGCAGATAGATTATCTAAGGCCTAAAACTGACTTTCGAATATACAAGATGAGATTAGGAATTGCCTAGGATTATCCAATAAATATATTATTCAAGGAAATTATATAAGGAATATAAACATATATATGAGGAAATAAATATATTATTAAGGAAAATTAAGTATTTAGAAAACAGTTTAGGTCTTCAACTCATAATATGGACAAATTCCAAATGAAAAGCTGAATGTAACTAAAAGCCTGAAAATCTAAAAAATATAGTTAATCATAGAAAATAGATAAAAACTACAAATTTAAAGGCCATGGAAGTAATTACCAGGGAGGATATAGATCTATGGTCATATAGAAATTAAATTTTCTATACATTAAAAAATATGCTAAACATTTCAAAAATATAATATTTCATTAATATTTCTATATAGCATCCCATAGCAGAGATAAGCACAATCTGCTTAATTATGATTAACAAAGTTAGGTGAAACTTATAAAACATGAAAACATGATCTCAATTTGGGGGGAAGAACAAGGACAAAAACCTAGAAAGCCATGAACCAAATGTTATTAATTACTCTGGATGGTAGAATTGTGGGTGATTTTTGGACTTCTTCTTTATTGTACATTTCTCTAGTTCCCAAATTATCCAAAATAAACATGTATTATTTTGCAACCAGGAAAAAAAATACTAGTTGAGAAAAACAGCATCAAGTGACAAAGATAGGAAAATACTTGCAAAAATACAGAATGCAGGGATGTTACATTCTTAATTCATTAAGAAGTCTCATGTAAAAAGAAAAAAAAGACAAATGGAAAAAACTACTATTAAATAACCAAGAGAAAGCACCATGATGATATATTATTTCTAGTAATCAAAGAAATGCACATTCAAACTATGAAATACCAAGTCTGGTATCTTTCACTGACATCCACTGGAAAAACCACCCTAGTATATCATTAGTAGAAGTGCAAATTGGTACAGCCTTTTTGGAGAGCATTTTGGCAGTATGTATCTGGAGTCTCTAAAAAACTTCTACACTTTGGGGTGCCTGGGTGGCTCGGATGGTTAAGCGTCTGCCTTCGGCTCAGGTCATGGTCCCAGGGTCCTGGGATCGAGTCCCACATCAGGCTCCCTGCTCTGTGGGGAGCCTGCTTCTCCCTCTCCCTCTGCCTCTGCCTCTCTCTCTCTCTCTCTCCGACTCTCATGAATAAATAAATAAAACATTAAAAAAATAATAAAAAATAAAAAAATAAAAAACTTCTACACTTTGATCTGGTAATTCCACTTCTAGGGACTCTGTGCTAAAGAAAGAATCAGAGATCTGGGCAATGGAGAGGTATTTAAATAGAAAAAAAAAAACAGGGATCAACAGCTAAATGTCCAGCAATAGGGTGATAAATAAGTCCTCCACGGGACCACACAATACAATGAGACCCAGCCACTGAAATCAAGGTTTGGAAACACTAAATGATGTGGAAACATCTTAATGATGGAATGTCAGGCAAAGAATCCAGAATTTAAAACTGTGTATTATGTATCTACAGTATGGTCTTTTTTTTTTAAGATTTTATTTATTTATTTGACAGAGAGAGACACAGCGAGAGAGGGAACACAAACAGGGGAAGAGGGAGAGGGAGAAGCAGGCTTCCCGTGGAGCAGGGAGCCCGATGCGGGGCTCGATCCCAGGACCCCAGGGATCATGACCTGAGCCGAAGGCAGACACTTAACGACTGAGCCACCCAGGCGCACCTCTACAGTATGGTCTTAATCCTGTTTGAAACAAAGGTCTCAGTTTTGCCATTGCCCAGCTAGGTGGCTTCAGTCAAATCTGAGTCTCTCAAGAGACCAGTTCTTTCAACTTTAAAAGTGAGGGGGGACACTCGGACCCCTCCTTTCTAGCCCTCAATCCTCACTGTTGGATGACATAGCATATAATAAATAAGTAATAAATAAATCACAAATGGATATGTAATGTCTGCATTAAGTAAAAGATAAAATTTTAGTTGTTAAAATAAAATTGTTTGGACTAAAAATTCTCTCTTTTTTAACTAGTATCCTCCTAAATAGGTGACATATTTTAGGTATGACTGCTTAGATAGTGATAATTCATTAGAACTATATAGCATGGTTAGAAATAAACACACTCTCTTATCCTCTGTAACTAATTTGATCTGGGCTTGGCCTGCCTGGGTCGGGAACACACTTCACCTGTTGTCAGCCATCCCATGACCCAGCATTGGTGAGGCCCGGCCCCTTCTCAGTCAGCAAAGGATAGTCAAAATCCTAGATCCAAGAGATGTCATGGGAGAACCCACAGGGCTGGCTGACTGCTGTGTTGCACTGATGGCCCAGAAAGGTCACTTTTTGGAGTTCTTTTTGTAAATTTCTATAGCTTCAATGTATAATAGCTCAAGAAGTTCTTACCTTCTTCTGTTACATTCAAATATTAATTGAGCATATTTCTTTCACCACTGCCTGGAGCTTTACCAATCCCTCCCACTGTGAATTTTAAAACCACACGGAGGCATGATGAAAGAATAAACCTCAAGCACAGGCTGAGTTAGGGACTATTGAGCCTGCTAAGTGGCAAAGAAGTGAATCGGAATCGGCTCAGAACCCAGCAGTTAACAAACTGCAGACAGAATGAGGTTTATGTGCTGCCCTGTCATCCAAATTCATTCTGTCTTTGGGGGGGAAAGGGAATACAATTTCACGCCAAAAGTATTTAACTTCTGTGAATTGTATCCACCTCTCTGAGATTAACAAACCAGACTACCAGAGAGGGCTTCAATTCTTCCAGGCAAACATAACATAGGTGAAAATATGTTCATCAATGAAATCTGAGTTTGTGTTATTAATAATAACAAATGATTCAAAACTTCTTTAGAAATGACAGTAACTTGAACCAAATCCAGTGATATCCAAATTAAACTGTGTTATATGATATTTTAATCCCAGATGTGTATAGTATGCACTTGGTCACATGTGTTTTTTCCCAATGATTTTTTTCCATTCCCTGGATTTTCCATAGTCAGTGATACTATATAGTTTAAACCTAAAATGAAGTCATCAAAACAGAGTCCTTTCTTCTACCTCTTCCTTAATTCTGCATAGTGCAGGCTTACTGTTTTACTATTATAATGTAGCTGTTCCAACAAGGCATTAAAAATATATAGATGATCATCATGTTTTGTTATACCTCTGGACTTGTGAGCACAAATCATCAGCCCCTCTAAAGGAGACTTTCCAGTTTATTTTTATAAATGGAGCACATTTCGTTGGGGCCACCACCTAGCAGATCATGCCATAGAGTACACACCAATGTGTACTGAGCAGATAATGGCACTGACCAGCCCTGTCTGACCAATAACCCTGTCAAGCTTAGCCACCCTGTTTATGTTTGTATTTTGTTAAGTCCTAAGGGGAGGGGTAAGGATTCAACAGTATTCAGTCTATTATAGACCAAATGCCTTGGAGAAGCAGGGAGGAGACCGGAGTTTCATTCTGTCCCTCCCGTCCCAGCCCCTACATCTGGCAGGCAGGGGAGAAAAGAAGAAATGTCCTACAAATCCTAAAAGTAGCAGAGACCCTGCTTCTTGGCAGAAGGCAGTGAAGCCTCAGAGGCCTTGGGGGATGCAGCTGCTATACCCACGAGAGACAGCCTTGTGTCACTGCACCTGTAGTCATCTGCAGTCAGAGACTATGGAAATTTCAAGGGCAACCTGGAAGAGAGAGGAGTAACAGGGGACCCCTGGCTGCAGCACCACCGGAGAGCAGAACCCCGCGAAGACATGAGGCTACCTGCTTCTTCAGCCACGGCACTGGGAGACTTAGTAATAAGAAAAACGATCCTGAGAGCTAGTGTTCATTGAATTTTTATCGTGATCAGGCACTGATCTAAGCCCTTTACATGGATTATCTCATTTATTAAGTAGGTTCTACTACTGCCTTTCCCATTATATACATGAGGAAGTTTGGGCCCCAACAGGCCAAGTCTTTTGCTCAAGGTTGTGGAGATTGTATATAAGTAGTGGAGCCAGGATGTAAACAAAGCTAAGCAACATGCATCCAGACCCCAAACTTGTAAAATGCTATTAGAGAAAACGCAGCGTTATGTATCTTGCACACCCCAGTCTCTGGGCTAACGGTCTTAACGCAGAGTGCCTTAACATGCGGTTTAGTTCCTCTCAAACTTCTCTGTCTCTCTAGCAACAGAAGCAGGGTGAAGGGCTGGGGTCTTCTCCTACCATACCCCTCACCTGGTAGAGGCCCCAAACACTCTTAGAACACAGTTTGAAAACCAATACCACTCGGAATTATGTGCTTGAGAGACAAAACCGCACAGCCAGAAAACCAACAGGAGCCAGATAAACCAAAGGAAAAGGGCAAAAATCACCTCCCCCTGCAGCCTTAAGTCACAAAGGTAGCTCACAATACGGTCCCTGACACTAACCATCTAAAGTTTGAGCATTTGAGGGTGCCTGGGTGGCTCAGATGGTTAAGCGTCTGCCTTCGGCTCAGGTCATGATCCCAGAGTCCTGGGATCGAGTCCCACATCGGGCTCCCTGCTCCTTGGGAGCCTGCTTCTCCCTCTGCCTCTCTTTCTCTCTCTCTCTCCCCCTCTCTCTGTCTCTCATGAATAAATAAAATTAAATAAAAAAAAATAAAATAAAAAAAGATTTAAAGTTTGAGCATTTGAGGGGCCAGAAGGAGGTGGAATTCAGGGCTGGAGCAGAGAGTCAGGAATGAGACAAATCCAATAAACAGGCAGAGGTGGGAAGCAAAGCCAACGGGATGCCTGGGCCAGCGGTCTGTGGTGAGAGAGCGAGGCTGCTGTAAGAACAGAGATGGGAGCGCAAGAGGGAGGCCAGCACAGGAACGGCTCCCAGAGCCAGCGTCCTCTAGCTTCAAACTGTCTGCACACATCATATGAGATAGGAATAGGAATGGCAAAACCTTACCAAGCACTTCAATACCAGGCTTTGGGGGGGGGGGGGGGGGGGGGGCCGGGGGGGGGACGACACTGCCCTCCTTCTCACTGATTCAAATACTCTCTTCCTTCCATACAGTAACATACCATGCAGTGGCTGATACTGTCAGACTTAGCCGACAGAAATGCCTGCTTTGGGGAGCAGGGTGGGTAACACTTAAGAGTGCCAGACTGCTTGGATTCATATCCTAGCTCTACCACAACTAGCTCTGTAACCTCGGGCAAGTTACTCAACCTCTCTGTGCCTCTGTTTTCTCTTCTCTGAGATGCAGATAGCAAAAGTACCTATCTCGGAAGGTTGCTGTGAGGATGAAGGCTTCCTAGGTATGAAGTACTTAGTACACTACCCAGCAAGGTTTGCACTACCCATTGCCTGTTCTTGTTCCCTCATTGTGAGAGCTTTTGTTTCACCCCTGACCACTTTCTGGTTTCTCTTCCGTGCCCTCTTAGTTTTTTATTGCTGCTGTGATAAATTGCCTCAGTCTCAGTACCTTCAACAACTCAAATTTGTTATCTTACAGTTTTGGAGGTCAGAAGTCTAAAACGGGTTGGTAGGGCTGCATTCCTTCGGAGGCTCTAGGGAAGAATCCATTTTCTCGCCTTTCCCAGCTTTTAGGCGGCCTGCATTCCTTGGCTCATTACTCCTACCTCCTGCTAGGGATTCTGATCCTCTTGCCTCTCTTTTATAAGGACCCTCTTGACCAGACTAGGCCCATCCAGATATTTCTCATCTCAAAATCTTTAATCACATCTGCTGAGTCCCTTTTGTCATATAAAGTAACATACTTATACGTTCCTGGGATTAAGACTCGGATACATTTAGGAGGCTACTGGCATTAGTCAGTTTACCACACACACCTCTCCAAAGCGTAAAACTGCAGACTGGCAAGATGTAGGTAGGCCCAGAACAACATTACCAGCTAACTTTGTGAGCACTCACTATGTACCTGGCACTATGC
Organism: Callorhinus ursinus; assembly: GCF_003265705.2. Lineage (NCBI taxonomy): Eukaryota > Metazoa > Chordata > Mammalia > Carnivora > Otariidae > Callorhinus > Callorhinus ursinus. Next base: position 24,758,485 of record NW_027397082.1, read on the forward strand.
AAAGTGCTTTGAGTATCTTGCTTAGGTCTCACAGCAACCCTGTAAAATTACTATCCTACAGAAAAGTTAATTACTTGTCTAAGGTTGTACAGCTAGTAGGTGGTAAAGCCTGTGTAAACCAGGTAAGTTTGATTTCTAGTGCCCTTGTATTTCACCAAGGGTGCCTTGTCCCTACACCTTAAATCATTATAACTTGGGGAGGTGGGGGGAAGGGTGGCACCATGATCACTAGGAGGAGACTTGGAGGCTGTACCATAAAAGGTAAAATGCTCCCCAGATACAGAGAGACAGGGGTCCTGTGGAGCCCATACTAAAAGATCCACACAGATAGTGGAGCACTCAGAACATTTTCTTATACTCAAAGGAGAAACCTTGGGGGTAATTAAGGATTTCTTCAAATGTGGGTGCCTGGGTGGCTCAGTGTCCCACTCTTGATTTCGGCTCAGGTCATGATCTTAGGGTCCTGGGATCGAGCCCCCATATCCAGCTCCCCAATGAGCTGCTTGTCCCTCTCCCTCTGCCCCTCACTCTGCTCACACTTTCTCTGTCTCTCTCTCTCAAATTAATAAATAAAATCTTAAAAAAAAAAGAATTTCTACAAATGAAGGGACCACCTATTCCTGCCACCACTTGGAGGGAAAGGGAAAAGTCCATTCCTGACCCCAGACCAGCTCTGCAGTTCTAGTCAACCTCCAAAAGAAGAGAGGAACTTACAGTCTCCTCTGGAGAGACAACCAACTGAGTCAGATGGATCCAGATCCTCTGAAACCATACCAGAAGTCTCAGAACCCCTGCAGGCCACCAGAATGGCCCCACCAGTGCTCAGCAGTCAATATACACCAGGACCAAACCATTCCCTGCCTTCTACCTCATAATCGTTATGAGCATATAAACCCCCATGTGCCAATGATTTCAATAAGGGCCCAGTAGCTTTACCAATGCCACAATGAATGGCCTCTTTTTCTATAGGTTCTTAACATAGCAAATGGCTCAAAATAAACTGTGACTGGCACAAGGTGGAAAGGAGCAAGCTAAACAGCTGCCAAGAATGCCCATTGTGGTGGTGTAACCATCCACAGCATTTCACCCTCTACTGCTAAACAGTTCAGCCAGAGCCCTACCTGAAACTTTCTAATGAGTTGAATTAAAGCTATCTGGCTTCACCAAGCCAAAAAAAGTGGCCAGTCATTTGTTCTGGGTGATGGGACCAGAGGCTGATGCAGGATAGCACACTGGTCAAGGCAACAGATTTTGAAGCCAGCCTGCTCTGACTGACTCCTGGCTCTGGACTTTCTTGCTATGACTCCACGCAAGTTGCTTAACCTTTTAGTTCCTCAGTTTTCCCATCTTCAAAATGGACATGATAATGGAGGCCCGTACTCCTTTATCCAAAATCATAAATTTTTTTGGGCTTTTATGATGGTAAGACAGTGCCATAGGCCATATATTACATAACACTGTTGGTAGGATCCACAGCAAACACGTCCGTTCTTTCTGAAATAAAAATGTTATGAATAGTTCTCACCAGGTGAGAAAAATAAACATTATGATAACCTCATGTCAACTCAGACCAAATTTTGTAGCGAAATTTATGAAAGCCAATTTTGAGAGCTTGTTTTGATTTTGGAATTGCAGGTAAGGGATTAACAGGTCTCTGGCACTTGCTGCCTCATGTTAGAATGAAATGAGTTAATAGATGTAGAGTACTTAGAACATTGCCTGGCTTGCAGTAAACACTACCAACAACAACTGCTACTATTACTTGCATCTAAATAGATTTGCTAGAGGATTATAAACAGGAACATTTTAATTTATGACTGAATTAGGTTTTGACATCAGTATCTTGGCAATTAACAGGCATGAACCCTTTATTTAGAACAATATTCCAGGACAGGATTTCTGAAATGATGGAAATACTCTGCATCTTCATTGTCTGGTAGGGTAGCAACTAGCCACACACAACTATTGAGCCATTGAAATGTGGTTCATTAATTTCACTTAATTCTAATTTAAAGTTAAAGCAAATAACCGTATGTGGCTTGTGGCTACCATACTGAAAGCACAGCTATAGAGGGCTAGGTTCTGATCTGGCCCATGAAAATCTATTTAAGCCATAACACAGATGAATTATTGCTTTAACAAAAATAAGCCTTAATTCTGTACCCTGAGAGCAGAGAAGACCACATGATGCTGGAAAGAGTTTTCTCTTCCTTTCTAGGCCCCTAGACAGCGTGGTTGGTCCATGGCAAAGTACATCTTTGATATCATCTTTTCTCTACACCCTGCTTCTCCAACTTCCTTTGTGGGGATCCCACATATCTGGACCACATGTTTCCCTAAGCCCCATCAATACCTCCCAGCCCTTCTCCCAGAGTACCATGCTCCCCAACACCTGCCTTTCCTCTCCCCAACCTAATTCTGCTTGCTCAATGCCAAGATCTCAACCAAATGTCAGCAGGAAAGCAACTTGATTAAACAAGCTGCTACTGCTTTTTCTAGCTTTTTCTCCACGTTTCCTTCTAAATCCAGAAACTCTAAATTGTTGTGTTCCCCGGGGGAACCCCCTTCTCTCCCCACCCCCCACCCCCAGCAGAGGTAGGCCCAGGCCCAGAGAGAAGGAGTCTGGACTGAAGCAGCTGTTGTCCTACATAGGCTGCTTGCCAGCCAGGTGTGTGGAAGGCAGGACTGTCAACGTGCGTATACACACACACACACACACACACACACACACACACACACACACAC
>NW_027397082.1:24761329-24791071 GCF_003265705.2 Callorhinus ursinus
CTTCGGCTCAGGTCATGATCCTGGAGTCCCGGGATCAAGTCCCGCGTGGGGGGGGGGGGGGCCCGGGGGGGGGGTCCCTGCTCCACAGGGAGTCTGCTTCTCCCTTTGACACCCCCCTCGCGCTCTCTCTCCCTCTCTCATTGTTTCTCTCTCAAATAAATAAATAAATAAAATCTTTAAAATAAATAAATAAATAAAACATTATTCTTTATTCATTTGGAAATGTATAAGTAACAAGTTGCACATTAAATTCATTTTTAAAGTATACAACAAAAGCCCAGAAGGGACTGTGACTAACAAAAGTTGCAAACAGAAAAAGAAAACCAAGCACCTTCACTGGAATCTAGCTTTACCACAACTCACTTGAGCATGGAATTTTTAATGACACAGGTCAACCTTGGAGCACATCCAAGGAGCTTATGTTACTAGAAGGACTGGAAGAACGTCCCTCAGCTCACTCTCACCTCTCACTTGGTCCCAGAGCATGGACCACAGATAATTATTATGCATGGCTCCTGGATATAAAGAAAATTTCCTCTATGGGCCTGTACATGGAGGACAATGTAAATGGTAAATATTATGTTTTTCAATAAATACTTTCAATTATAGTATCTCCTCCCAAGTAAAGATTTGTGTTGAAGAACAAAAGTCTTAACATTTAATAGCAGCCCACAATTATTTCAAAGGGCCTTATAGCTGCAAACACTGTGCTAAGAAAGCCACAGTTAATGCCTTCAGTAGGGAAAACGAGACATGCACAGAAACAACTCTCAAAGAAGGAGAATGGAGAAAGGTAGGGAAGGTAAAATGCTGCAGGAATCCCAGCAGGGGAAGGTTGACTTTTTGGGGCTGGGCTTATCAGGGAGGGCCTCACAGCAGTAACAAAATTCAGCTTGAAGGATGGTTAGGATTTAGACTGGTGAAATGGGCAGGAAGGGCATTCAGGAAGGGGAAAGGGGAAAGGATGTTCTAGATGACAGCATCCTCAGGCATTCTTTAGAAAGTATCTGTGAAGACATGGCTGCATACAGACAGCATCCAGAGACAGTTCAACTCCCCATCTCCCGCCGTGACGCACTGTACGGGTATCCACGGGGCCACCTGCATCCACCTCCCAAGACAGGCTCTCAAAAATTCTCCCTGGTGGGTCCAGCATTCTTGGCGGCCGCTGTGCCCATTCTGCGGTAGCGGCCCCACCCAATCCCACCAGGGGTTCCGACAAGGAACACAAGGAAAAGTACCTAATCTTGCAGGGATCTAAATGACCCACTGGCAAATTCTGCAAAATGCAACTACAGTTATGAAGAGTGTGCAAACAAAACTTTTTAAAGAAGTGAATCCCCCATCACATCTCTTCAGGGAACTCACTATTGAAAATGACGCCGATAAATCTTTATATGTAGACTGTTTCATACACGGAACAACTAGTTGAGTCGGTTGAACCAACTGTCTCAGGGCTTAAATACTAGGCACAGGGGCGGGGGAGAACCCCATACATTTATACTGTGCATTTAACATTAGCCACAACGGAGGACTTCTGGCTCTCGTTATTCATTATCATAGCACCAGAGAACATTAAAAAAGACGTGGCCATTCTTCTAGTCACTAAAGTGAGCCCAGGTCCAATATGGTATTTTCTAGGACTTGATGTAGATCGATCTCTCCAAGAACAATCTCCTGGGCACCTTTCTTGAAATACAGTTGCTAGGTGCCGCCTCAAAAAGAGCTTATGTTTTCCCTCTCTGTACTGGCCGCCTCCACAAGTACACAGAAAATGCCGCGAAAACTGAGGCAGACGCGTGCGGGAGTGAGGCATGCACTCGGGGTGCCCTGGAGCCGGAGCGGAGGCCGGCCTGTGCCCCCTCCCAACACCCCACGGCCGGGCCTCGGTTCCTCCGGGTGGGGGCGGGGCCCCGCGCCAGGTACGGACCGAGGCGGCTGCCCTCGCGGAGCCCCGGGAGTCTCACAGAAAGAGCCCACCTCTCCCCTGCGCCCACCTCAGGAACCGAGCCACACAGTCGCCTTCTCACCTCTACCTCTCCTCTTCGGGCCAGTCGCTCCGGAGTCCCCAAGTGCGTCCTCTGGGACGCGCCTGTCGCTAGCGGCGTCGGGTGTCCCCGCTACCGTGTGTCAGCGGCAGAGCGGGTGCCAGCAGCGCGCCACGGCCAGGCAAGTGCCCCGGAGGCAGAGCCCGGGGCGCGCCGCCCGCTCGCCCGCTCGCCCGCTCGCCCGCCGGGGGCCCCCGCCGCCGCCCCCGCCCGCCGCGCTAGCGTGTGCGCCCCCGCGGGCGTCGCTCCCTCGCTCCGCGCCCCTGGACTCTGCGCGCTGCCGGGACGGGACGGCGGCGCGGGCGGCAGCGGGGCCCCCGCCCTGGGCCGGCCTTTCCCAGAACTCGCCCGCCCCGGGTGAGAGGCCGCGAGCGCAGCCGCGGGCCCCCGGGCGGCCGGGGGAGCGGCCTGAGGCGGTCCCGCCCCCGGCTCGGGCCGCGCGGAGCCTACGGGGGCGGGGGGCGGACCCCGCCGCCACCACCGCCCGGGCGGCCAGCCGCGCGACCCCCGCTCGGCCTCGGGCTCCGCCGGCCGGGCGCGGCCCGGGCCCACGGGAGCGCTGCCGGACCACCGGGCTCCGGGGAGGCGGGAACTCTGGGCACCTCAGGCCGCGGGAAGTTTTGCGCACACCTTCTCCCCGGGGACCAGCCCTGCTTGACCCTTAGGGAAATTGAGGCTCGTGGCGGATAGGTCACTTGACCAAGGTTACTCTGGTAAATGGCAGCACCAAGTCTCGAACCCATTCGGTCAGTCCTTAATTTAACAAATTTTATTGAGCGCCATACCGTGCCTGGCGCTGTGCCAAGCTCTGGAAGCACGCTTTTTGCTGCTAATAGTGGCCGTTCAGATCTGTGGACTCCAAATCCAGTGCTCTGTCATTGCTGAAGCAAACATGATGGGGATATTCAACCACCACCAGAAACTACAGGCTCTGCACAGAGCCTTCCCTAGGCGCTGGGAGATTTGTATACCCCGTTGACAGGAGAGCCAGGGACCTGAAGAAAAGTTAAATTTATCATTCCTCCCCCTTTCCCCTAAACCTGTTCCTCTTTACCTATTTTGATGGACAAATAACCTTTCCAGAGGTCTGACACCTCCTCATACATTCAAACAGGACCAATTCCTGTGGCCCATAACCCCTCCCATCTGTCCTCTTCTTGGACCCAATCGTCCCTCACGCGACAGCCATATTATTTTCCCTCTTCTACAACTTAAATCTGTGCAGAAACCTCCTTAGGCTCCCTACTGCCCTCCAAACTAACTCCCCACTGACTGTAGGGACCCACCTCATCCTGGCTAATATGGACCACCGCCATAATGTCTCTCCCACTCCAACTCTGTACCCGTGTTTAGGCTGAGCCTCTACCTGGACAATCACCATCTCTGCCCACACACTATCCTCCTGCTCAAGTTTGACCCTTTATTTCAGGTTGCTCTTAAAACTGACCTCCCCTCCTTTGAGCCTCCAGGGCACAGGAGAGGTTAGATCAAGGTTGCATAGGAGGACACCAAAGAATTTCTGCCTATAAGAAAAATATGACAGCCTGGTCCTTAACTGTTTTGCTGTTTTCTCACCACTAGGATTTTAATAAAAATCAACATTACTGCTTCCCTTGAGAGCTGATTTTGGAAAGGTCTCTGCAGAGGACGATGAGGAAACTCTTTGTTCATTAAGAGCTTGAGATCTCAGCACTAGAGCAATAGAGAGTGGTCATTTACTGCAGTGCCTGAGTCTGCTCTGGGCAGGTGAATGCAGGAGCCAGGAAAAAGGAACCATCACTGACAGTAAACAAGGTACACTGTTTATTTAATATATTGTTTTCTGTTATGGTTTTAAATATCATTTAATGAATCTAGTAATGTCAAACATCATCAGTCACCTGGAGCCCCCAAACACGTGTTTTGTTGTTGTTGTTGTTATTTTAAATGAGGCACATGGGAATTAGATTGCTACAAACTGGTGGATGCACAAGCAGTTAACCTTGAATTCTCCAAATGAGTCATTGCATCATTAGTAACCAAGGCAAATCTAGGTCTATTGGACGGGGAAAGTTACCTGAGTGTGATAATCAACATCATCCCATGCCTGGAAAAGAGCACCTTCCCCAAATCTTTGCAAAGAGAGCATGTCCAAATCAAAGTCCTTTGCTCGCCCCCTCACTCTCTCTCTAAATGAGACTGGAGGGAGCCATGTCCCTGAGGCTGCCTCACCGCATTGGAATGTCTGAGCTAACAGTGCTTCCAGAGGGTTCATTGCTCCTCTGAACAGCACTGCCCAGACTTTCTGGAGATTTTAATTCACTTCCCAACCTCGCCAACAGTTGCACACAAGGTGCCTTTTTTACACCCTGCTCTCTTTTCAGTGAAACATGCAGACCATCTCAGGGGAACAATGGCTTCATTCAAGACTTTTTCAAAAGTGCAGCATATAACCTCCATGCTGTGGGTTACTGCCAGCCATTATCTGGAGGAAGAAAGAATGTCAGATAAAGTGGGGGAATTGGGGGAGCACTGGATAATTTCCATGGAAAATTCAGCTTCAATAAACTAAGTTATGCATCTTTGTATACGAGATGATTCTGCATAGTCAAAAGCAACAAAAACAAAAGGTCCAAGAAATAATGCTATGGAAACTTTATTTAAATATAGAGTGTCTGTGTTTGAAATTTCAGAAGAAAGCACACATCTTTTTTGAACTTGGTACATAATGGTCTCCATTCAATGGAAATGGATTTAAATAAGTTATAAATGTTGGGACTAGGGAATTTAAGTCGTAAAGCCATTTTAAGAAATGGAATCATCTCCCTATTTTCTTCCTCTCCCATCCTGTAATTTTTCAGATTGGGGGCGGGGGGGGCAAAGTCTCTGACTTCATGGTTCTTGCTGCCAACGGGAGGCCCCACACTCCCGACTGCACATATTACAGGAAAAAGATTGGCCCTTTGCCACACTCAACAAGACAGCCATCGGTTAACCCATTTATAAACAAGCCCTGAGGTCTGCACAGGCATCACTGACAAATGTATCGATCTTTGCTAAACAGTAGCTAATTGCCAGGCAGAGGTATTTGCCAACAGACATCTTGGTAGCCTTGAAAACCAAGAGCCGAAGGAACAATCCAGCCCCAGTTAAAAAAAAAAAAAGAATCACCATCTTCTCCCCTTTGAAGTCACTTCATCAGATTGTACTGGGTTTACCAACTGTCTGCAAATAGGCTTGTGAGTTCAGATAGTGGGGAGAGAGCCAGAAACAAGCTTTTTAGAGTTATCTCATATGTGATGGTGATGTATTAAGGCAGTTTGAGGTTGGTGAAAAACAACCTGTTTGTTAAAGTAGTAGATAGTTCTACTTTTCTGAGGTGCTTAGGAGTGATAGTGGAGGAGATCTGGTGGGAACAGTGGGCCAAGCAGGGAGGGACAGTTCTAAACGTTATCTCTCAGCATAGCCAGCATTAGGGGTACAGACTCTGGTGTAGGACCACTTGAGTTGAAATCCTCTATCTACCCCCTTGGTGGGACCCCTCAAGCAAGTTACCTGCCTATCTGTGCCTCATTTTCCTCTTCTGTATACTATACCTACTCCCCAATCCTGTTGGGAGGATTGAAACGAATTCATCTATGTGAAGCGCTTAGAAAATAGGAGGGGTTCCAGCTGATGGTCCCGGCTAGGGTCCCGGCTGACAACCAGCATTAACCCTGGACATGTGAGTGAGTATGCCTTCAGGAGGATTCTGGGGCCCTAGCCTTCGAGCAAGCTATCCTAGCTCTAACAAGTAGAGCAGACAAAAGCTCTCCTTGCCAATCCCTGCCCAAATTGTAGGTTTGTACGCAAAATAAATGTTTTCAGTCTTTTAAGCCACAAGTTTTGGGATAATTTGCTATATAGCTTTAGCAATTGGAAAAACAGGTGTGGATGTTGGGAGGTAGGTAGAGTTTTTAGAAGCTTATGAAAGTTTTTTACTGCTTTCTTCTATGTTCTCAATTAAATGGCAAACGATGTCCTCAGGTAAGAGTAAAAATATGGTCGGAGGTGCAAAAAGTTTGAGAGGGAAGGTATGAAATACTCCTTTAGAAAAGTGGGAGAGCGATTGTAATAATGAAATATAATGCCAGGCACTAAGTGTTCAATTGTGGTCATAAATGTGAAGTGAGCTCAGTCATTGTGATGTTACATTTTTCTTCAGAGGTTTAGCCACATGGATACATGGAAGGAAAAATATACCTCCTGAAAAAGAAGAGGTAAAATTATGACTACCTGCAGAAAAAATGTGATTATGTTTCTAGATAATACAAGACAAAACTGCAAAATACTTAGAATTAATGAGAACTTACTAGAGTCACTGGATATAAGTGAAATATTAAAAAATCAACAGCTTTTCTATATAACACTAATATCTATTTAGAGATATATTGGGATGATCTCATTCATAATAGCAACAAAAGCATTAAAATATGGAAATTAGGGATAATCATGATGATATAAATACATATATATACATGTGTGTGCACACACACGTCTCTAATCATTTTGGAGAAATTAGACTTGGATAAATAAAGAGAGACATGCTATTCATTCATGGGGAGACTTAAAGATTAAAAATTGTCAATTTCTACTAAGTTAATATTTAATATTTAATAAAATCCCTCTAGAGTTTTTTTAAAAAACTTGCCAGAAAATGCTGATATTGCTGAAACTAAGGTGATCATCACATTGGATTTCATTATAATATTCTTCCTCTTTTTACCTTTAAAATTTTCCATATTGAGGGGCACCTGGGTGGCTTAGTTGGTTAAGGCACTGCCTTCGGCTCAGGTCATGATCCTGGAGTCCCGGGATCGAGTCCCGCATCGGGCTTCCTGCTCAGCAGGGAGTCTGCTTCTCCCTCTGACCCTCCCCCCTCTCATGCTCTCTCTCTCTATCTCATTCTCTCTCTCAAATAAATAAATAAAATCTTTAAAAACAAAATAAAATAAAATTGTCCATATTGAGAAGTTTTAAAAAACTTGACTGAAAATTTCAACAAATCATTTAAAAAAATAAATTATTAGCTAAAGAATGTTGTAAAGGAAAGACATTAGGTGGAGAGCAAAGGTGACATTTCAACATCAGTAGTGACTGTCCACAGGCTTCAGAAGTCATGGGGTAGCAGTGAGTGTCCAGTGGAGAAGCACCAGCAGCTGGTCCTAAGCTGGCTGTTCCTGTCATATGAGCATGGCTATGTCTTTCCTTTCTTGGTTCCAGCCATTTTCTGAGCCTGATTCTCCAGGCTTCCCAGTGATTCTGGTATAATATATTCTTTTTCCACTTAAGCTCTCAAGAATTGGTTTTTGTTGTTTGCAACCAAGAAATCTGACTTGAACAGTTTAGAAAAGAAAAAACATATTTCCAAATAATATATAGGCTAAAGGAAAAAATCATAACAGAAATTCTGAAATATTTAGAACTGAATGACAGTTTTTAAAAAATAAACTGCATACCCAAACTTGTTGGCTATACCTAAAGAAGTACTGAAGGGAAATTTATAACTTTCAAATGCACTTATTCAAGGGGCGCCTGGGTAGCTCAGTCATTTGAGCATCTGGCTCTTGATTTCAGCTTAGGTCATGATCTCAGGGTCCCAGGATCGAGCCCCACATCGGGCTCCACACTCAACAGGGAGTCTGCTTGAGGATTCTCTCTCTCTCTCTCCCTCTGCCTCTCCCCCCACTTCTCTCTCTCTAAAATAAATAAATCTTTAAAAAAGCATTTATTTAGGGGCGCCTGGGTGGCTCAGGTGGTTAAGCGCCTGCCTTCGGCTCAGGTCATGATCCCAGGGTCCTGGGATCGAGCCCCGCATCGGGCTCCCTGCTCAGCGGAGAGCCTGCTTCTTCCTCTCCCTCTGCCTGCTGTTCTGCCTACTTGTGCTTGCTCTCTCTCTCTGTCAAATAAATAAATAAAATCTTTAAAAAAAATAAAAATAAAAAAAATAAAAATAAAAAAGCATTTATTTAAAAAGAGAAAGATGTAGGGCGCTGGGTGGCTCAGTCGTTAAGCTTCTGCCTTCGGCTCCGGTCATGATCCCAGGGTCCTGGGATTGAGTCCCACATCGGGCTCCCTGCTCAGCGGGAAGCCTGCTTCTCCCTCTCCCACTCCCCCTGCTTGCGGTCCCTCTCTTGCTGTGTCCCTCTCTGTCAAATAATAAAATCTTTAAAATAAGTAAATAAATAAATAAAAAGAGAAAAGTGTAAAAAAACTGTAAGCATTCAGCAAAGAAACTAGTCAGAGAACAACAGACTAAAGCCTAAAAGAGAAATAATACATTATTTAAATAGAAAACCAAAAAAAAATGGATTTTTAAAAACACTAATAAGCTAGGTAAGCTTTTAGCAAGAATAGTTAAGATAAAAGCAAAAATACATAAATATATAGTGTGAGAATAGTTGTGAAGTTTATATTTATTGAAAGGTGACATAGTGTCAGATGAAGCATTAATCCTCACAATAGGCCCATTAAAAAAATGCAATTATAATTCTTATTTACATAATAGGAAACTGAGGCACAGAGGAGATAAGTAATTTGCTAAAGTTTCACGGCCAGTTGTAAAAAGACCGTAGGCAGTCTGGCTCCAAAGAAGTTGGACATAAGTAGAATTATAGTAGAGAGTAAAAGTTCACATGACAACCCCATGAAAAATCTTGTGCCATTAATTTTAAAAAGAAATTAAATGGACAATTTTTAACATGTTAGGTTCTTGTGTTTTTTTTTTTAAGATTTATTTATTTATTTGAAAGAGAGAGAAAGAGAACACGAGCATGTGCGTGCACAGGGCAGAGGAGCAGAGGGAAGGGGAGAGAGAAACCCAAGCAGATTCCATGCTCAGTGTGGAGCCTGAGGCAGGGCTTGATCCTAGGGCCCTGAGGTCAGGACCAAGCCAAAACCAAGAATTGGATGGTTAGTCTACTATACCACCTAGGCACCTTGGTTCTTGTTAGTTTTTAAAACAAATTTATTTACTTAATAGCTATCACGGGCAGTGTGATTCCTCTGACTTTTTTTCTTTTTCAAGGTTGTTTTAGCTATTCTGGGTCCCTTGCATTTCCATATGACTTTTAAGATTGGCTTGCCAATTTCTACAAAAAAGACAGCTGGGATTTTGGTAGGGATTGAGTCTGTAGATCAATTTGAATCATTTTATATCTGTAGATTAAGGAACACAGACAAGAATTCAAAAAGTGCAAAAAGTAAGTTTCTCTCTCTCCATCTCACTCACTCACACACAACCAGTTAGGTATACTCCCAGGGCTGGTCTGTGCAGATTCAAACATTTATTTGTACCTTCTTTTAAAAAAACGTATCAGGGACGCCTGGGTGGCTCAGTCAGTTAAGCGTCTGCCTTCTGCTCAGGTCATGATCCCAGGGTCCTGGGATGGAGTCCCACATCGGGCTCTCTGCTCCACGGGGAGCCTGCTTCTCCCTCTGCGTCTGTATCTCATGAATAAATAAATAAAATCTTTAAAAAATGTATCAATAACCCACTATGTTTTATGCACCTTGAATATTTCCACCTACCAGGGTGCCTTAGAGATTTTCCCATAATAGTACAGAGTACTGTTTCCTTTATTAACAGTTGCACCCCAGTATGTAGCCATCCCATTATTTACGTATCCAGTCCTCCCTTGATGGACATCTAAGTTGTTTCTATCCTTTTGCAGTTACATAAAGGTCTGCTGCAATGAACAGCCTTGTATGCACATCATTTGACTCACTCATGAGTAGTATTTCTCCAGGAGAAATTGCTCTAAGTTGAACTGCTAGGTTTCGAAAGGTTTCAGAAGTTTCCAATTTAATAACTGCTGCAGGACTGACCATGATAGGGGTTGTAACAATTTATCTTTCCCCTGGCAATGTATGTGAGTGCTTGTTTTCTCACCTCTTCCAATAAAGTGCTTTTCAAACTTCTTGAGCTTCTTCCAACATGGAATTATAGGATTTCCCTTCAGGGTGTGTCATTTTCTTTGGCATCTTGCCTCCTTTGTGGGATGTTTGCAGCCTTGGGTATCTTCCTTAGAGATCTTCCCACACCTGCTTAGCCTTCTCTGCTTGTGGCATCCTTTCTTCATGTATTTAAGAGGTGTCTGAGGCCAATCTTCACTTAATTTCTTTTTTTTAGATGATGTGATCACTTTCCTCAGTGCCCAAAGGACTGTTTTGTTTTCTCTGGCATATGACATAGACGAGCCAGGGTGACTCTGTGATAGTGGATAAAGGAAGGAGGCATACCCTCCCAAACATAAGAACTTTATAACTTTTAGACAAGAACGTAGGATAAAGGTCTGCATTCCCAGAGCAGAAAAGGAGTTTTTTTTATAAAGTTCTTTAAAAAGCTAAATAATAAGAGAAAATTGGTAAATTTGGCTAATGTAACCTGTATAACCATAGGCATTGTTAACAAAGTTAAAATACAAAGATTGGAAGAGGAAAATTGCAACATAAAGACTGTCTTGAAATCAGTAGGAAAAATAGAAAATGGGCAAATGATATGAACCAGTAATTGATAGGAAAAAAATAAACAGAAAGGACAATAAGCATATGAAAGCATGCTAAACCTCATTTATAATCTCGGAAAAACTAAAATATTTTAAATTGAGATAGTTTTTTATACCAGCTTTAGCTGCTCAGAATTTCTCTAACTCCATCAATACATTGGCAACCATATTTTCAACTGTCACTTACTGAGTGTGCAGTATGTATCAAACACCCTGTCAGGTACTCTTCCTACTTTACCTTCTTTCCCCACTTTACAGCACCAGCATTATCTCCTTTTCATAGATGAGGAATCTAAAGTTCAGAGATATGAAAGTAATTTTCCTAGTTCAACTGTGGGCTGCAACTCATTAATGGGTCATGAGATCGATTTAGTGGCCATGGCTAGCAGCTTTAAAAATATGAAATAAAATAGAAGAGAAAATATCAAAATACATCATGCATACTAAGGGTAAGAACTGTTTTATTAACCTTTGATTTAGGACCGTGAGAGAGAGAGAGAGACAGTGTGTGTCCTAGAACACCATGTAAACATTTGTTATGCTGTGTGTCATATTCAGAAAAGTTTGAATGCCACTGTCTTACTTAGTATGAGGAGCGCCAGTATTCATATCCAGGGTGTGGGTCTCTTATGCCTATAGTCTGGCTATGTTACTGCTTACTGTTCAATCTGACATTTGAGGTTCTCCATTACCTTCCCTTTCCTGTCTTTTCAGCCTTATTCTCCACTTCTTTTCACCCAGCCACGGGCTACCATTTTCCCACATTTTCTCAGGATGTTCTATGGTTAAGCCTCAGATCAAACGGTTTCTGCCATTGGTAACTTGTCACATTTACTGGGTGAAAAACCTCCAGAGAATCATCCTCTCATCTCTTACATGAGCCATATACAACCACACATTTCTCCGTTTTGATTTTAGAGAAGGAGGATCCATTCTTAAGATTTATAAAATGCATGTCTTTATATTGGATTATACTTTGGTGGAAAGTTAGGCACCCTTTGACACTTTCAGGTCACTATGCTGTTGAGTAAATCTGTGATAAAGGACCAAGAGTGGCACCCATAGTAACTAACATTTACTTACTATGAGCCAGGCTCTGAGCTAAGCTCTTTACAGGCGTAACCTCAGTGAATCATTGGCCCCATTTTATAGATGAGAAGTCTGCGAGTTAAATTTGCCCAAGTTTGCATAGCTAATAAGTGGAAGGTCTACTTTTCAAAGCCAGGCTGTGTTTTTCCAGAACCTGTTTTGTTAACCCCTATTATTATACTGCCTTTAGGCTAATGTCTCTGAAAAACACTCTCTGACTGCTTAGTTTTCAAGTTCATGAAATGGAGTAGGGAAGACTTGAGGGCTAGGGGGGCTGTTCACCTGGGAAGTGTATTAGGAAAAGCTGCTTCAGAGGGTTGAAGTGGGGGTGGGGGGGGGGCTGTTATCTGATCTGATGTGAGGCAGCAGCACAGCTGGGATAGAGAATAATTCTTGGAAGATATAGGGTCAGTGATGGGAAAATGATCCTGAACATTGAATCTAGAATTAAATACGGGGCGCCTGGGTGGCTCAGATCATTAAGCATCTGCCTTCGGCTCGGGTCATTATCCCAGGGTCCTGGGATCGAGCCCCACATCGGGCTCCTGGCTCAGCGAGGAGCCTGCTTCTTCCTCTCCCTCTGCCTCTCTCCCTGCTCATGCTTTCTCTCTCTGTATCTCTGTGTCTCAAATGAATAAATAAAATCTTTAAAAAAAATAAAAAATTAAAAAATTAAAGACAAGAACCAAAATGGAACAGTGAGCAGTTGGGAGAAGGTGGTTCAGAACTAAGGCAGCAAACAACAGACTCAAGTATGGGAAGCTCTTGCTTGTACTTGGGGACAAGGGACTTGAAGCTTGTCAGAAGTCATGGGGCACTGTCTCCTCTGTGCCTCACTGGGGGAGCAGCAGCTTGGTTTCTACCAAGCAGACACCCGGGGACCAGGCAGGTGACAGTGTACAGGAACATTCCTCTGAAGAAGGAATGCTGCCATTGTCATTGCTGTGGGCACCCAATATGGGACACAGATGACCTTTCCAGTAACCCATCCTCTAACCATGAATACTTGGAATAGACCATTGCCCAAGTGAAACCAATTGCTGTGTATTTGTAACTTCACTTGCCCAGTGAACTTAGAACACTATAGAGGTCTGGGCATTGACAAATGATGAATAATATTAATACATATTTATTGCATGTCTCCTGTGTGAAGGTCTTTTAACACATTCTCTTATTTTGCCCTAGAAAGAACAAATAAGTTCATATTCAAACTTACAGAGGAAACACACTCCAGCTTCCACCTAGGTCCTCTCTTTGAGCTATGCCAAAGCTTCATAGATGGAAAGGCATTTCTCAAGACACCTTCCCATACATGGGAGGTAATCGTTCCACAGGGTGATCAGTAGTGAGTTTTTAAACTTATTTCAATTTTACCACATCACCTTATTTTAGTCTCTATGTAGCTGGGTTTTTTTTTTTAACAGCCCAATATATTTTCCTATTTATTTGTTTATTGTCTGACTCCACTCATTATCATTTCCCAGCTCCTATGATACAGGCCAGCACTAAATGACATCTTAGTGGATACTGGTTGAAAGGATGAGTGTATAAATGAGCAAAAACCAGAAGTGAGATCTATAATTTAAAGATACTGCTCATAAAGATATGCTTCCAATTAAACAAAATCATTTCCAAAGGAGTCGTTGTAGGATTTTTTAAATAGTCCCACTAACACCTAAAACCATGACTTAAGTACCCCCAAAATGATTTATTTCACAAAGTATTGGTGTATGCTTTCTTTTTCATGGAATAGAGCTACTGTATAAACTACAACACCCTTAAATATGTTATCCAGAATATAAATCCCTCACTATATGATCCAATCAATGGATAAAGTAAAACAAGCACCACCCTCTGTGACTGAAATGGCCAGAAACATGCACCAGGCAGGGCAATAATGCTTGCAGAAAACTACCTGAAAGAGCCATCTGACAGTGTTCTCTAGGTACAACTTACAGGAGAGATTTGGGAGCATAATCTCAGGAAGTATCATCCCAGAGGTAAAATGGAAGTATCAATACCTCATTGAGTTATGAAGACTGTATTCATTCCTATTGCTGATGTAACAAATTACCACAGATTTAGTCTTAATACAACACAGGTTTATTATGTTATAGTTCTAGAGGTTGGAAGTCCAAATTCAGTCTCACTGGGCTACAGTCAGAGTGTCAGCAGGGCTGGTCCCTTCGGAGGCTCTAGGGGAGGATCTTTCTTGCCTTTTCCAGCTTCCAAGAGCTGACTGTCTTCCTTGGCCCACGATCTCCATCTTTGCTTCTGCTGTGACATGTCCTTCTCTGATGTCTTGTCTCCCTCTTCTAAGAATCCTTCTGATGATCTTGGATGACCCCGACAATCTAGGATAATCTTCCCATCTCAAGATCCTTAACTTAATCACATCCACAAAATCCCTGTTGCCATATAAGATAACATATTCACAGGTTCTGGGGATTTGGATGCAGATGTTGTTGGGAGCCCATTATTCAGGCAGATTTTAACCAGAGAAAATTAGTCTTAGGGCTTTACCTTGTAAAATACCAGGTTCTTTTCCAATCTGATCTCTTGGTTGCTGTCCTGACTTATCTTTGTCCTCCCCTTAGCTATGATATTATATAATAACACAATATGTCAGGCACTATTTTATGGACATCATACATTTTTAACTCATTTAGTATAATATAGGAAGAAGATTAAGTAAATTAAGTAGGAGAATCAGGATTTGAACCAAGGCAATTGTTCCCTAAAGTTAGTGATTCTGCCCTCTTGATCTTCGATGACCCATCTTCCTCCTGAACACCCTGGTGCTGAATGTGATATCTCACTTAAGCCATTTGACATCTCATGACATCTTTCTCAGACTCTGGCTCCCACCCACAAGGATACACCAACATGGCCTCTGGTTTGAGCCACATGCATCCTCGGACAGGCCAGGGGCCTCCTTTAGCCCCTAAGCAGGTTTGGGTCAACAACCAAATGAAATCTCTGGCCCCTCAAAGGTAATGACCAGCTCTTGATCATGGTAACTCCACAGGGGTTCAGTCCTTGAGATCCAACCAGATTCATTTCTGCAGCCTTTACTACAGTATTGAAAAGTATTACTTTTAGAATTGGGAATGTGACTCATGCTTCTATTTTTTATTGAGTACATGGAAGCAACAGTTAATGCAATTTGGTCTGAACTCTGAGCATAATTCCACTATTGGAGGAGCAGTCATGCTCAGATTTATTAGAGGCTGGAAGCTCTGCCATAGTTCATTAAAGTTTTTCATTTTTCAGCTATATTAAGCTACATGCATTCTGGTAAGTCAGACAACATAGAGCTGTGACTCTGATTAGATACTTTCCTTAGCCCAAGAATTCCTAATCTGAGACCATGGACACTTCAAGTAGCTTGTGGATGCACCTGTTGGTCAGTGATGGGTTTCTGAGAATCAAGAGCCACCAGGTTTCTGAGAATTGAGAACCAGTAATGAAGCTCAGTTATGTGCTGCAAAGATGGAGGTACTTGATAAAAATTAGCATTATTCATTGACTGAGCCAATGCATGTACATGGCATAGTTCTAGACAGTTCTCCCCAACACCACTTCAGAATATTAGAATCCATTTAGTTAATTCAACACTCTTGCACCAAAGCCTTGTGTCTGTAGACTGTAAGTATTGTGAGGGAGTCAGATGGCCCGGACTTCTCAGTGAGATGACCTGGCTTAAGCAAGTGTTTTGCTAGCATCAAATCACTTTGATTAATCTACCTGGGACCATCCCCCAATCCCAGCCCCTACTGTAGCTTCTGCAACTGCTTTCTCAGGGACAAATAAGGCTGTACCCTCTATCTTCCTTCCCCTGCTGACCACTTGGTTATCAGAAAAATGTAAAATCTGCATGGCAAGAGGATTGAAGGAAAAGTTTGAAGTACAGCTACTGTTATTAATCTACCTGTGGGTGTGGGCACGTACAAGCCAGGGTAGGTGAGTCTGTGAGTTCCTAGGAATGGGAGGCCAAATGTCATGCAGATGAATTTCTCTGCAAAAGTTTTCCAGCTTTTTTCAGATTCTTAAAATGGCCCAGACCCAATAGCATTTCAGAACTGCTGGATTAATATCCCAGAGTTCTCACCTTTAAAATGGGAATAATAATCAGAGAGTGGGAGAATGAAATTAGATTGCATGTGTAAAGCACCTAGTACACTTACTAGCAAGTGGTAAGTTCTTGACTAATTAATATGGCCAAGAGTTTAGCGTAGGCCTCAAAACATCAACATAACTCTATCTGAAAATATCTGAAAAATAGGCAGTCTAAATTTCACTCAAAGATAAAAGTAAATAAAATGAATAAGACACAAAATATGCACAAGGTTATCCATCATAAAATTATTTGTAATTCTCAAATTTAAAATTTTGAAAAAAAGTAAGTCCTATTTAGGAGGCTGGTTGAAAAAATTATGGCACATTCATATAACCAAATACCATGTGGACATAATAAAGAATGTTAAACATTTCTATCAACAAATATCAAGTGATTTCTAGGATGTATTAAGTTAAAAAAACAAGGTATTTTTCAAAAAAATGGAATAACTGGATATCCATATGCAAAAAAAAAGCCTCAATCATATACCATATAAAAAATTAACTCAAAATGGATCACAGATCTAAATTCAAAGCCTAAAATATAAAACTTACTGGAGAAATGTTTGTGACTTTGGATTAGGCAAAGATTTTTTTTAGATTCAGCACTTAACACTTGATCCACATAAGAAAAAACTTACAATTGAACTTTAATAAAATTAAGAAATTCTACTCTTCACCAAGATGTTCATCGACAGATGAATGGATAAAGAAGATGTGGTATATATACACAATGGAATATTATGCAGCCATAAAAAGGAATGAGATCTTGCCATTTGCAATGATGTGGATGGAACTGCAGGGTGTTATGCTGAGTGAAATAAGTCAATCAGAGAAAGACATGTACCATATGACCTCACTGATATGAGGAATTCTTAATCTCAGGAAACAAACTGAGGGTTGCTGGAGTGATGGGGTGTGGGAGGGATGGGGTGGCTGGGTGATAGACATTGGGTAGGGTATGTGCTATGGTGAGCGCTGTGAATTGTGCAAGACTGTTGAATCACAGATCTGTACCTCTGAAACAAATAATGCAATATATGTTAAGAAAAAAAAGATAGCAGGAGGGGAAGAATGAAGGGGAATAAGTGAGAGGGGGAGACGAACCATGAGAGACGATGGACTCTGAAACACAAACTGAGGGTTCTAGAGGGGAGGAGGGTAGGGGGATGGGTTAGCCTGGTGATGGGTATTAAGGAGGGCACGTTCTGCGTGGAGCACTGGGTGTTATGCACAAACAATGAATCATGGAACGCTACATCAAAAACTAATGATGTAATGTATGGTGATTAACATAACAATAAAAAATTTAAAAAAAAGAAATTCTACTCTTCAAAGGACACTGTGAAGGAATGAAAAGAAAAGCTGAAGACTGGGAGAAAATTTGGAAATTACATGTCTGATAAAGGACTTGAATTCAGAATATATATATATGAAGAATTCTGAAAACACTATAATAAGAGAACAAAGAACCCAATTTTAAAAACGGGTAAGAGATTTGTATGGAGACTTATCCAAAGAAGATATATAAGTGGCAAGTTATTGCATGAATTTCGTTAGTTATGTTAGTTAATTAAAATCGCAATGAAATACCAATACTCATCTAATAGAATGGTTAAGGTTAAAAAGACTGATAATACAAGTGTTGTAATTTATTGGTAAAGATAGGAAACAGTTGAAACTCACACATTATAGGTAAGAATGAAAAATCGTATATAAACTCTGGCACTTTCTTTTTTTTTAAGGTTTGTTTATTTTAGAGAGAGAGAGAGCATGAGTGGGAGGGGCAGAGGGAAGAGAACATCAAGCAGACGCCATGCTGAGTGCAGAGACCAACGCACAGCTTGATCTCAAGACTGTGAGATCAGGACCTGAGCCGAAACCGAGAGATGGAGGCTTCACCGACTGCACCACTCAGGAACACCAAACTCTGGCGGTTTCTTACAAAGTTAACATACACCCCTACCTACTATATGGACTCAGCAATCTCACTTTCAAGTGTTTACCCAAGAGAAAGGAAAGCAAATATCCAAAGACTTTACATGAATGGTCACAGGAGCTTCATTTTGGGGGCGCCAGGGTGGCTCAGTCGGTTAAGCGTCTGCCTTCGGCTCAGGTCATGATCCCAGGGTCCTGGGATTGAGCCCCACATAGGCTCCTTGCTCAGCGGGGAGCCGGCTTCTCCCTCTGCCTGCCACTCCCCCTGCTTGTGCTCTCTCCCTCTCTCTCTGACAAAGAAATAAATAAAATCTTAAAAAAAGATTTACTTGTAATAGCCTTGTTATGGACGGTATATTTGTGTTCTCTTCCCCCATATTCCTGTGTTGGAGCCCTGGCCCCAATGTAACGGTATTTGGAGTTGGAGCCTGTGGGAGGTCATTAAGTTTAGGTGGGGTCATGAGAGTAGGACCTCCATGATGGGCTTAGTGTTCTTAAAAGAAGAGGAAGAGAACCCAGCTTGCTCTCTCTCCACCACGTGAGGACATATGAACAAGTGGGGGTCTGCAAGCCAGGAAGAAGGCCTTCATCAGGAGGTGGATCAGCTGATACCTTGATCTTGGACTTCCTAGTCTCCAGATCTATGAGAAATAAATGTTTGTTGTTTAGGCCCCCCAGTCTACAGTATTGTGCAATAGAAGCCTTAACAGACTAGGAGAAGCCCCAAACTGGAAAAAACCCAAATACCCATCAACAGATGAATGGATAAACAAATTGTGATATATCCTTACAATGAAATACTGCTCAGCAATAAAAAGGAATAAACTGCTGATACATGCAACAAAATGAATGAATCTCAAAATAATTATACTAAGTGAAAGAAGCCCCACAAAAAAGTAATAAATTAATCCAAGAAAATTTTGAGCACGATATTCTAATAGTACATCCTTATGGGATATAGTCAAAGGACAAACGAACAAAAAAATCTTCAAGAAAATCTTGAATTTTACTTTGAGGGTTTATTTTGGTAATGATATTGACATAGTAATTCAGAAACTATTTTTTCCATATTGTATAATAGAGTAATATATTGATATATTTGGGAACCAGGATTTTCACTATGGTAGAAGGGAAATACAAATGTGGAGTAGCGGAAGCTGAGGAAACATCTTGTGATGATATGTTTGAATTGGAGGTATCAGTGTGAAATCATGATTTCAAATAGATACACACACATACAAATACACACGTTAGCCTTTCCACAGACAGGGCCTAGAAACAATGAAACCACAGTAGCAATGAGCATAACTACCACCCAGATCTTGGTTACTACATAACATTTCCTCCTAAAAGGAACCAAGTTTCCTTAGAGAAATTACTTATTCCAGGTCTGGGGTAATGAAAGCACAAGGTGAGCTTATAATGCCTTCTTGTGCCAAAATGCAAACAAGTGCAGAAAGACCAGTGGGGACATGTCAAAAGGACACAGGAATTAGCTTGAGAAACTCTTATCGAATCAAATTTGGGGCAATTTGAGCTTCAAAAGCAGTAGCAATACAATAGATTTTAACACTGTATTGAAAAAAGAACTCATGAGTTCATATTAGTATTTTAAAAGAGTTGTAGCTCATTTATACATAAGAATTGTGTTAAAAAGGAAGAATTAGAAATCATTTTGGGGTCACCAATGTAACTAATTAGGAAGCATTGTCAGTGGATCCCAAACACTCTGGGTGAAATGCTGGAAAACATGATATTCATAAGGTCTCTGAGTATCAGAGGGAGGGAAAAGGTCCTTTTACAACAGACAGTCCAGTGATAAAACTTAGCATAGGCAATAATTGTATGACCTGATATAATGTGCTTCCTGGTGGGATGCAATGGGAAGCACATGCATCATCACATGTATAATGTTCTTGACCACAATGTTTGACCTGAATTTAATCATGAAGAATACAATGTGGCAAATCCAGAATGTGGGATATACTATGAAACTGTTGGTCAGGACTATTAAAAAAAAAAAAAGTCAATCTCCTAAAGAGTTAAAAATATGGCAGCATACTTCTCTAGACCAAAAGAAAGCTAACAGATGTGATTAAAAAAAAATGCAATGTGTGAACCTTGATTGAATCCTGGATTTTAAAAAACAGCTTTAAAAGGCATCTTGTGGGGCACCTGGGTAGCTCAGTTGGTTAAACATCCAACTCTTGATTTCAGCCCACATCTTGATCTCAGGGTTGTGAATTCAAGCCCCATGTTGGGCTCTGCACTGGGCATAGAGCCTACTTAAAAAAAAAAAAAAAGGCATTTTGTAATTATTGGGGAAATTTTCTTCTATACTATACATTAGACACTGATTTGTATCACAGTTAAATTTCCTGTGAATGATAATGGCATTTTGGTTATGTAGGAAAAACATGATTGAGTATTTAGGAATAGAATATCAATGATGTCTACAGCTTTCAAATGGCTCAGCAAAAAAATTGTGTGTGTGTGTGTGTGTGTGTGTGTGTGTGTGTTGAGAAAGGAGGAGAAAAAGCAAATGTGGCAAAATATTGACAACAGTTGAATATATGTACAGGAAATATGAGGCTCACTGTATTATTCTGTCAACCTCTGTAAGTTTAAAAATTTTCAAAATAAAAAGTTGGGTAAAATAGCAATAGCAAAATAAACAGTTCAAGAAAAACAAATACCATTTTATGCCTATTAGACCAGTTCCTCCCACTTCACTGTGCTTTGTTTTTTAAGATAATACCCAGTACTGGCAAGGTTGTGGGAAGCTATAGTCGAACTGCCAGTGGCATGACCATAGGCTCAGCCTATGTGGACTAGAATGGAGCAGTGCTTACTAAGCACTGAGGCACATTTATACTGGGGGAGGCAGTTATTGCCCTGAGGATTCATTTCCAGAAATTAGGTTGGCAAAAGTAAAATGCTAGGCCTGAAAATTGGAAATGGAGACAACTTTAATTTCTAACAATAAGGGTTAGCTTTAGGATATTATGCTCTGCCACTAGATGGAATATTATGCAAGTATTAAACATCGATTTTAAGACTTCCTAAAATGAAAACCAAATGATTATGGTTAGCATTTAGTTCTTAAAAAAAAAAAAAAAAAGAATGCAAAACCATTGTGATTCCAACTTTGAAAAAAAAAAAGCATGAGGGCGCCTGGGTGGCTCAGTTGGTTGATTGACTGCCTTCGGCTCAGGTCATGATCCTGGAGTCCCGGGATCAAGTCCCGCATCGGGCTCCCTGCTCAGCAGGGAGTCTGCTTCTCCCTCTGACCCTCCCCCCTCTCATGTGCTCTCTCTCTCTCTCACTGTCTCTCAAATAAATAAATAAAATCTTTAAAAAAAAAAAGCATGAATGGGTATGAACCAAGACTAACAGGTAATATACGAACATTAAATTTATTGTATTACAGTGTCAGAATTATGGATGAATTTCTTTCTTTAAAGTCATTTAAAACTGTTGAAGTTTATGCAATAAAGAAAAAAATCTCAACAGTTAAATTTATTTCTATACAAACTTTCATGGGATGGTAGATAAAAGCCCCATACTTTAGTGTACCCTGTGCGTATTCTAAAGACCAAGTGACAAATTAATTAACCTTGCAAAAACTACGTATGGAAGGGTATGGACTGGAAGGAAAGGAGAAAACCCAAACTGTGTGCCAAGGTGGTAGAATCCTGGATGCTATTATTTCTCTTGATATTGTTATTTTATCAGTACATTAAAAAGTGATTTAAATGAGAAACAAAGAATGAAACTCATAGTTACCAGTCATTCAACACTTGCTTTACATGTTTTATCTCTTTTAAGCTATAAATGCCCTCTTTAATGTAGGTTGGCTATGGGGGTTGCTTTTCTCTCATCTCTCAACTGGCTGGCTTCCATACCTTCATTAGGAGACCCTGTTGTTTTATTTCTAGCTTCCTTTCTCCCTCCACTGGTAATCATACGTCCAGTCTTGCTTTGGAGAAATCATCCCTCTCTCTGTGTTAGATATGTGCTTTTCTTGGTGGAGCTAATTCCATACCTTGCTCCTTAACCAATCATATGTGGTGAAAGTGACTTTCTGGGACTTCCAAGTCAAGCTCATAAGAAGCCTTCCAGCTTTTGCTTGGTTCTCTTGGAATACTTGCTCTTGGAGCTCTGAGCTGCCATGTGTGAAGTCCAGCTATTCTGCTAGAAAGATCATGTGGAGAGTGCCTGAGACTACATGATGAGAAAGGCCTAGCTTCCAACTGTCCGCACTAGGGTGCCAGGCATATGAGTAAAGCCATCATGGACTACCAACCCCCCGCCAGCCCAATCCAGTTATAAGTAGAATACCACCTAGGGATTGTATTAGATGCCAAAGGAAGCTGAAAAATCACCCAGCAGAGACCTCCCCATGTTTCAAACTCTTCTAATGATTGTAGAGTTGCTGTGGTTAGTGTTTGTTAGTTGGTTAGTTAGTTGGTTGGTCAGTTGGTCGTGAGCAACAGAATCCAGCTTTGGCTAACTTATGCCATGTATTAGTTTCTTCTTGCTGCTGTAACAGCTGACTTAGTGACTTAAAACAACACAACTTTATTATCTTGTAGTTCTGAAAGTCAGACATCCAAAATAGGTCTCACTGGGCTAAAAATAAGGTGTTGGCAGTGCTGCATCCCTTCTCAAGGCTCTTGGGATTCTAGAGGCTGCCTTCCTTCCTTTGCTCATGGCTCCTTCCTCCATCTTCAGAGCCAGCCATGCTGCATTTTCAGATCTCACTGACTCTGCTCCATTATCATATCTCTTCTCTGGCCTACCCAGAGAATCCAGGACTACCTCCCAATTGTAAAAATCCTTTATTTAATTACATCTGCAAAGTCCCTTTTAGTATGTAAGTTTCATTAGGTTCCAGGGATTAGAACTTGGATATATTTATTTGGGTGACTATTATTCCTCCTACCATATTCCATAGAGGAATATTTTGGAAGGATACTGCATTATCTCATGAAAATTAAGGAGTATTTGAACCACCGAGGTTTAGGGAGGGCAGGAGCCTTGTCATCTTAAAGGATTTGAGCAGTGGTAATTAATAACAGCATTAATAAATAGTCACACTTAAAAAGCTTTTACTATGCATCGGGCACTGCCTGAAGAATTCCATGTGTATTAACTCACTCAATCCTGGTATCAGTTGTGTGTGGTAGATACTATCATCTGCTTCATTTTACACATGGGGAAACTGAGGCAGAAAGACCTTCTCACTAGTGCTATGCCAGTGATATGAAGAAGCTCCAAAGGCTTTTGAGTCTGTCTTTTAGTTCACAATTCCAAATTCCCAGGACAGATCAGCCAGCTTGGGTCAGGAGAACACCCTGGACTATAGCTGCTGAGAGGGTCTGGTGGCCCTGACATAGCCATTGGGTGCCATGCTCAGAGAAAGAATTTGTATGAGCCATACAGCCATCTCCAAAAGTGTCCATGGCAAGAGTAGAGATGCTCCCGAGACCTTTGGTAATAAAGAAAAATATATATGAATAACCTAAGTTAAATTTGACACATACAGTGATGTGTGGAAATTCATAGACAAATAATGTTTTCACTACCTTCAATACTACATAATCTGACTTAGCAATTGGCCAATTAGTGAGTAAGAAATTGGGGCTTAAATGTTACTTTAAAACTGATGGGATGATTTATTATTCCGTTGTAAATCAATCCACAGTTTCCAAATACTGGAGACAAAGTTTTCTGTGGTCAAAAAGTTTGAGAAATGTGATATCTTCCTCAGAGATTTATATCTCATGTTAGTATATTAAAGATTAATTCAAAGAAACCTGTTTTACTCTGTTCATTGGTTAAACCAACAAACCTATTTTCTTATCACAACTATTAACACATCCTCCCCTGCAATATTTTCATCTTAACGCCAGTTTGGGTAGCTCCAAGATAATACACATATAAACCAAGATACTTATGAAACTTCACCTTTTCTTATCCTGGCAGCTGAAATTTAAGTTCAAACACAATTTTCTTTCTTTGCTAATAAAAAACTGATTTTTATTTTTTTAAAGATTCCATTCATTTATTTGAGAGAGAGAATGAGAGATAGAGAGCACAAGAGGGACGAGGGTCAGAGGGAGAAGCAGACTCCCCGCCGAGCAGGGAGCCCGATGCGGGCCTCGATCCCAGGACTCCAGGGTCATGACCCGAGCCGAAGGCAGTCGCTTAACCAACTGAGCCACCCGGGTGCTGATTTTTAAATGTGCAGAGCAGTAA
This sequence comes from Callorhinus ursinus, assembly GCF_003265705.2. Classification (NCBI taxonomy): domain Eukaryota; kingdom Metazoa; phylum Chordata; class Mammalia; order Carnivora; family Otariidae; genus Callorhinus; species Callorhinus ursinus. Next base: position 24,785,310 of record NW_027397082.1, read on the forward strand.
TTCTCAAGGTGTGGTCCTGGGACCAGCAGCATCAGCAGGACTGGGGAACTTGTTAAAAATGCAAATTCTCAGGCCCTACCTCAGACCTACTGAATTGGAAACTCTAGGGGTGGGGCCCAGCAATAAGCACTTTAACAAGCCCCCCAGGTGCTTCTGATAGAGACTAAGGGTGAGAGCTGCTACAGAGACTCTTCAGTGGCCATGCTTGATAATATTGAGCTCAAACAGTTCCCTTAAAGGCCATGAATCCTGCAGCAAAACAGTTGTCTGAGAGTGACCAGCCATCCTGGTTTGTCTGAGACTAATAAATTTTCTAGGATGCAGAACTTTCAGCTAAAACTGGGCAGTCCCAGGCAAGCTGGTATGGCTGGATCACCCTCTTCCAGTCTGTATGTCCCATTTTACAGATGAGGAAACAGAGGTTAAGGGACTCACCTAAAGGCCTAGAGCTGGGACATTGTAGAGATGAGAGTTGAGAGACTGGGTTTTTATCATCATGCTACACTGCCTACTACTCCATGGGTCAAAAACCACAGCTACTCACTGCTCTGTGGCATAGTGGTGGTCAGCTGGAGCTGGCTTTTCAGAGCCCAGATCCTGAGTCTGCCTCCATCTGTGGGATATGTTCTTGGGGTTGAAAAGAAGTTCCATTCACAGAGATCAGAAAAAAACAACCTCTCTTTCATCTCCCACCGATTATAATATGGTATAGTGTAGTAGTATACTATATAATACAGTGGTGATGGCCTGACTTTGAATTCTAGCTGCACTTACTAGCCTTGTGACCTTGAGCAAACTCCATCCTCTACACCTCAGTTTCCTTATTTATAGAGTGGGGATAAAGATGGTGCCAAAGGATTAGGTGTGCGAATGTACGTGAAGCCCTAGCCACAGTGCCTGGCACACAGTAAGCAGTCAATACATGTAAACAGAAATAATGCGGGTATCACTCTTGTCCTTTCCATTCACACCTTGGTACCCAAGCCCCCTGGCCAGCTCTCTTTCCCACCGCACTGCAAAAGATGGTAGAGAACCAAGGGATGGGAGACTCTTCATTCAGCAAGCATTGTACGCTGATTAGCTGCTGCACGCTACGCAGTACTAGCATACAGTAGGTGTCCAATACATGTTTTTGAATGAATGAGATGCCTGCTATAAGCCAAGTGTTATATCAGATCTTGCGAATACAGGAATCAGCAGGATAAGCCAGACCCTGTAGAAACAGTCAAGTAGGGGATATTTTTAAAGAAAAGATAATAATAGGGTACAACAGTGATCATGATAGGAGAATGCAGAATGAGATTGGGTGGATACTAGAGGAAGGACCTAACTGGGACTGCAGATGAGAGGGATCAGGAAAGGCTTCCCAGGAGGACAACACAAGCCGAATCTAGGAGACTGTCTTGAGAGAAGTGAGGTGTGACGTCCTCGTAGAGCGACAGTATGGACCAAGCACAGAGGCATGAAACCACCATGGCTCTGTGAAACAAATAGAAGGTGAACATCTCTATTTTATTGAAGTAGAGTTGACATACAGTGTTATATTAGTTTCAGGTATGCATTTCCACAGGGGTTCCCTTTGCTCCACATCCTCGCCAACACTTGTTATTTCTTGTCTTTTCGATACTATCCCTTCTGACAGGTGTGAGGTGATATCTCATTGTGATTTTGATTTGCATTTCCCTGATGATTAGTGAGGTTGAGCATCTTTTCATGTGTCTATCAGAGAAGATGAACATCTTTTAATGGTTGGTTGTTAGAGAGACCATTAACCCAGCATGTCCAGGGTGGGGTGGGAAAGAGTATATGTGCTCCCTCCTCCTGGCATGCATGTGCCCTGAGTTTTCTGATACAGATGTGGCTGAGTGGCAAGAAAATTAGACAAGAGAGTGAAGGCCCCTGTTCTCAGCTTTGGGGAAAATTTATTCTTTATTCATTTTTGTTCTCTAGAGCCAATTTCAAGCTTCTGCGAAGACTGGGTGTTCCCCAAATGCTTCAACAGACTGGCAAAGCAGTGACACAGGCAGCCAAAACTGAACAGGCTCCCCAATTGTTCTAGGGACTTGCTGTTCTCCAGCCCTTTACCCTGAGGGGCCCTGGAGGCTGGGATGTGCAGGCCTGGTATTATCCCATTGACAGAAATAGACTCCCATGAATGGAAAGCAAGCACACAAAGGGAGATACATACTAGGCTATATGGGTGTGTACCCCTAGATGTGTTTTTTACCCCCAAAGTAGAGATTGGATATTTCTGACTCTTCTACAAAGCTGAACTTGGACAAAACTGCATGTAAACAAATTTGTTTCTCCGAATCACTGTCTTTCATCATTTCCCAATTAGATTGCTGTTTATTGGTTTCTAGAATTAGATTAAAGTAGTCGGTAGGCAAAACTCTTACTAAAATAATATCTGCCAAAATGAAAGGCTCCAAGCTGGTTTGAACTCCAAATGAATCAAAATATAATATCCACATCTTCTCTCTGATGTCTCTTTCCTAATCCTATTGAACTCTGAATTTTGTATAAGGTTTATTTGTCCTGTTCAGAAGCTTAGTAGACTAAAATGGAATTACTATACTTAAGACATATGGTTCTGAAGGAGACTAAAACTTGTTTTCTTCCTTAGATTTACAAGAAAGTCAATTTCAGCTCAATTGACTTAACTTCAATAACCATTTTTTCCTTCCTGGGGAGGTCAAGTGGGTTTCAGTTGCAAAGAAGCATACTGATCTCTTTCATTAAGAAAGCATAACGTTAACAAAATTAAAACAAGCCATGTCAGAGTGAATTGACCTCTCAGAACAAACCGGCACCATTTCTAAATGACCGCAACAATTTACACGTTCTTGTTTTAACCCCCTTCCCCATCTACAATAGAAAACAAATATAATAAGTTGAGGAAGTAAACTGGGCATAAATATGTCCACAGAAGGAGGCAGAGTGGTTTAACAGGCTCTAATCTTGGCTCTAGCATCTTCAGAAAAGCTTAAGAAAGCCACTAGAATCTCTAGATCTCCTTGTCCTTACCTTCCAATGGGGAATGTAAGAGCTGAAAGTAGATTCATGGTTACTAAGGGCTGGGACTAGGAAGAAATGGGGAGAGACCTCTAATGGAGATGGGGTTGCTCTGTTGGGATGATGGAATGTTCTGGAACTAGACAGTGATCATGGTTGCACACCTTGTGAATATACTAAAAACCACAGTACACTTTAAAATAGTGAATTTTATGGTATATCTATTATATCTTAGATTTTAAAGAAAATACATGTGCTACTTCACGGGGCTATCATTAGGAGGCAGAGAGAAAGTACACACAAAACCTCTGTAAAACTCTTAATGTGTCGTTTTTAGTGAGGATCAGTTGTATTAGTTGGGAGTTTTTTGTTGTTGTTTCTTTGTTTGGGTTGCGATTGATAGACACCTAACTTGAGACTTTACTGACCCATGTAACCAAACTGCAGGCGCTAAAATTAGAGATTCCAAGTGGGCCACATTCTCTCCGCCTCTCACCTTAGCCTTTCTGAACATCACCTTCATTCCCTCAGTTGTGGCCAGAGCATGGGTATCGTGGCTGCCTGACCGGCAACTTCCATTTTGTCACCAGCGAAGTCTGAGTCTTTGGTTCTCTGGCCTGAAGCTCAACACTACTGCACAGTTGCTCCATTTGACTCAATTTGGGTAAAATATGCAAACTTAGACCCATCACAGTGGCCTCAAAGATGACTTCTACAGGAAGATTGGCAGCTCCCATTAGAATCACACAGTAGAGGTGCACTTCCCAAAAGAGGTTGGCAGAAGGCTGCCTTCACCAGACAAAACAACAGATGTCCCACACTAGACCAATGACCCAGGCTTCCCCATGTTGGAGTCAGAACGGACTTCAGATGTCCATCTCATCCAACCTCCTTATTTCATAGAGGAGGAAGGTCAGTTCAGAGAACTAGTTAGCAGAACCAAGACTAGATTTTTAACTGCCAACTCAGTGAATGACCATAAGTTGATGATTCTCAAATCCATACCACAGCATAAACTGGGGAACTTATTAAGAATACAGACTGCTGGAGCACCTGCGTGGCTCAGTTGGTTAAGCATCTGACTCTTGACTCTTTAGTTTCGGCTCAGGTCATCATCTCATGGTTGTGGGATGGAGCCCTGCGTTGGGCTGTGCTTAGTGCGGAGTCTGCTTCAGATTCTCTCTCCCTCTGCTCTCATTCATTCTCTCTCTCTCCCCACCCCTCTCAAATAAATAAATAAATAAATAAAATCTTTAAAACAAAATATAAACCAGCAGACACTGTCACATATAGAAAAAACCTTTATCTTACTTTAAAAAAAAATACAGATCACAAGGCTCCCACTGAGACCTAAATAAGAACTTGGGGACTATGGTGTATGTGAGTCTGGATTCAATTACAAGGGCCCCAGATGATTCTGATGTTTGGGCTTTACCACTTAGGAAAGAAAATCTGATACCTAGATCTCCACCTTGAGATGTTCATGCACTGAACTGAGCTGTGGGAGACCCTGATGTGCAGCTGAATTTGAGAACCACTAACTTAACATAATGCACATTAGAATCACTAGGGAGGCTTTATTAATACAAGTGCCGGGGCCCAAATGTAGAGTAATGTAAATATGAGTTACTTAAGATGAAATGCAATTAGACACATGTGATGCTATCAAATGCAAATGACTCATCTAAAGTGATATGAACTAAACAGATACCTTTATGGAAACTGCGAAGTTGTCCTACACTCACAAATGACAGTTATATCTCATACTGGGCCTGGCAAATTTATTTAGACACATCCCATTTCAGAGGTAATAAAATATGGGGGGAAATGTATATCTTAGAGTGATGGAAATATGGTGCTATCCCTATTTTCAGATGAGGTTCTAGAAGATTAAATGACTAACCCAAAGTAATATAGTTCATTATACGGCCAATCCAGAAATACAACTTAGTTAGAGTTCTCCAGAAACTCCTCTACGAATGAACTTTCCATTTACAAACTTTCCTTGACAAGAACAAAGCAATTTGCCAAAACAAAATTTTGTCAGCTCTGCCTACAGCCAGCAGTTGGAATTAGGAGTCCCCTTGGGCTTGCTAACGGACACTGTGGCGGGCTTTTAAGACCTAACTGATCCCAAGGGTGGAGTTGGTATGTCTTTCAATGCAATGCAGGAATTAATTTTAAAGTATTTTAAAGCAGATACAATTTTAAAGTATTTTAAACTGAAAATTTGGAGCCCAAAAAGATATAAATGCATTTATCTTTGAAAACAATAATTTAAAAAGTCAAGATGATTAAAGAAGGAAAAATAGAATGAGACTAGAAGAATGAGGAAGAAAATGGTCAGTTGGATCAGTTTTATGCTTTGAATAGATCATTATCAAATTGTCAGCATGACCAAATTTATCTGACATTGTATGGTTCTTTTCTTTCTTTTAAAATTACTATTTAGTTATAAGGAAATTAAATGTTCGTTAAAAAAAAGAAAGCAACGGGCGCCTGGGTGGCTCAGTTGGTTAAACATCTGCCTTTGGCTGGGGTCATGATCCCAGGGTCTTGGGATCGAGCCCTGCGTCGGGCTCCCTGCTCAGCGGGAAGCCTGCTTCTCCCTCTCCCACTCCCGCTGCTTGTGTTCCCTCTCTCGATGTGTCTCTCTGTCAGATAAATAAAATCTTGAAAGAGAGAAAGAAAGAAGGAAGGAAGGAAGGAAGGAAGGAAGGAAGGAAGGAAGGAAGGAAGGAAGGAAG
>NW_027397082.1:24791081-24907660 GCF_003265705.2 Callorhinus ursinus
AAAGAAAGAAAGAAAGAAAGAAAGAAAGAAAGAAAGAAAGAAAGAAAAGAAAGAAAGAAAGAAAAGAAAAAGAAAGAAAGAAAGAAAGAAAAAGAATTCAGAAATAAAAAGGGTAAACATTAATCTTCTTCCCCACTCTTGTAAGAGATAATCAGTTTGGTATATATTTTTCCAGAATATACATGTCTACAGTGATTTTTCTTGGCTCATATGTGTGCAGTTTGTAACTTGCTTTTTTCCATTTAACAATATATAGTGACCATCTTACATTATTTTAACCTGAAGGCAAATTAAACAACTCACTGTAAGCACGTTGAATTACTTGTGTGGTGCCAAATGTTTGTTTAACATTATAGAAATGTCCCTAAATGCAGTCCAACTCTCTCAGCTTTATTAAAACTCTATTTATAAATCAAGCCCAAAGTCACTGGACAAGATGGCACATTCTTTGTTCTTCTCTGACTTTCAATATTTGTAGGGTAGCAAACCCCCCTCCCTAGTTCCTTATACCTCCTGTCAGCAGTGTGCTGGCAAACTGGCTCTGGGTGGAGAGGGAACCCTAATTTGTAGCAGGTTTATTGATTTCCACGTTGTAAATACTCCCACTATAGTTTGAAGTACCAGCAGTTTAACAGTTGGCTCCCAAAATTCCTGAATATTTAACATTCAGGTCTGAGCTGCTGGAACACACCAGTGTCCAGTCACTCAGTGATCAATTATGGCACATATAGGAGACTTTTATCTTGATATAACACTATTTCAGGCTGATTTCCTACATAGAGTCACTGCACCTAAAAGAAAAGCGGGTTTAATGGAACAAATGACCAAAAACCAAAGATGGGAGGAAAAAAATGAATTAGGGGAACACCCCCTCTCAAATTTCCTTATTTGCTTGGAATTTCTAGAATAAAAACCTCCAAGTATAATGAGGTTCTTCTGTTAGATGTATAGGTATAAATATTATTATGCTAGCATTTTTTTCTTTTCCCCGATAAAAAGTAGCCCACAAGTCTGGTTTTATGTTCTATTAAAGGCCCTTTGCAATTTTCCCTTTCCCAGATGTTAAATAGCTTTTTCCTCCAGTATTTTTTCCTGCATAATGATTTTTATGGAAGTGAATATAGTATGCATTTTAAAGTCTTACCAGTTGTGACAATAAAATAATGGGACTTTTAAAATCTAACCATGTATTTGGAAAGATAGGAAAACCATACATTTATTTTCTTAGGAAAACACATGCTCATTCTGGTGAGAACGCCACTGCTCAAAATATTTTGGAAATCCTCTTGTTGAATTGTCTTTAGCACAAGATTATGAAGTGTGAATTAAAATTAGTTAGGTTGTCCCATAACACTGCTTCATATGTTTTAAATTAAAAGTAGAACCTCTGATGTGGGATAAAAAGCAACAGATTTGGAATCATATCTGTATTCAAGTCCAACTCTGTTTTGTAACTCTGCACATCCTTTAACTTCTCCAAACTCACTTTCCTCCTCTGCAACTTGAGAGTAACAATGCCTACACCAGGGTTGTCCTGGAGATTAAATGAAACAAGGCATTGTTACAGTACCTTGTGCAATGAAAATGTAGGTTATTATTGGCCCAGCTTGATTATAATTGAATGGGCTCAGCTATTTCCAAAATTCAGATGTAACCACTGAAAGCATAAATGTTCCATCACTGAAAAAAATATTCAAATGAATGTGGAAACAGCTCTGATGCCTCAGGTCAGTTTGTTGAACCCCAGTGAGAACTCACCTGGGGTCCAGAGAAATCATATCCTGTGTAAAACCTCTCTCTCCTTACTCTCCAGGTCCTAAGCATTCTCATTTCTTCCTGTGCCTCTCCTCAGCACCTACTCCATTGGATGAATGTAGGAAATGCTGGCTAAAAGCAGAGCATTTATAACAATGAAATTTGAAAGGATCCTGGCTGGGCTTTTGACAAGAACATTGTCATCTCTCTCACACCCAGCAGCCTGAGCCAGCCAGCCCTCCTCCTTTTAAATGGCTGGCTCCAGTGTGCTGTTAATCTTGCCATTTTAAGATAGCCTCGAGGGGTGAGACAAGTTCCATAGTAGAACACAGGGCATAAGCAGGATGTTTTGTACAATCCGAAGCAATGAGTGAGAAATTAACCCCAAGCCCGGCCAAGCCACAGTCACCAGCACTGCTAAGCAAATCCCAGCCTTTGCCCCCCAACCTGCTCCATCACATGAGTGAAATATTTAGCTAGGTTACCCCAAGTTTCTTGCTGTAAAACTAAGCCTTTGTGGTCTGCGGGAGCCATTACCGAAGTCTGTCATTGACAATAACTCCTTTCAGTACTCTTAAAGTATCTTCTCTTTTTATATTTCATGTTAATCAGAACAATGAACAGCCATCACTTAGGTATTCCAACAGTGCCTTACCACATATAGTCTGCAAAACAGAACAATAGACAAATGTCAGTTTGCTGTATTCTGTATCTTTTTTTTTTTAATTTTAGTTTTTAAAGTGTGCCTTCTTTATAAGAAAGAGGGGAAACTGCTTACCATTCTCAGGGGAAAAGAAAAGCTCTCACATGTGGCTGTAAAGTGTTCATTTATGGTGATGAGTTGTCCTGCATCATAACAACCTTACAGATGAAGGTTTGCTGGGGTTGCCCTCTGTAGATTCCACTATCTGTCAGGGTAGGGTTCTATAGTTAGTGCAAATAGAGTATAAAGTGCCTTAAAAAGAAAAAGAAGAACTTTTAGGGGCGTCTGGGTGGCTCCCTCAGTTAAGTGTCTGCTTTTTGCTGAGGTCACGATCCCAGGGTTCTCTGGGCCCCCTGCTCAGCGGGGGATCTGCTTCTCCCTCGGCCTCTCCCCCTCCCCCTGTGCTCTCATGCTCTCTCTCTCTCTCTCACTTGTTCTCAAATAAACAAATAAAATCTTTAAAAAAAAGAAGAATTTTTAAAACAGGCAAATACAAATCTAATAATATTTGAAATAGTTTACAAGATACAACTGTTCCATTAATAGATTAAACACAATGAATACACTGACCCAAGGTTTAGTCATCCTTGATTAGAGCCACTACAGATTATTAAAAAAAAAAAAAGACAAAACTCAGCTTTTTTAAGGAATCCTTTGAGGTGGAAGAATCTTAATGTGACACTTCTATTAGTATTCTATAAACATCAACTTAGAAACTGAATATTTGATGTTTGAAAGTAAATTAGATATTGAAGAAGCAAACCAAATGTTCAAATGTCCTCATCCAGCAGTGATCAGTACCTCAGGCCTGTTTGGTAAAGCATTTAGTTACATATTTTCTTATTTCCTGTTGCTGCCTGCAAACATTTGCAAAATGTACATAATTACTCCTGTCACTTGGTCCCATCAGTTATTAGTTTCTCGAACTCAAACTGAATATTCGTGGTCTTGGTATGAATGTTAAACTACTTAATTGGGAAATATTTAAGCAATGATGACATTAAACATTCCTTCTTTTCTCCTAATGGAGACTTAATAGTCCTTCCCAATGATTGTTTTTAAAAATATGTATTTTTTGACTTTAAAAGTAGCTCGTGTTCACTGTTGAAAAACACAAAAATGAAGACAAAAAATGAAGAAAAAAGTCACCTGTAGTCTCACTACCAAAAGAACCACTTAACGTTTTGTTGTATATCCTTTGAAAAATATTATATTTCAATTGGAAATATATTTAAATAAATGTTTAATGTATGCTCAGAACTGTTTCGGGTGCTGAGAGAAAAAGAGATGAATGAGGCATGGTTCTTTCTTCCCTAGGACTCACGAAGAGGGCATTTGAGTTATTGATCAGAAGCTAGTTGGTTTGTAGAAGTATTAGTTGACATTTCATAGTTTTCCAAGTTTTGAATATTTATGTTTTTAAGCCTAATTAAAAACGGTTCTAAACCCCTAAAGTCCAGGCTATGCCCCAAACTAACTAAACTAGATGCTGGTGAAGCCTTGGCATCAACCTGTTCCTGGGTGATTCCAGTGTGCTGCCATGGTTGAGAACCACGGTCTTACAGAAACAGCATGTTTTTTGTAAAAACTTGCCCACTTAGAAGATGGCATCACCACCAAGTCCAAGGACCTGGTGTCATCACTTGGAGGGTATCACTGGAAGCAGAGGTCTGTCTTACCGGCTAGTGCCACCTTTTTGAGCTCGGGGACTCTGGATTCCAGCCTGTAGACCCCCAATCCCTGCCTGCTCGGGATCAGGTGCATGGTCACCTCAGGTATTTGCCCATCTTCCTCCAGCCCAGCTCTGTGCTACTAAATGATTCTGATTGGCCGCTGCCAGGCCCCTGCCGTGTGGCCAGCACACAGGGAAAACGAGGCTTTGGCCCTTGGGCTGTATAGTCTATATCCTGAACTTTTTTTTTTTTTTTTTTAATTTATTTGAGAGAGAGAGAGCACAAGGGAGGGTCGGGTCGGAGGGAGAAGCAGACCCCCCGCTGAGCAGGGAGCCCGATGCGGGACTCGATCCCGGGACTCCAGGATCATGACCCGAGCCGGAGGCAGTCGCTTAACCGACTGAGCCGCCCAGGCGCCCTGTATCCTGAACTTTTTAAAACCATCTCACTCCCCGCTGTGCTTCCAGACCCTTTTAAATCCCAGCTCCCGGTCTCTTGCCTCATTCTTGACCACAGTCTCAAACTGACCTCTTGGATCTGGCAGCTGATATTGCTCCTTTGGCTCCGGTCCTTGGCTCCAGAACCTGCCGTGCCCTGCGCCTCTAGCACAGCAGTCTCCTCCTCTCCCGGGGTGCCGGCACCCTCCAAAGCAAACCGGCACCCCTCTCCTCAGCTTACAAAACGGGAGAGGGCGGTTTTCAGCTGCCTCAGCTAAGGTCCCTGGTCTCACCTAAATGTGCAGTTTGGACCTGACCACTCGACCCTTTGACCCAGCCTGGCCATCTTTATTTTCTTGGACATCACAAAGAGTTGGAATTAAATGAGAGAAAATGCCCGGACGTGCATTAGGCTGAAAGCATTGTATCAGATTTCTGTGCTTTGGAGGGGCTGGTGTCTGCCCTGCATTCCATTCCACTGACCATGTGGTGCATTCTCGGTGCAGGCGGCTGGATGAAGTGTGTATCAGAAAATACAGCTGCTCACCCCTCAGAGCTCCAAGTGCCTTCTCTTGTCATCTGCCTTCCCCAGCTCCGGCCTGCCCCTTCCTGGCCTGGACCATAGCTTTGATCCAGGGTTTATCCTGATGTCTATTCATGGCTTGTATTTGTCCCTAGCCCCAAACCCGTGTCACGGATCCCTCCAAGGGGACAGAGAAGCCAAATTCCTGACATCAGGTTCATGGACATTTGTTGTTTTTCCTACCCAGCCTCCTCTCTCTTCTTCTGGGAACAGCACCCAACTTTTGCTTGGGGGATTCTATGGTCGCCTCAAATCAGAAATAACAGAGATCCACCGTGCATGAAAAGTGTCCCTCCCTTGCCCAAGCCGGGGCAGAAGTCCCAAGCTAACTCATTCAGATGCTGTCTCTCTGAAACTTGACAGTGGCCCTGGTCAAGCCTACTGAGCAGGAAAATGATGCTTTTTTGTTTCTACACCTACAGTCTCTGACCTTCCTAGTTCATTCCCCTTTCTAAGCTTCATTCTATTGCTTTTACCTCAATTTCCAGAGTTTCTTTATTTTAGTGTTTGTTTTACAATAGCAAGAGATGGTTCTATTGTTTGTGACCAGTAGGTACAACTAGTTTACAGCCAACTTTTTTTTTTTACAATTTTACAGAATTATTTGGAAAGTGTGTTTTATTTATTTATATTAAAGATTTTGTTTATTTATTTTTTGAGAGAGAGGGTGAACAGAGGGAGGGGCAGAGCAAGAGGGAGAGAGAATCTCAAGTAGACTCGATCCTCCAGCCCTGAGATCATGGCCTGAGCTGAAATCAAGAGTCAGACGCGAAGGGGCGCCTGGGTGGCTCAGTCGTTAAGTGTCTGCCTTCGGCTCAGGTCATGATCCCAGGGTCCTGGGATTGAGCCCTGCGTCAGGCTCCCTGCTCTGTGGGATGCCTGCTTCTCCCTCTCCCACTCTCCCTGCTTGTGTTGCCTCTCTCGCTCTGTCTCTCGCTGTCAAATAAATAAATAAATTAAAAAAAAAAAAAAGAGTTGGACGCATAACCAACTGAGCCACCCAGGTACCCTGAAAATGTGATTTATATCCCAGATTGCATGAAAGGACTGTAAAGCAGAACTAGATTGCAGATCTTCCCATACAGCCCTCATACTGTGCAGATAAGGAAACTGATATTTTAGGAATTGAGGTAACATGTAGTGTCCTTGTCGTCTACTTACTGAGTTCATATTAGGAGAGGTATCTATTAACCACTTCTGATAGATGGGGAGGGAGCCCTCCCCCATACAACATGTGAATAATTCATTCACCTAAATTTTCTTGAAAACTGCACTTCAGAGCTTCCACACTTCACTAGAGTCTTTTCCTTTTAGAGAGGTACCTTATGATTTACATTTGGTCAGATTTTTCAATTTTCCATAAAACTCTCCAGTTACAGGATAAAATATCCTTTTTCTTGGAAAAGAATTGTAATTATTACCACCTACTGTCTCCAATTCATATTATCCACTTCCTATGCAGAGATAACCCTTTAGCTCCATCAGTAAATGCAAAAGATGCAATTGGAGTGGTATTTACAGGGTGAAAGAGTGTCCAGTCTTTGGGGGCCCATAGACTTTGTCCGTGACTTGTATAATCCTAGCAAAGGTAAGTTTTTTTTACATCTCAGAGCTTCAGTTCTCCTCATTTATAAAACAGTGTGCCAGTGATACCTGTCTTAGGGAAACCCAATGCAGGTTTGATGAGAAAGTATTAACCACCTTCTGTTTGCAGGCTGGGACATCACAGGCAAATAAACATTTGTTGAATGAAGCATTTGTGTATTACCTCCCAAGTCCACTTCACTCTCCGGAGACACTTTCTTAAAATTATGCAGTAGGCAGATGATGAAAAACTGTCCCTGGACTTAATCATAGAAAACATTCCTGACAAAGTACATTTTGGGGTATTTGGTCCAGGAACATAGCCAGTGATTTTGCAAGTGTATCTCTCCAGCAAAAACGAGGCCTTTGGACAATAGGACATCTTACTACTTGGGCTTTTTGTCTACTTTAGAGTGCTCTCCTTCTACAGATAGTTGTGTTTAACCTGAAAGAGACTGGTGTCTAAAGTCTAAGCCCACAGTCTTACTGAGGAGGAAACCAAGGTACAAAGGAAAAAAACTGTGTGGCTTATTCATTGATACAATGTCAATAGGAGTAAAAAAGGCTTTTTTTAAAAATTTTATTTATTATTTTAGAGAGAGCACACGTGCAGGCAAGCAGGGAAGGGGCAGAGGGAGAGGAGAGAGAGAGAGAGAATCTCAAACAGACTCCCCGCTGAGCATGGAGGCCAATGTGATGTCCCCAGATTCTCCATCCCTGACCCCGAGATCATGACCTTACCTGAAATTAAGCGTTGGACACTTAACCAACTGAGCCACCGAGGTGCTCCTAGAAAAGGCTTTCGACTCTCTTACTCTCTCTGCCCCCCGACATTTGAGGAATTATGCTAAGTCAGGAGTAAACTACCTGGATAAAAAAATGATAGAGAAACTTGTCTCATTTCAGGCAGCCCTTCAGTCTATGACCACCATGAAAAGCACGAAAAGAGGTAGGGACTGCTGATGGTGAATGTTCTGTGGTTTTCCACAGAGCAAAAGCCACAGCCAATGAGTCTGACAGAGGTGTTTTTTTCCTTTTACCCCCTCTCTGTTCCTGATAATGGGTGCACTTTTTGTCTGTGTGAAACTGGAAGACACTAAAATAAATAATAATAAACTTACGTTGGATATTGATTTTTTTCAGCCTTCCATTTTCTGCCTATGTCTTAGAAACGTAAAATAGTTAAGGGATAGCATTCATTTTTTAAAGCCCAACTCAGCTATATTTGTTGATACACAAAAAATGAAAAAAAAAAATTGGGCACCTGGGTGGCTCAGTTGGTTAAGCGTCTGCCTTTGGCTCAGGTCATGATCTCAGGGTCCTGGGATCGAGCCCCACATTGGGTTCCCTGCTCAGCGGCGAGTCTGCTTCTCCCTCTCCTTCTGTGATCTCTTTCACTTTCGCTCTCTCAAATAAATAAATAAAAATATTTTTTTAAAAAATGAAAAAAAATTAAACCAGCAAGGGTGTAATTACCATCCAAATAAATTATGAATGTTGATATGCCAAATAAGGCACCTGCATACTTTCTGATTCACGAAGGCACTTAACAAATATTCATTGAATGAGTGAATTAATGAGTGAAAGATAAACACGTGCATGGGCAAATCAAGTCAACTATTAATTTTTATTCTGGATTATGGAATATGGAGCAGCAAGGAGTCAGGGACACTGGTCCAATCCCGACATTTTACACAGGAGGAACTGAGGCCCCAGAGCAGTCATTTGACTAAGGAGCAGGCTGGTGACAACTTTGAAAGTATTCTTACATCCCTCAAGCTGTCATTCCAATCCTCTTGACAAATTAACTTATAATGTGTACACAGTCAGCTTGCCGATGTAATAGATTTTCCTCACTCAGTTTTCTCTAATGACAGCAGCTTTCTTTCATTCATGCAATGCACATTTATTGCCTGCTACTATGTGCCTGTCCTAGTCTAAGCAGTGAACAAAACAGACCAAAATCTCATCTTTGGGGAGCTTATATTCTAAGAGGAAAAGAGCAGGCAAAAGAAAAGAAAGTAAATATATCATATATCAGATGGTAAAAAGTGCTCAAAATAAAGCAGGATAAAAATAATGGGGATCCACTCTTAGGTATATACTCAAGAAAAATTATAACATATGTCTACACAAAAACTTGTACACACATGTTCTTAACAGTGCTACTCTTAATAGTCAAGAAGTGGAAACAACCCAAATATCCATCAACTGAAGACTGGAGCAATAAAATGGAGTATTATCCAGCTATAAAAAGGAATGAGGTGCCGATTCATGGTACACCATGGATGAACCTTGAAAACATGACACTAAGAAACCAGTCACAAAGGACTCCATATTGTGCAATTCCGTCTGTATGAAAAGTCCAGAGTAGACAAATGTATGGAGACAGAAAGTAGAAAAGTGATTGCCTAGGGCTAGGGAGTTGGAGTGATTGGGATTCATGACTAAAAGGTGCAGAATTTCTTTTGGGGGCAATTAAAATGTTTTAGAATTGGTAGGGAGTGGGATGCACAACTATATGAATACACCAGAAGTTATGTAATTGTACACTTTAAATGGATGAAGTGCATGGTGGTGTGAACTATTTCTCAATAAATGATGGAGGATACTGGGGCAGGAGGGGGCTGCTGCTTTTTTAGGAAGGGTGGTCAAGGAAGGCCTTGTAGATAATGTGATGTTTGAGCAGAGCCTTCCAGGAATTGAGAGAGTGAGCCTGTGGATATCTAGAGGAAGAATATTTCAGGCAGAAGGGACAGCAAAAGCAAATGCCCTGTGGTGAGTAAAAGATTAGGATTTTAAAGGAACAGCAAGATCATGTGGCTGGTGTGTGAGCATGGGGGAGGTAGTAGAAGAGGAGGTTAGACAGTTAACAGGATAGGGTAGGGACATGTTGGCAGAATTTGTTGGCTGAAGAACTATGGCTTCTCTCTGAGTGAGATGGGCAACCACTGGAGGCTTTTGAGCAGAGGCATGACATGGTTTTTAGACAAATCACTCTGCTACCCTTACAGTAGATCAGAAAATTAACTGATTTTGGGGCGCCTGGGTGGTTCAGTTGGTTAAGTGTCTGCCTTCGGCTCAAATCATGATGGAGCCCCAGAGTCGGGCTCCCTGCTCAGTGGGGAGTCTGCTTCTCCCTCTCCCTCTCCTGTTCTTCCTGCTTGTGCTCTCTCTCTCTCTCTGTGTGTCAAATAAATCAATAAAATCCTTTAAAGAAAAATAAAAGAAGAAAATTAACTGATTTCATAGTAGTGTTCAAATGAACTTCTGGCTTCACTCCTGGGCTTAACATAAATTCAGAACACAGATGGAACTGGGTCAGGGGTATCCCATACCCAGGCCTGCTGAGAACATCGCTCAGTCTTCGCCATTGGAACCAGGGGCTAGGGAGGATCTTGGAGCTCTGAGGCTAGATCTGACACAATTTCATCTGGTTTTAGAAGGACTTTCTTTAGGAGAGGGGACAGTGATCAGATTAACCAGCAATTGTGTTTGACGAATGCCAAGCCTTAAAATGATTATCTGATATAACTGTGAGGCCAGGGATAGGGATGAGCAGTGGAAGCTGACTTCTGAGTCCTTGTCTAAGTCAAAGGATAGGCTGAAGGAAGATAAAATTACTGAGTTCACAGACTTTAGAATCCATTTATCTATCCTTAACTTCCGCTCTCTGTGTGCTTTTTACCAAGAAAGGCCTCAGAATCAACGGGGCCAGAAGGCGTGGTGGGAGGAAGGAAGTGATGAGATGTGTTTACTTTACTGATGACTTATAATTCCTTATGGTTTTTCAGAACAATTTTTTTGTATTTTTTCTTCTTCCTATACATTTTACATTAAACTATTTTTTTAATGTGCATATTTGAAAGCATCCTATTTCTGTAGATGAGGTTTAAGGAATATATTTTTTTTCCTCTTAAGATTTTTACCTTGCTTAGCTAATTTCACTATTGACAACCTGCATTTACGTAAATAAAATAAGTAACAGGGGGCGCCTGGGTGGCTCAGTTGGTTAAGCGACTGCCTTCTGCTCAGGTCATGATCCAGGAGTCCCGGGATTGAGTCCCATGTTGGGGTCCCTGCTCAGCGGGGAGTCTGCTTCTCCCTCTGACCCTCTTCCCTCTCGTGCTCTCCATCTCTCATTTTCTCTCTCAAATAAATAAATAAAATCTTAAAAAAAATAAGTAACAGGGCTGCATATAAGATATTTTGACAGAATCGCTAGCGGTGTGAATACTAGAGAATTATGTTTTAGGAGGTGAGAAATGCCTTTTTGAATTAGTCATTCTCAATATCTCAGATGGTGATGGCGCTGAACAGAAAATCAGGCAATGCTGATTTTTTTTTTAAAGATTTTATTTATTTATTTGACAGAGAGAGACACAGTGAGAGAGGGAACACAAGCAGGGGGAGTGGGAGAGGGAGAAGCAGACTCCCAGCCGAGCAGGGAGCCCGATGCGGGGCTCGATCCCAGAACCCTGGGGTCATGACCTGAGCCGAAGGCAGACGCTTAACGACTGAGCCGCCCAGGCGCCCCGAGGCAATGCTGATTTTATAAAGAGTTAGGCATGTATTTTTTTCTCCACTCCTAAAAATGAGCTATCCAAAATGTAGTCGATAAAACTATGCCCACTCTCAGAAAAGCTCTGGGTAATTAAGATGAATAACCTATCAGAGGACTATTTCTACTGTGAGTGTGCTCATTATTATTGAGGGGATTCAGACATGTTTGGGGAAAGAAGATTCTGTGGCTGGTTTCATCAGCGTGACCCAGGGGTTGGATCCAAGGCATAAGGGACCAAACTGAATAGACAAGATGGAAGTGTTGGAGGCCTGTGGAGACAGGCTGAGGAGGTGTAGTATTTGCACAGTGAGTGTGTAAGATGAGTTTTGGGACTAAGGTTGGGAACCTGGAAAGTGGCAGTCAGCTATAGGCTTTTCCCTTCCTATCTTTGAGGCCATTTGTCTCTCTCATTACCACTCTGTTCCTCCTTACTTCTCTCTTACCCTTTCCCTGCCATCCCATTTGCTCTGTCTCCCTCCATGGATATTATGATACACACTGAGGGATGTTTTATGGATTGTCGTATTTACTGAATAAAGTTTTATATTCCTGTTTTTATTTTTTCATTCATCCTCTTGCAGGTTGCTTGAGAAAGGAAAACAAACAAACAAACAAACAAACAAAGAACAGTAAGCAGAAAGCAAAAAAGAATTTTTTTTTTTTAATAAGTGGTTTTCTTCTTTTTAGTAGGTCAATGGCTTTTCATAGGGGGAAAAAAAGCCTTCCCCGTTGACTCCAAATCTACACGAAAGTATTCAAAAAGGTTCCTTTGGTCAAGAAGAAAAGCAGTGGATTAGAAAGGTGTATGAGGGGGGTCATCCTATTTCTGTACGTTATATAATAGACAGAAATTGATTTTTGATAAGGAAGTAAGCAGCTGCAAATACTGAAGTTCAGCTTTCGTGAGAAATGGTTGCTCTATTTTAGGGTTCTTGCCAGAGCTGAAACAGGTGCTGACTTTTTTTCTTTTTTTAATACTCATAACTCACAGGGGTTTAGCTGACTGGAAGAAGGCCCCCACTCAATGGACCTGTGCCCAAATGGGATGTTGTTCAGGCAGCACAATATGCTCTAACCAGCTTGATGCTCTGATACAATTCCCAAAGCCCTTCTCAAATAGTTGGCTGGATGGACTCCCACCCATATTAAAATTAGAATAGCACCTGCCACATTGAGCATATGTTAAGTTTCTGAAAATACTAGAGAGGGAAGATGGCAAAAATACTCATACCAATGTCCTTAAAGAGACGGTAGCTCTGGGATAATGCACGGGTGGGGGTGTGGGAAGGGAGTAGAAATCATCAATGACTTTGTTTCTCAAGTCTTTAAATGAATGCAAGACTATGGGAACCCTCTGAACCAAATCGTGGTAAAACATTTGTTTACGCCTCTTTATTTTACAGTTTTCAAGCATTAGCTTAGTTTTGCCAAACTTCTGAGTGCCTTTTACTTATTTTTAAAATATTGTGAAATTTTGCTGAGAACAGAATATAATGCAGAAAGTGCAAAGAGGAAGGTGAAAGTGCTAAGTGGGTTTTCAGAGATAACTGAGGACAATTCACAGTCCACCTATGCCGCTACAAACTCAAATGCCTAGAGTCTGTGGGTCACGTCAAGGAGAGACTTGGCCCAGGGGTAATGAAACGGGGAGTAGGGGACGCAAGGCCTGTGTGGTTCCACCCAAGAACCACACTTAGCTCCACCAGCTGTACCCGTGTGACCACATGGCTCGTGGCCACCAGATCTTCTGAGTGTTCAACAGAAGCCAGAAATCTGGATGCTGTATAAGATTTCTCAATTTTAAAAACACTGGGGAGGTCTTGGGGCACCTGGGTGGCTCAGTCGGTTGAGCGTCCAACTCTTGGTTTTGGCTCAGGTCATGATCTCAGGATTGTGAGATCAAGCCCCACATTGGGCTCTGCACTCAGTGGGGAGTCTGCTTGAGATTCTCTTCCTCTCTCTCTCTCATAAATAAATAAATCTTTAAAACACCGGGGAGGTCAAACAAAACACATCTGCCAGCTTATGTAGCTGGGGGCTGCTGCTTAGTGACCCCTGCCCTGCACAGCTCTGTCCCTCTGTACCATCTGCTGCTCACCAAACTCCCCTTCTGCGCCAGTGTGAATCATTGGTTCCAATGCGGCCTGGCTTTGCCCCATCTGCCTATGTCTTCTCAGGCCAAGTGTGTTCCCAACCCTCCCTGTTAAGTGTTAGCCTTTACTTTCCCTCCCACTTTCTCTGATGGCTTTTTGGGCATCCTCAGTCCATTCTTTCATTTAACACATATTTACTGGTGCTTATTATGGGCCAGGCACCCTTCTGGGCATGGGGTCATATCAGTGAATAGGATAGGCAAAAAGCTGTATCATCATTGATGTCACCTTCTAATCTCTCTTGAGCTCTCTTTGCCCTTGAACCCACAGAACTCTCAGGAACTCAAAGTTTCACCACATCTGGCAACTAGGGACTATTCAGATCTCCAGTGAATGTCTCTAGTGTGTAAATTCTCCCCCGACTGATATGAAAGCTTTTTGACAGCAGAGACCATGGTTTCTACTTCTTGGAATCTCATAGCACTCCCCCAAATCATCTTTTTTTTTTTTTTTTAAGATTTTATTTATTTGACAGAGAAAGACACAGTGAGAGAGGGAACACAAGCAGGGCGAGTGGGAGAGGGAGAAGCAGGCTTCCCGCGGAGCAGGGAGCCCGATGCGAGGCTCGATCCCAGGACCCTGGGATCATGACCTGAGCCGAAGGCAGACAATTAACGACTGAGCCACCCAGGCGCCCCTCCCCCAAATCATCTTGACCCAAGTGTCTAAAAACATCCACTGTTTGATTGATTGAACCGATTTCATTATAACTGATGGAATGGAGCATATTAGAGCAGGTAATCACATCTCATCACTGTTTTTGTTGTTTTGTGTGTTTATTGAGGGGGAGAGAGAGAGAGAGAGCAGGGGGAAAGGGAGAGAGAGACTCTTAAACAGGCTCCATACTAAGTGCAGAGCCAGACTTGGGGCTCAATCTCACGACCCTGAGATTGTGACCTGAGATGAAATCAAGAGTCAGATGCTTAACTGACTGAGCCGCCCAGGCACCCCTTATCACTGTTTAAAAAGGAGATTTAATGGAACTTTCTTTCCCTTAACTTTAGAATTACAGCATTTTATTTTAAAGCCTAGGTTGATTAAACTCTGAGAGCAAATATCTTGGACTTTGGAGATTCACTTTGGGGACTTTGTAGTATCTATCTGATCATTTTGTGCCACGGGGCTCATAGAGAAGCTAATCAAAAGGGACCAGGGGAGAAGGGAGAACGTGGCTGCACTTCTCATCCTAGTGATGATGTTCTAAGACTCTGCATGACTTTGTGTTTTGAAAGCTTTGAGGCTGCTCATTCCACAAGGCATGTAGGTCACACTTGAGAACACAAGTCTCATATCTGCCCATCAGCATTTTTCATCCTCTCTGACTACTCGAGTCAGCTCAGTGAGATTTAGTAGTGGAAGTGTATGGAACAGTTGGACAGAAATATCTTTATTTCTGCTGAATTAGAGAGTTGTGTGGGGCTACCATATGGAGAGTCAGCTTAAGAAAGTGAGTAAAGGAAACAGAGAAAACTATTTCCAACATAGGAAAATAAGGCCAAAGGGGAGAGCGAGAGTGAGAGCGAGAGCAAGAGAGAGAGCACATGCAAAAAGTCCAGACCTTAATGACATTGACTGAACCCCTGGATCTAGCTGTGCCTGAAACAAATATACCCTCTGACTTTACAGTTAAATGTACTGACTTCCTTCATCACTTAAGCCTTTTGAATAGGCTCTCTTACCACCTCCAATTAAAAGAGTCCTGATTGGACTTTGTCATTTAATTTAAGCATTTAATAAGCATCTACTATGTTCTAAAGGTTATATGAGGAAGTGCTAGAGATACAGAGTTGAGCAAGATGATTTCTTTATAAATTAAAATTTTGAAAACTTGACTTTTTATTAGCAATTTGATACATTTGTCTTTCTCTCTTAAACACACACATACACATATATTCTTCTTTTTTTCAAATTAGACATTTTTTAGAGTAAGATGAAGAGATTAAGACCCTTTACTATAATAGATATCTCCTTAGAATTATAACTATTTCTTATTTTATTTGTTTTGTTTGTTATATTCTACATGTGAATGAAATCATATGGTATTTATCTTTCTTTGACTGACTTATTTCACTTAACATAATACCCTCTAGGTTCACCCATGTCACAAATGGCCAGATCTCATCCTTTTTTTTTAAGATTTTATTTATTTATTCATTTGAGAGAGAGAGAGCACATGAGAGGGGAGGGTCGGAGGGAGAAGCAGACTCCCTGCTGAGCAGGGAGCCCGATGTGGGACTCAATCCCAGGACTCCAGGATCATGACCTGAGCTGAAGGCAGTCACTTAACCAACTGAGCCACCCAGGTGCCCCAGATCTCATCCTTTTTTATGGCTATATAATATTCTTGTGTGTGTGTGTGTGTGTGTGTGTGTGTGTGTGTGTGTGTGTGTACCACATCTTCTTCATCCACTCATCTATTGATGGACACTTAGGTTGCTTCCATATCTTGGCTATTATAAATAATGATGCAATAAACATGAGGGTTCATATATCTTTTTTTGCATATATCTTTTTGAATTAGTGTTTTCATTTTCTTTGAGTAAATAGTCGTGGATTTGTTGGATCATATAGTATTTCTATTTTTAATTTTTTGAGGAACCTCTATACCATTTTCCACAGTGGCTGTACCAATTTACATTCCCACCAATAGTGCATGAGTTTCCCTTTTCACCACATCTTCTCCAACACTTATTTCTTCTTTTTTTTAAAAAAAAATTATCTATTTGAGAGAAAGAGAGTAGGGGGAAGGACAGCAGGAGAGGGAGAGAGAATCTCAAGCCGACTCCATGCTGAGTGGAGCCCAACATGGGGCTTGATCCCAGGACCCTGAGATCATGACCTGAGCCCAAATCCAGAGTCAGCCTCTTAACCAACTGAGCCACCCAGGCACCCTCTTCTTTGATACTAGCCATTCTGACAGGTGTAAGGTGATATCTCATTATGGTTTTGATTTGCATATCCCTGATTACTGATGCTGAACATCTTTTTAAAAATCTGTTGGCCGGGTGCCTGGGTGGCTCAGTTGGTTAAGCGACTGCCTTCGGCTCAGGTCATGATCCTGGAGTCCCAGGATCAAGTCCCACATCGGGCTCCCTGCTCAGCAGTGAGTCTGCTTCTCCCTCGGACCCTCCCCCCCTCATGCTCTCTCTCTCTATCTCATTCTCTCTCAAATAAATAAATAAAATCTTAAAAAAAATAAAATAAATAAAAATAAAAATCTGTTGGCCATCAGTATGTCTTCTCTGGAAAAATACGTCTTCAGGTTCTTTGCCCATTTTTTAATTGAACTTTTTTTGGGGGGAGGTGTTGAACTGTATAAGTTCTTTGTATATTTTTGGATATTAACTCTTTATCAGATATTATCACTTGCAAATATCTCCTCCCATTCAGTAGATTGCCATTTTGTTTTGTTGATGGCTTCTTTCACTATGCAAAAGCTTTTTATTCTGATGTAGTCCCAGTGGTTTATTTTGCTTTTATTTCCCTTGCCTCAGGAGGCATATCTAGCAACATATCTAAAAAAATGTTGCTATAGCTGATGTCAAAGAAACTACTGCTTGTGTTCTCATCTATGATTTTTACAGCTTTAGGTCTCACATTTAGGTTTCTAATCCACTTTGAGTTTATTTTTGTGTATAGTGTTAGAAAGTGGTCCAGTTTCATTCTTTTGCATAGCTGCCCAGTTTTCCCAGCACTTAGACTATCTTTTCTGCATTGTGTAGTCTTGTCGCCTTTGTCATAGATTAATTGACCATATTAGTGTGTTTATTTCTGGACTCTATTCTGTTCTGTTGATTTATGTGTCTATTTTTGTGCCAGTACCATACTGTTTTGATTATTACAGCTTTGTAGTATATATTGAAATCAGGAATTGTGATACCTCCAGCTTTGTTCTTCTTTCTCAAGACTTTTTTGGCTATTCAGGGTCATTTGTGGTTCCCTAGGACTGTCTGTTATTATCAAATTTGGGAAAATTAACACTGATGATACAATAAATATTAGTATGTAAAATATAATTTATATTCAAATTTTGCTGACTGTCCCAATATTGAATATAACAATACTTTTCTTTACCAATCCAGGATTTAATCCAAGACCACACACACATTCCATTTAGTTCCCATATCTCTTCAGTGTCTTTCAATCTGCAATGGCTTGTCAGCCTTTCACTGTTTTTCATGACATTAACATTTTTAAAGAATGCTTGCCTATTATTTTATAGACTGTCCCTCACTTTGGTGTGTCTGAGTGCCTTCTGTGACTTCATTATGAAGATGCATTCTTGGGAAGAATATAACATGGTATACATCTCTCCAGTGCATCACAGCAGGGATCACCTCATGTGCCTTCCTCCCACCTTGAGTGATGTTAATTTTGATCACTTGGCTACAGTGTTATTTATGGTATTTTGGTAAAGGTACCATTTCTTCTTCTATAATTAATAAGTAATCTTTAAGAAAATGCTTTGAGTCTGTATACATATTCTGGTCCCCAACAAATTTTTGACCAATAATTTTAGCATCTGTTGATGATTCTTGCCTGAATCAATTAATAAAATGGTGGTTCAAAATGGTGATTCAAAAAACTATTATTCCTCATACATTATGCAGTTGACATTTTCCTATAAATAGAAACTTTATCTTTCCCCCTATTCCTTTATTTATGTCTGTTTTTAGCAGAAGTATGGACTTATGGAAACTTTTCCTTTTCTTTTTGAAACAAATTCAAACTTAAAGAAAAGTTGCAGATATAGAACAAAGAGTTCCCCATCACACAACCATCTGAGGAAAAGTTGTTGACATAATATCCATTACTGCTAAATACTTTAGAATTCTTTTAAACAAGGACATTCTCCTATATAACCACAATACAACCTTTAAAATCAGGAAATTAACATTGATAATTACTATCTAATCTATAGACCCAATTTGTATTTCTTCATTTGTTCCATGAATGCCCTTTGTCACAAAAAGATCCAATCTGGGAATACACATTGCACTTAATTGCTACCTGTGTATCTTTCCTTGACTTTTATGACTTTAACACTCTCAAAGTTCAGTCATTTTGTAGACTGTCCCTCAATTTGACTTTGCTTTATATTTCCTTGTGATGATAGATTGAAGTTTCGTGTTTTGAGAGGGATATCTCAAAAGTGAGGCTGTGTATCTTCAGTATATCCTATGAGGTAGCATACAATTTCAGTTTGTCCTATCATGGTGATGTTAACTTTCATGACTTGATTAAAGCGGTATCTGCTGCAAGGTTTCTCTACTATAGTTACTTTCTCTCACTCAATACTCAACAAATATTTTATAGTTATTTTGAGATCATGGAAGTATTCTGTTCCTCATTAAAATTCACCCACTAATTTCAACAATCACTGATATTTCTTGGCTGAATTTATTACCATCATGGTTGCCAAATAGTGATTTTCTAATTCCATTTTTTATCTACATTCATCAATTGATTTTCCAGTGTAAGGAGGTTTTCTATCTATCTATCTATCTATCTATCTATCTATCTATCTATCATCCATCCATCCTCTATCTTTCCTCTATTTATATCGGTATGGGCTCATGGATTCTTATTTTGTTTCACATGTTACAATCTGCTACCAATGATATTTATTTTATTGCTCAAATTGTCCCTGATTTGAACATGAAATTCTTGGAAACTTTTGACATGTCCTCATATTCTTTGAACTCTTCTTTACACAACAAGGTAATCATTTTGTGTTTTCCATGGCACAGTGCTAGAATCAGCCATTTTTTCCAAGAAGCTCTGGTTTTCATTAGTGGGAAATGGAATTTAGAAACCAAGATCTGGGCACTTAGTGTGCTTATTGCTTCTGGGTTGTGATTGCTTCTAGACCCTTTCAGCCAATATAAATAGCAAATCTGTACCTATGTATTTTTAAATCATGACTTTATAATGATTCCCTAATTCCAGTCCAGCAGCACAGAGTTCTACATGTCCATGCCCCATTTTATATTTACACATTTGTTTTCCAACAGCAAAAGCTCTGATTTCCAAAATCTTCAATATAAGGTTAATCATTTGCTCTATCCTACAATAGTCACAAAATGCTCTGAGAATACACTCATATTGCTGCTGATAACAAATTTACTGAGCAAAATTCAAAATGTATTTGTAGTTCTTTTTGTCTTTAGAATATGTTTATATGTTCAGAGTCCTGAATTAGTTTCCCCAATGTGCTTATATTACCCATTTGACATACAGCTCCCAATATATTTGGTTTTGTTTATATTCAATTTTAGTTTTTGTGCTAACTTGTTGATTTAATTTTTTGAATATGTAAAAACATTAACATGGTTCCAAAAGTCAAATAATACTGAAAAGTTTACTGACAGAAGTGACACTATCTCTACTTCCTATCCCCCACTTTCCCACTCTTCCTTGGTAGGGAACATTATCATTAATACCTGGTTTATCCTTCTTGTGATTCCTTTTGCAAAAATAAGCTGTTGCATGCATTATTCCTATTTACGTTGTTTCTTACACATATATTATAAATTTGCACCTTGGTTTTTGTTTCTGTTTTTGGTTAGCTTTATCTTAGAAATTATACCTTGTAGTATTAGAGTTCTTCCTTATTTTTTTTTTTTTTTAGTAACAGCTTTACTGAGATATAACTCATGTACTATATAGTTCACCCATTTAAAGTATATGATTTAATGGCTTTGGTATATTCACAGAGTTGTTTGACCATCACCCTCAAAAGAAACCTCATACCCGTTAGCAGTCACTGATCATTCCCCCCAGTTCCACCAATCCTAAGAAACCGCCGAACTATTTTCTGTCTCTAGCTTTGCTTATCCTGACCTTTCATGTAAATGGAATCATACAATGTGTAGTCCTTTGTGTCTGGCTTCTCTAACTTATCACAATGCTTTCAGGGTTCATCCATGTTGTGTTATGTATCAGTACTTTCTTTTTATTGCCTACTTCTCCATTATATAGATATGCCACATTTTGTTCCTCCATTCTTCAGCTGATGGACACTTAAGTTGTTTCCACTTTTTGGCTATTATGAGTAATGCTGCTATGAACATTCATGGACGAGTTTTTGTATGGACAAATGTTTTCAGTTCCCTCGCCTATATGCCTAGGAATGGAATTGCTGGATCTCATGGTAACTCTATGTTTAATTTTTTGAGGAACTGCCAGACTGTTTTCCACAGTGACTGCACCATTTTACAATCCCACCAGTAAGACATGAGGGTTTCGATTTCTCCACATTCTTGCCAAAACTTGCTGTTATCTGACTTTTTGACTCGTGGGTGTGAAGTGGTATCTCACTGTGACTTTGGATTTCATATCCCTGATGCCTGATGGTTCCTTACCGTCTTTGACTGCAGCATGGTGATGTACCATAATGAGCAAGGCAATTTCTTGCAGTTTTGTGCCCTCTCGGGAGTTCACTGACCAGGAGGAGAGACAGACTATTAATTTAATTCTTAAAATACATTGCTAGTACAATTATTTAAGCAAGAACAGGGCACCCCAGAAGTAGAAAAGAGGGAGAAACTCATTCTAACTGGGAAGTGAAAATCCTAAAGGAGGGTGAGCCTGGAAGGATAACGTGGAGGTGGGAGAATAGCCTTTGAAAAGGCAGAGAAGCTTCAAAGAGCTTCACTGATCTTACTACATCACACATAATCTATTTATGAAAATGAATCTTTTTTTCTTCCTGTACAGCAAATTTTAATTTTTCTTAACAATACAGGAGGTCAGTGAAGTACTGGCAGGAACTTAGCATTTTATGTGGTCATGTTTGTGTGTCAGTAAATAAAGGCATAATGAAACAAAACACTGAATGCCATGACATGTCTAAATTAGAATTAAATACTTTGCCATCCATGCCAAGTTGTTGCCTTCATGGGTATAAATGCAAAATGATAATCTAGATTTATTTTGCTGGCATCTGACCAAAATAAAACGAACTTGGATCGCTTTCATTTTCTTAATCAGCTTCCAAATTCCTGCTAGGTAAGTGACACATTGGCTAGCCTGTCTATGGGAAGAAAAGTAGAGTTTACATGTGGCTGGCTTGGCTAAGAGAATACTGCATCCCACCAGGTGGGCACTCTCCTATCTTTCTTCACAAGGGATCTGTCTGGGTGCCAGAACTGGACCATCCAGGGTCGAGTTCATTCTGTCACCATCCTAGGTGTCTCATTGCTACAGGAAGAGATCTGGTACCTCATCTGGTTTCCAAGCCTTGCTCTTTGGACCAGCTGTGGGCATTTGTCCAGTTTATGATGGTCCTCTGCTTGGCTCTACCCAGGGGCTCTGGGGATGGGTGAGGTAAGAGGTAAACAGGAAAGACAGCCATAGTCCCTCTGGACCCTGCTGGCCCTTTTGACCATGATCCACCCATTTATTCCATTTTCAAATTCTGCTAGGATGATGTCTGCTAATTCCTAATGCTGACACTGGCCTCAACCAGAAGAACACAGAATCTTTTTGATTCCTTTGGTTCACCATATCCTGACCTCAAACTTTATAAATGCTTGGACAAGATTGTTCTATTGAAATCCATTTCCAATGGAGGTGACCCCAAAAGACCCCAAAACCAATAGTTAACACGGAGCAAAGGACCAGGACTGCAGGTGTTTGGGGATAGGAAACATAATGCTTAATTCCTCTATAGTAAGTAATTTTTTTCTTTACCAACTATACATATTACCTTCATGAAAAAGAAGACAAAGTAAATGCACTGTGAATTCTAGCCTGGAAGCGATTTTTGCCTTCAGATCAGGTTGGCATCAAAATGCCTCTGGGTGACTTTTCTCAGAGGCCAGCAGCAAGAGGCTTTTCTCTGACTTTTGACGTGTGCCTTTTCTCGTACTGAACTTTAACATCTTCTTTCCATTTTCCAGAAGATGTCAAAAAAGAAGAAAAATAGATTTAACAAAGGACATCTCCCTGCTAGGAACAGACGCTCATTGTGAGATAATGCAGTGAAGTGGTTAAGAATACCATGTGTGAGGGGTTAGACCGTGAGACAAGGGAGTCCGGACAAGCTACGTGTGGCTCAGTGAGACCTCAAAGAGCATCCTTCACTTGGCTCTTTTTTTTTTTTTTAAGATTTTATTTATTTATTTGACAGAGAGACACACAGCGAGAGAGGGAACACAAGCACGGGGGGTGGGAGAGAGAGAAGCAGGCTTCCCACGGAGCAGAGAGCCTGATGCAGGGCTTGATCCCAGGACCCTGGGATCATGACCTGAGCTGAAGGCAGACGCTTAACGACTGAGCTACCCAGGCGCCCCTCACTTGGCTCTTTGAGGCTTTGCTTAAAACAATAATAATCCTGGGCGCCTGGGTGGCTCAGTTGGTTAAGCGACTGCCTTCAGCTCAGGTCATGATCCTGGAGTCCCAGGATCGAGTCCCGCATCGGGCTCCCTGCTCAGTGGGGAGTCTGCTTCTCCCTCTGACCCTCCCCCCTCTCATGTGCTCTCTCTCTCATTCTCTCTCTCAAATAAATAAAATCTTAAAAAAAAAAAACAATAATAATCCTTAAAGGTTATTCAGCATTAGGCATTGTGCTAAACTCCTTATTGTCAGGATCTTGCGTAATTCTTGCAGCATCTCTGTTATTTGGGGACTAATAAACCTGCTGCACAGATAAAGGTTAGGAAGGTGATGTTACTGGCTTAAGGTCATCTCGCTAGTGATGAAGGTAGGATTTAGACTCAGGTTCATCAGACTCCAGAGCTGGAACCATTAACTATCATGCTATACTGTTTTTTTGGCATAACATACTTTTCAGGTGTGTATTGTAACATTATGAGATGTTCAACAAAACCATTTTGAAAATACTCAGATGTTCAGTTCCTGTGTCAGTGAAGCATTTACTTCAAGTTTTAAAACCTTCACATTTTGGGCGCCTGGGTGGCTCATTTGGTTAAGCGACTGCCGTCAGCTCAGGTCATGATCCTGGAGTCCCTGGATCGAGTCCCACATCTGGCTCCGTGCTCAGCAGGGAGTCTGCTTCTCCCTCTGACCCTTCCCCCTCTCATGTGCTCTCTCTCTCTCTCTCTCATTCTCGCTTTCTCAAATAAATAAAATCTTTAAAAAAATAGTAATAAATAAATAAATAAAACCTTCACATTTTATGTGCTTTATAGATTGCATAAAAGAATGTTATGTTTAAAATTTCACCCCTGGAATTTTGTCTGCATTCTAAGATTGGTACAGTTGTATTTCTGCATTGTCAAATTGAGCTGAGGTAGCTCAACTTGAAGCTATTTGAATTTCCTGCTTTGAATAAGATTTGTTAAATAACTATACATCCATATTCATCTATCAATCATTTGACTTTTAGTTTTTAGGTTACTCATTTCAAAATATAATGACATTTATAAAATCAAAAGCTAAGCCATAAGTGTCCAAAACTTATAAATATTACAACTATAGTTGGTTAGACAGGCAGGATACCAAAATTGGAAGAGCTCAAACTATGTATAATACAGTATAATCATGATAAAACATCTGATTTGTTCTCTTGCTATTGCACAGTTTATAATGATGATGTGATAAGCACCTGCACAAAACAGGTGGACCTGAACTTTGTCTGACATTTCATAGAGGGCAGCTTGCTGGAGCTGTTGGTACATGGTTCCTTGGGTGATTTCTGTGAGTGGTCCTGAACGGTTCCCCAATTTTTTTTTTTTTTTGGAACAGTGCAGAACCTCAACCTCCATAAGTAGTTTATAAGAAGTTCGAATAATTTCTCCATGGTAGAAGCTTCATTCCACATTGTTCACAATTTAACCTCGTGATTCAAATGAACTTGTTATGGATCTTAAATACATATAAGATGTTTTCTGTATAGTTTTTAAATGAGTGAAGTACATCTTTATGTTCTATCATGGAAAATGCTCATGATATAGTGTCTGGACAGAAGTTGCAGAACAGAGTGTATAATATAATGCCATTTTTGTAAAAATCAATCAAACGAATACTACATATATGTAAAAAACAATCACTCTACTACTTAGCACTTAGGGAGGCAGACTGAGGAGTTGAGCCTTCCACTTATATTTTATACATCCATGTTGTTGAATTTCTAAAGTATCATTTTTAAAAGAGTGGGGAAGAAAAAGTATATATATATATATTTTTTAATTTTTTATTTATTTATTTGAGAGATTGAGTGAGAGAGAGAGAGAGCGCATGAGAGGGGGGAAGGTCAGAGGGAGAAGCAGACTCCCTGCCGAGCAGGGAGCCCGATGCGGGACTCGATCCCAGGACTCCGGGACCACGACCCGAGCCGAAGGCAGTCGCTGAACCAACTGAGCCACCCAGGTGCCCTATATATTTTTTAAATAAAAATATTTCAGAGACGCCCGGGTGCCTCAGTCGGTTAAGCATCTGCCTTCGCTCAGGTCATGATCCCAGGGTTCTGGGATCGAGTCCCACATCGGGCTCCTTGCTCAGCAAGGGGCCTGCTTCTCCCTCTGCCTGCCTCTGTCTCTCTGATAAATAAATAAAATCTTAAAAAAATATATTTAAAAATATTTCAAAGTATGTTCCCCAGGACGTTTGAAAGCCAATAGATTCCACAAGTCTTTGCCACCTGGATCCAAACCACAAGGGGGTGCTGTTGGACTTTGGATTAGTCACTTCCCAGGCACCTCAGTTTCTTGCTCTGTAAAATGAAGATAACACCCACCTCTCACCAGGGTGGGGAGCATCGAAAATGTAGCCCTGAAAGTTATTTGATGTGCCTTGGGAGCCTGCATTTAATTTTCCTAAAGCAGAATAGGGGTTAAGGGAAAGTGAGAACAAAGAATCCTTCTGCTAATCCAAGATATTTATAAAACCAGAACAAAGAATTCAATGCTTGATTTCTTCCCTTGACCTAAGTCTCTTCTCACACTCATTATCCGAGTACTGGAGTGGAAGGAAGCTTGGAAGTCAGCTGAAAGTCTCCTTAAAGAATCTGATGAAAGTTAGGCACCCGAATCCCAGAAAATTGCAAGGAAGACAGAATTTTGGACACAATTCCTGGGGATTTCCAGGCCCAGATTAAGGATGCTTTATTGATTTAGTTCAGTTACTTTATTTTACCCAGGAGGAAAACACCATCCAGAGAAATCACCACATTAGCTGATAGGGAGGGCTCAGCCCCATTTCCTCACTCCTACCACCACCACCACCACCCCCGCCCCATATCTGCAACCACTAGAAAGGAAGGTGACCAAAGCTTTTGGATACAGTGGATGGTGCCCATGCCAGGGGAAGGGACACTCTCTAGGCTGAGCTTCCATGTTGCATAATTAAATTTAGGTGTGGTCTTTGAAAATTGGTAGCTAGTGGGGCACCTGGGTGGCTCAGTCTGTTAAGCTTCAGACTCTTGGTTTCAACTCAGGTCATGATCTCAGGGTCCTGGGATAGAGTCCTGCCTCAGGCTCCATGCTCAGTGCAGAGTCTGCTTGTCCCTCTTCCTCCCCCTCTGCTCTTCCATGCTCTCATGTGCGCTCTCTCTCACCCTCTCAAATAAATAGATAAAATCTTTAAGGAAAAGAAAAGAAAGAAAGAAAGAAGGAAGGAAAGAAAGAAAATCAGTAGCTAGTTAACATTAAGAGTATACAAAGCTAAGTTTCTTGATGGTTCTCATAGGCCTACAAAGTGACTTCATTTAATCCTCACAACGGCTTAGTTGAGACAACAGGACCAGTGTGGATCTCCTCTGCTGTTGCACCCTGTGCCCTGCTGCTCTGAACTTGCCTGTTCATGACTCACAGATTCTACCCTTCTCTCCCCACCCCACTTCCCCAGAACTGCCCTGGGGTGGGAACTACCAATAATG
Organism: Callorhinus ursinus; assembly: GCF_003265705.2. Classification (NCBI taxonomy): domain Eukaryota; kingdom Metazoa; phylum Chordata; class Mammalia; order Carnivora; family Otariidae; genus Callorhinus; species Callorhinus ursinus. Next base: position 24,817,375 of record NW_027397082.1, read on the forward strand.
CTATGGTATTTATGCTCCAGAGCACTCCCAGGATCAGGTAGGATGAGACTTTACCTGAAACCACATCCTTGCATCTTTCTCTCCCTAGTCTGTTTTTTTCAGCTTTCACAGGCTCTTCCTGAAGAGCACACCCTCGCAAGTCATATAAACCCAAATCCCATTCTCAAGCTCTGCTTCTAGGGCATCTGAGCTAATACAAGTGCTAAGTGTCACTGACATTTTGTGGTTTCCAGAGAATAATGACTTGTATGAGGACAATACATTGGTAAGGTTCTGAACTAATCTCTTGTAGAATCATACTTGGAACCTCAGAGAGCCTCTAGTTATTTTACAAGAGAACATGTATGAATATATACATATATGTACGTATGTACTTAATATGTGCTATATATATATTTGCTTATACATCTTTATTCTGATTTTTCCACTTAATGTCATATCACAACTTTTTCTCTTTAGTTCTATCTTTATAAACATAATTGTAAAAGGATGCTTAAGATCCTAATCTATGACCAAGTCACACCAGTCAGAATGGCTAAAATTAGTAAGTCAGGGGGCACCTGGGTGGCTCAGTCGTTAAGCGTCTGCCTGCGGCTCAGGTCATGATCCCAGGGTCCTGGGATCAAGCCCCGCATCGGGCTCCCTGCTCTGCCAGAAGCCTGCTTCTCCCTCTCCCACTCCCCCTGCTTGTGTTCCCTCTCTCGCTGTGTCTCTCTCTGTCAAATAGATAAATAAAATCTTAAAAAAAATCAGGAGATGACAGATGTTGGCAGGGATGCGGAGAAAGGGGAACCCTCCTAAACTGTTGGTGGGAATGCAAGCTGGTGCAGCCACTCTGGAAAACAGTATGGCGGTTCCTCAAAAAGATAAAACTAGAACTGCCCTATGACCCAGCAATTGCACCACTGGGTATTTACCCCAAGATACAAATGTAGGGATCTGAAGGGGCACGTGCACCCCAATGTTTATAGCAGCAATGTCCACACTACCCAAACTGTGGAAAGAGCCCAGATGTCCATCGACAGATGAATGGATAAAGAAGATGTGGGTGTGTATATATGTGTATATATATACACATATATATACACCCACACACAATGGAATATTACTCAGTCATCAGAAAGAATGAAATCTTGCCATTTGCAATGACATGAATGGCACTAGAGGGTATTATGCTAAGCGAAATAAGTCAGTCAGAGAAAGACAAGTACCATGATTTCACTCATATGTGGAATTTAAGAAACAAAACAGATGAACATAGGGGAAGGGAAGGAAAAATAAAATAAGATAAAAACAGAGAAGGAGGCAAACCATAAGAGACTCTTAACTATAGGAAACAAACCGAGGGTTGCTGGAAGGGTGAGGGGTGGGGTGATGGGGCAACTGGGTGATGGGCATTAAGGAGGGTACTTGATGTAATGAGCACTGGGTGTTATATAAGACTGATGAATCACTGACTTCTACCTCTGAAACCAATAATACATTATATGTTAATTAATTAAATTTAAATTAAAAAAATCCTAATCTATGGATGTAGCTTTAAAAAACCAATCTAATAGACTCGAATAGGGGAATAGTTCTTTATATTTTATTATTATAAATTATAAAAAGGATTATCTTTATGTAGAGGGTTTTTTTCCCCTGTGTTCAAATTGTTGTCTTAGGAAAAAGTCCTAGAAATGGAATTCCTGGGCCACAGGGTGTGACATGTATTGCAAATTTATTTTCAGAAAGATTTTACAGTTTATATTGCCAAACCATAGTGCCATCGGGCAATTTGCACCCTCTTGCCAATATTGAGTATTACTAAAACAAAAACAAAACTCTTAAAGTGAAAAGAACTCATTGCTGTGTTAATGTACTTTATTTGTAGAAAAGTTGAAATTTTTTCACATATTTATTAGCCATTTGTGTTTCCTGTTTGGGGAGCTCCGCCCTTCTCTGGGGCCTTAAAAACCAATTTATACACTTTTTGAAGGCGACTCTGGAAAAAATATACTGGTTATGGGCTTGGTTATTAAACCCTCAGTTTAGAGGTTTTTATCTTGTAATTTCTCCAGAGCAACATTTTCTACCTGCTCTGAAGCAGTGTATGAGGGAAGATTTGAGTCTGAGGAAAGGCCATTAGTGATTAACACTCCAGCAGATTTCCCTCCCTTGCTAGAAGCAGGATGGAGTGTCTCAAAGAGAAGATTTCTAAACATAAAATGCAGTGAGATAATTTAACAAACTATTTTAAGTGGAATGGAGGCAGAAATGACAACATCTTGGTGGGGCCAGAAAATGTGTCCACATTGAGGCAGAAACACACAGCAGGCAGATGACACTGTTCAGAACGTCAGGAGGAAGGTAATACAACCCATGGGCCTTGAAGATACTAACAAACACAGAAGTTTGTCTAGTGATTTCAACGTGTGACTTTGAAACTGTTTCTTACTTGGCTGTTTCCTTATTCCAGAAGTCGGGTGACATTAAGAAAAAAAAAGTTGAATGGATAATCAACAGTGAAAGTCGAGTAAGCATTTTGAGTCAGCCTCCTCCTTTATGTATTATCAATGATCTATTTTTGTGATAAAAAATTTAAGCACCGACAAGTTTTCAAGAGACAAGACTAGAGGGGCACCTGGGTGGCTCAGTGGGTTAAGTGTCTGCCTTTGGCTTAGATCATGATATCGGGGTCCTGGGATTGAGCCCCACTGGGTGGGGAGTCTGCTTCTTCCTCTCTCCGCCTCTTCCTTTGCTCCTGCTCTCTCACTCACTTTCTCTCAAATAAATAAATGGGGTATTTAAAAAAAAAAGTGTAGAGGCGCCTGGGTGGCTCAGTCGTTAAGCGTCTGCCTTCGGCTCAGGTCATGATCCCAGGGTCCTGGGATCGAGCCCCACATCGGGCTCCCTGCTCAGCAGGAAGCCTGCTTCTCCCTCTCCCACTCCCCCTGCTTGTGTTCCTTCTCTTGCTGTGTCTCTCTCTGTCAAATAAATAAATAAAATCTTAAAAAAAAATAAATTTAAAATAAATTTTTAAAAAGTGTAAAGCAATGCCAACTCTCTAAAAAAAGAGAGAGAGAAAGAGAGAGACAAGACTAGATTCTGTACTGAAATTCTTTGAACTTGTACTCAAGCTAGAGGTGAACTTTATCTTGGAAAATCTGAGAAAATAAGCTCAACTAATTCTAAGGAGTGGAAAGAAAGATCCTGAAATATCCTTCTCTTCTCCAGACATATTATTTAACCTAACACATTCCTCATAGCAGCTGCTCTAAATCTTCTCAACTTTCCCCCAAACTCTCTAGGCTATGTGGAGAAAACAGAGGCTGGGTGACCTTCCTCATTCAAGTCCCTCCTCATCTTCAGACCCCCCTCCCCCCCCACCCGCCACTCAATTATATGGGCACTCTGCTTCTTTCCTTTAAATTTCCATTCTTCTAGCACAAAGCAGTGTCTTCTTCAGAGGCACGGTTCAGTAATTAAGATTTTTTAAATGAATGGGGCAAAATAAACATAACATAGAGTATGTTATCTGTGGTCAGACTCTGCCTAGAGGCTGTTACCTGGGAATAATGACCTAAAGGGGCATGGCAGAGTGCTTCACCCAGGGCTGGGTTTGGATCTGATTCTACTGCTCATTAACTGGGTGGTCCTGGACAAGTTGTTTAACCCCTCACTCTCCACCGGCTATTATTTTTCAGATATTTCATCTCTAAAAGTCAGGACAATAAAAATTCCTGCCTTATAGAGCTTCCAAGAAGGTTAAATCAGATAAAGGACTTGGCACAGAGTGTGCTACTTAGCAAGAGTTCAAAATGGATATAATGCATATTCTCATATGTAATCAGCAGCAAACCTCTGAATCATTGGCCAGCATTGTAAACTGTTTACTAATCTCTTTGTTTTATGCAGGCAAACTTCAGTTTAAAAAAGGATAGTGGGTATTGAAGGAGAACTAGTGGGAATTGTTTCTTGGTTCCTTCTCCCAGATTTTAGAACTTGTCTCTCCCTGGTGCCAGGAAGATCTGCCCCTTCCCCATCTCTTGGATGAAAGACAGAACAGTGTCCTGTGCTTCACTCTCCCCCATGTAAAATGTCTCTCTCTTAAGTAGAACTGAGTTCAGTGTGGACATGGGGTGGGTGCATTTAATATCTGTGAAATTGAATTGCTTAAATTTTCTTGCTTCTTCTCATGAATGGACTCTAGACAAATTGTTTTCTTCTAAACATGTCTACTTGTATCTTAGAGATCAGTTTCATTATATAATTTCTAAAGCTTTCCCTCTGACATTCCTAAGTAGGGTTGGAAAAGTTTTCCTTTCTTCTGTTAAAAGACAGAATTCAACTGAGTCTATCAGCAGCATCTTATCTAGCAAGTGTGACAAGGAAGTTATAAGAGTGGATTGTTTCAGACAAGGTTACTTTCCCTTAGGGCAAGTGCAGAAGTCTTATTATGCAGATGACCTCTAGTGGGATCAGGAAATTACAGACTGATTGGTTTAAAATTCCACTCCTGCCCAGAGGCTGAAAATGCAATTAGGTTGCATGTTAAGTCTTGTTGGGGTTTAGCGTAAGTGGCTCCATTTTTGGTCTATTTCTTGTTAACACTTCCCTTATAGGTTCTTTGGCTGGTCAAATAATTCAATTAACATAAAACAGATTAACAGGAGAAAAACAAATTCAATTTAAAATTTAATGTATCTGTAGGAACCCTATAAAAATATGACACTCAAAGGGCAGCCAGGTAGTTGAAACTTATATAACATCTTGAGCTAAGGAAAGGGGGAGGAGTCTGGGGGTACAGAGGGAAGGAAGGCCATTGACAGGAAGGGCGAGATGATGTTTGGAGAACAAAAGTTGCCTCGTGTTACAGGTAAGTTTCTTTGGTAAAAATGTATCTCTGATAATAGCTCTCTTCCTGGTACAGGCCCCTTTTCCAATGTAAATTTAGGCGGTTGAAAGGAAGGTAAAGAACTCTTCCTGAATCTGCAATTTCTTAAAAAGAATCAGCCTAAAATAATCCTTACACTGAAAAGCCACATCTTGGGGTGACAAATTCTCCTTTTCACCTATCAGAGCATAACTCAATCACAAAAATTTCAAGGTAGAATAATTAATATACATTTTTTGCTCATTAATTCACTCAGCAAATGATGATTAGATGCCTATTGTGTTTTCTTAAAAAGAAGAGCACGGGGCACCTGAGTGGCTCAGTCGGTTAAGCGTCTGCCTTCGGCTCAGGTCATGATCCCGGGGTCCTGGGATCGAGCCCCACATAGGGCTCCCTGCTCAGCAGGAGGCCTGCTTCTCCCTCTCCCTCTGCCTGCCTCTCTGCCTACTTGTGCTCTCTATCTCTCTGTAAAAAAAAAAAAAAAATTAAAAAAAAAAAAAAAAAGAAGAGCACATGTTTAGACAGTAGGGTTGGTTGGCTCCCCGCAGCCCCATATCCTTTAAACACTAATGAGGTCACTTCTTTGTTTTTCTAAAATAATGTCTGACTATAGTGACATCTGCTGGTAAAATGGAACTCTAAACCAAGGGTCTCCTGAGCCTATAGCCTTTAAGGTATTTTGACAATTCTTTTTTCCCCTAAAGTGTTGTCCAGATCAGCGTTCTGTGATAATGGTAACTTCTAAACCACCTCATTAAAGTCACTTTCCTGGAAATGATTTCTGAATTTTAGAAGTTTTTCTGTTGTAAATACTATTGCTATCTTTGCTGAAAAATCCTAGCCTGAGCTTCTGGGCAGCCTTTTTGAAAGGACCATTTTAGGGGTTATGAAGGTTATGATGCCCAGTTATTTGGCCAAACATCTGTCTGGATGTTGGTGTGAAGATATTTTTAAGATGTGACTAACATTTATTTTTTTGAAAAGATTTATTTATTTGGGCATCTGGGTGGCATCTGCCTTTGGCTCAGGTCATGATCCCAGGGTCCTGGAACCAAGTCCCACACCAGGCTTCCTGCTCAGCGGGGAGGCTGCTTCTCCCTCTCCCCCTGCCCCTTGCTCATAAACACTCTCTCTGTCTCTCTCTCTCATTAATAAATTTTTTAAAAGATTGATTTATTTATTTTTAGAGGAGGGGAGAGATTGGGAAGAGGGAGAGAGAGAATCCAAGTAGACACCCTGCTGAGCACAGAGCCTGACGTGGGGTTCGATCTCAGGACCCTAAGGTCACGACCTGAGCTGAAATCGAGTCAGATGAGCTCTGACTGAGCCATCCAGGCACCCTGATGTGATTAACATTTAAATCAGTAGACTTTGAGTAAACCAGATTATCATCCATACTATGGATGGGCCTCACCCAATCAGTTGACCAGAGAAAAGATTTAGGCTTCCCAAAGAAGGAATTCTCTCAAGACTGCAACATAGAAAGTCTGTCTAAATTTGCAGCCTGCTTCCCTGAGGAATTCAGATTCAAGACAACATCAACATCAACTCTTACCTAAATTTCCAGCCTGCCAGCCTGCTCTACAAATTTCAGACTTGCCAGACCCCACAATTGCATTAGCCAATTCCTTAAAATAATTCTCTCTCTCTTAAGATTTGTATATATATCTTCTATTGGTTTGTTTCTCCGGAGAATCTTGAATAATGCAAGGCCTATATGGCATCATGTCTGCAACTTACTCTCTCAAATGTTCACTCGGGGAATCTGGGTAAAAGGTAATGGGAATTTATACAATCCTTGCAATGTTTCTATAATTCTGAAATATGTCAAAACAAAAAGATAAAAGAAAAACAATGCTTGTTTGGAACATGGCTTTTCTCTTCTACACAAACATCTAACATGTAATAGAGCCAAAACACTGGGCCCTCCCAAGGTGATTTATTAGGAAGAAGCAGTACTGTTTTCACAATGATTCAACCAGAAGGAAAAACTTTAGAATTGAATAATAGATTTTAATTAATCTTTATTTTGGTGGAGAAACTATTGATCATTCTTGAATATTCAAGTACCAGTGTGAAAAATTTGGGGGAGGGGGGAACAGCTGAAGGATTGAGGAAAGAATGGTAGTTAAAGAAGAAACAGGTGTCAGGTGTATCTAGAGGGGAGGGGAGGAGAATTTAAAGAAGGTTCCATTTAATTTGATTTAATTGGAAGAAATTTGAGCATGTTTATGGGCTAAGGGCATGGAGCTAGGATAGAGTAGTTAAAATTATACCAAGGAGGGCGCCTGGGTGGCTCAGTTGGTTAAGCGACTGCCTTCGGCTCAGGTCATGATCCTGGAGTCCTGGGATCAAGTCCCGCATCGGGCTTCCTGCCCAGCAGGGAGTCTGCTTCTCCCTCTGACCCTCTTCCCTCTCGTGCTTTCTATCTCTCATTCTCTCTCTCTCTCAAATAAATAAATAAAATCTTTAAAAATAAATAAATAAATAAATAAATAAATAAATAAATAAATAAATAAAATTATACCAAGGAGAAGCAAAACCCAGTATGTATGAGAGAGGATGGAAACTTAACCTGTGATTTTTTAAAATTTTATGTACCATTACAATTTATTTATTTATTTTTTATTTTTTTTAAAGATTTTATTTATTTATTCATGAGAGACAGAGGGGGAGAGAGAGAGAGAGAGAAGCAGAGGGAGAAGCAGGCTCCCAAGGAGCAGGGAGCCCGATGCGGGACTCGATCCCAGGACCCTGGGATCATGACCTGAGCCGAAGGCAGACGCTTAACCATCTGAGCCACCCAGGCACCCTACAACTTTTTTTTTTTTTAAATAATAAAACTGGAGGGAGCATCTGGGTGGCTCAAATGGTTAAGCATCTGCCTTCAGCTCAGGTCATGATCCAGGGGTCCTGGGATCAAGCCCTGCATCGGACTCCCTGCTCAGTGGGGAGCCTGCTTCTCCCTCTCCCTCTGCTTCTCTCCCACTGCTCATGCTCTCTCTCTCTCTCAAATGAATAAATAAAATCTTTAAAAATAAATAAATAAAACTGGAGGACCAATATAAGGTTGTCAACCTCTATATTTGCGAAGTGAAGACATTAAAAAAAAAAAAGACAAAGCCATCCAAACAATGGTTATCCACTATTACCATCCTTTCATAAATAAAAGGTATTTAAACTCTAAATACAGAAAAAGCATAATGTAAGCATGTGGCAAATTTAGCATGATGTTCTCATTTCACTGAGGTCCATTTATGTGGGCTCTAGCTTTTGGGATCAGTCCTGGCTGAGCATGTATCAGCAGGTGTGTCTGCCCTGCTTGGATCCCGCTACAATGGGGTATTCTCACAGCCCACCTTGGATGGTTGCACACTCCAGTTTCCTCTCTTGTGACCTTGGCTCTCCCTCCAACTTGCTTTCCAGCCAATCTGGGTAACCCCTGACCTGGCTCCAGGCTCTGGTTCCTCCTCCTCCCAAGGGTAACCTTACAGGTGGGACCTGTGGCACCCACTTCCACTCACTTAATGGAAATGGCATGTTTATCTGCCAGGGTTATGACTATTTTATATCATCAACTCTACCCTTTGTTAATGTTCAAACTCATTTATCTCTTTCTGGTTAGTGTAACAATTCTTTTGTTTTCACTTTATTTATCTCCTCACCATTGCTTCTCATCAGCACCTCGTTCCTGCTGCTCTCAGTGGTATAGTAGGTGCACCTTCTGCCTTCACAGAGCACATCTTCCTGGTGGTATGAGCGTTGTTCTGCTGAGCCTTGTTTACGCCCTTCCCTGCTTCACCACCTTTCGGGTAAAGTCCAGACCAATTCAAACTCCTTGTATCTGTAAATGGGAAGCATGAGATCAATGTGTGCTTTGGGTTAAATCAACCTATGTGTGCCTTTGTCCTTTGCTGGCTGTGTGATTTTACACAAGTATCTTAAACATGCTGAGTCTTATCTTCTCTTCTGTAAAAGAGGGAAGAGAACATCAATCTCATAAGGTTATTCCAGGGAAAAAATGAGAGGAAAATCTAAGAGATTTGATATATGTTGGCACATAGCAGGGCTACATAAGTGGTGGCTATTCTTATAATCCTCCTTTACTCCCAGCATGTTCTAGAATTGGGCTGTCAGACATGGTGACCACTATCTCTATGTGTCCACTGAGCATCTGAAATGTGGCTGGTCTCAGTTGAGATGTGCTGAAACTGTAAAATAGACACCAGGTTTAGTGTGACTAAAAGAATGCATAATATCTCACTAATAATTTTTTATATTGATTACATATTGAAATGGTAGTATTTTGGATATATTGGATTAAATCAAATATATTGTTAAAATTAATTTCACCTATTTTTTTTTCACCTATTTCTTTTTACATTATTTAATTAGGCCATCTTAGTCAGCAAAGACTGCTATTACAAAATACTGGGTGGCTTAAACAACTAGTATTTATTTCTCACAGTTCTGGAAGCTAAGAAGTCCATGATCTAGGTGCTGGCATATTCGGTTCTTTTGACTATATCCTTACATGGTAGAAAAAGAGAGGACTCTGGTCTCTTCCTCTCCTTATAAGGACCTAATCCCTTAATAGGGACCCTATCTTCATGACCTCATCTAAACCCAATCACCTTCCAAAGCCCTCCCCTTCTTAATACCATCACACTGGGGATTAGGGCTTCAACATGAATTTTGGAGGGACACATCCAGTCCATAACACATATGTAGCTTGCATTATATTTCACTGGACTGTGTTATTGTAGAATCTTGATTTTTGTCTGTGAAATAGAAAAGGTTGACAAAATGTTGTCTGGGATCTTTCTTTAGAAATCACTCTTGTATATGATTCCATTGCCCACTTGATAGCCCTCTTGAGGATGTTATGTTGTCTTTATCACTTATTCAGCCTTAAACATCTGCTTTGTATTGTTAATTGCTTTTTTCATGTTCCTAGAAGATCAAACACAACATGTAATGAGATAGAGTGGTGTCACCTGGAAAAGATTGGTCAGACACTCCATCAGATCCCCAAGGGGAGGCACCACCTCAGTGAAATTATCACAGTTCAGGGCCGAGTCATGAGGGAATGAGAATCTGGTTGGTCAGCATATAGGTAGCAAATACTAGGTATTGACTAGGATATTTTGGGTACAAGTAACAGAAACTGATTCTACTTTAGTCATGAATAGGGGATTAATTGGAATGATAGTCGTGAGCTCACAGATTTGACAAAAGAGTGGACACCTCTTGGCAGCCAGCACCCCAGGGCCCAACTCACTGGGCACTGATGTCAGACAACTCAATTATGTGTCTTCTGCTCTTGTGACTCGGCTCAATGTTCAGATGATCGGGAGAGAGAAACATAACTTTGTTGCATGGGCCCACTCACTCCTTAGGCCACTGGTGGTGGGATTCTGTATTGCCAGCTCCACTAGAACTCTATGGAATTCGTTTGGGTGGTTCTCTGAAGGGATGGGGTTGCAGCAGAGATAACATTATGTGTTCACCAAATTCTGTTTTCTTTTCCTCTTCCTGGAACCAAACGAAAGCCTTCTTTCCTGCCTTCCATTTCAGTTAGGTTAAGGTCAGTAAGATGTGGGTGGAAGTGATATTCTGCATATGCAAGTCTATGTGGTCATAAAATCTGCAGCAAGCTTGGGAGCTACATGTTTAAGAGTTTAGGACTTTAGGATGGAAGGAGCCTAGAAGCCTGAGTCACCACTTAAAGGAGAAATTACAGAGAGCTGGTAAGTTACAACTTAATCAGACTGTGATATAACTAAGAAATAAAACTTTATTGGTACATATCTGAGATTTGGGGGTTGTTACAGTAGCTAGCATAATTACCCTGAGTAATACAGGAGTATTGTCTTAGAAGAAAGGGGATGCTGGGAATACAGTATATCTCTTTGGAAAGAGTCACAATAACCAAGTACATGGAGACCAATGTGTGGAACAATGCCAAATTTACTAATATACAATGAAAAATATAACAGTTGAGGGAACCAAGGGCTTAATCTTTTGCTTAATCCATTGTCCTCTGCATTTAAAGTATGTGAGAAGCCAAATTATAATTGCATAGATACTGGTAACATGGATATACAAAGAATAAGGGTTGTGATTTTATAGTTTTCAGTAGCAAGAGGACTTGACTGCATCATCATTGGCCATGTTTCTTAAAATGGAGTTGAAGAGTCCCTTGGGCTACACTGCAGTGTGCCAGGGGGCACATAAAACTCAGGATTTTTTTCTTTTTTTAAAAAAGCATGGCTTCAGGCTTAGGGTAAGCAGTAGAGTAGCAGAGTCGAGAATGTAAGCTTGGAGTTTGATAGGCCAGGGTTTTAAGACCCAGGTTCTGCCACTTATTAGCAAGTGGACAAGTCACTTAACGTGGACATTCATGTAACTTCTTCAAACCTCTTTCCTCAATGATGAAATGAAGGCAATAAAAAGCCTTCCTTAGGAGTTGCAAGGACTCAATGATCCAGAGCACAAAAAGCAGTTAGGAGGGTAGTTGTTACATGAAGGATACAATAAAGGGTAGTGGTTATTGTTATTGTGTTGTGGTTCAAGCTCCAGATTGTGGTGATGCCTCTGTGATTATGTTTCTAGACTCTTCTTAGCTATGAGGGGTACTTTAGGGAGAAAAACTGGGAACTCACCATCTCATTGTAGAGATCTCTACAATGGGAACATGCCTGACACATGCCATCCTCCTTTCCTGCTTCCACGGCTGGCCACCCTTTCTTCTGATTGGTACATTACACCCTTAGAAGTGTTCTTAGTACATCTAGATACGTTATGGCTAAATGTGGCTGGCCCAGAATTCAATTCTGTGTATTTAGGTGACCTTGAGTAGCTTTGTTCTTTGTTCTGCTTTGGTTTGTGACCTCAGGAGGTGATCTCATTTCGAGGTTCTCATTGTAGCGTGTGTGTACGGATTATTATAGCGTGTGTATGTCATGTTTGCGTCCAGTGTTGGCCACTTTAAGAGCAATATTTGACAATATTTGAAGCTTGATGTTTCCCTTCCTTGATTGTGATTGTATATGGCTACTGCTCAATGAGTATTGATTAACATATAAAAGAAATAAAACTGAACTATAAAATGTTGTCGTTCACCTTCTATTCTTTTACATCCAGCTCTTGTACATGTGTGGGAAAGGAGAGAGGAAGAGTACATACATACCTTCAAATCCCAAAGTCAAGAAACAATCTTTTCGCCACAGTGACTCCCTGTCATGCATTCTACTCCAGCTAGGGAGGTAACATGGGGTATTGGAAAGGTCAAGTCTTTCTGGTCAGGCAGACCTTGGGTAGTGGCCAACTTTGTTATTTATGAGTGAGGGCACTAGACTTAATTAGGCAGGTGACCATATTCAACCTCTTTGAACTTCAGTTTCCTATTCAACCCATCCCCCAGAGTTGGCAAGGACTGAATGAGACAAAGATAAAGAAGCTCCTGGCCTGGATGGGACATATTAAGTAAATATTAGTTTCCTTTCCATGTAAAAATGGTTTTGGTGCTGTGGAAAGGTAGATATCTAGCTCAGGACTGGGCAATGCTTTCTGGGATCTTGGAGATTTTATTTATTTATTTGAGAGAAAGCAAGTGAGAGAGAAAGCACGAGAGCTGGGGTGCGGGGGGAGCCCAGGAGCAGAGGCAGAGGCAGAGGGAGAAGAAGACTCCCCACTGAGCAGGGAGCTCGATGCGGGGCTCGTTCCCAGGACACTGGGATCATGACCTGAGCTGAAGGCAGACGCTTAACTGACTGAGCCACCCAGGCGCCCCTTGGAGGATATATTTCTATTAAAATGCTGAAGTTCAGGATTTCCTTTTGTTATTTTCTTCAGTCATGGAGCATGTGCGAATTTTTTAAAATTTTATTTTTGAGAGAGAGAGAGCACGCGCACAAGCAGGGGGAGCGGCAGGCCTAGGGAGAAGAGAAACAAGGCTCCCTGCTGAGCAGGGAACCCAATGCAGGGCTGGATCCCAGGACCCTGGGATCATGACCTGAGCCGAAGGACTCAAGGGACTGAGCCACTGAGCATGTGAGCGCCCTGAGCATGTGGGAATTTAAGTCTGGTTTGTGGGCTGAATGAGGCAAAAGGAAGTCAGTGATGGTGAGCCAGGGTGATGGCTCAGATTAAAGCAGTAAACATTTCTCTATGCATGTGTATATGGATATATATATATGGATATCTCTCTTTTACCCCCTTCCTTTCTTTTCTCCCTTCCTTTCTACAAGTCTTTTTTGTTTGTTTGTTTCACCAGTTTATTTTTTATTTTGTTTTTTGACTAGGTCACATACATACATCGTTCAGAATTTGAAAGGTATAAAAGGGAATTTAGTGAAAAGTCACCTTTCCACTCTTTCAGCCCCCAAATTCTTTTCCCTAAAGGCAACCAGTGTTACCACTTCCTTGTATATCCTCTTAGAATATTCTGTTTACCCTCTTTTTATATAAATGAATACATACTATGCCGTACTACTATCTGAATCTTGCTTTTCCACTGAATAATCTTGACAATTACTCCACATTCGTACGTGGAAAGCTCCCTTGCTCTTCCTTAATTTGTTTTTACTGTATTGTATTTCATTTTATGTATGCACTGTAAGGGCCAAGAGTAGGCCACCCCCAAATGTGCCAATTTGGCCAAATGAATATTTTAAATAAAAGTTACTGAAGAGAGAGCCTGTGCAAGAAGGACACTCGGACCCTCCTCCATCCCCCTGAAAGCAGGAAAGAAAATCTCCCATGTGAAAGGTACACTCCCTGGACAAAGTAGATATCTTTATCACCAGAACTGGAAATTTAGAGCCAAGAAGGCTGTATAAACAACCTTTGTTACTTTTTACTAATTTACTAACCCAGCCCAAATACGGTTTAGAATTCCTTACTAACTGAAGCTCCCAAGGTTATCTTTGTCCTGTCATTCCTCATAGATTTATCATCTCTTTGTCGAAAAAGTATAAAAACTGTCTGCTTGGTCATTTCTTTAGGTCTTAATTTCATTATTGGGCCTCTGTGCACATGTAATAAAACTTTGTGGGTTTTTTTTTTCTTCTGTTAATCTCTCTTATGTGAATTTAATTATTAGTTCAGCTAGAACCTTGGACAGGAAAATTTCAGTACCATTACTTAGTCATTTAACCCATTACCAGTACCATTACTTATTTAACATTAGACTAGCTCTATTTTTTTTTTTGCTATTACAAGTGATGTAGCAATGAATAAACATGTACATTTTATTTTGAAATAAGCAAGTATATCTATAAGATAAATTCCTGAAATGGAATTTCTGGGTGAAAAAGCATGTTCATTTGTAAATTGATAGATGTTGCCAAGTTGCCCTTCATAGAAGTTGTACCAATGCACATACTTACCTGCAAAGTATCAAAGTCTTCTGACTTTTCTAAAATGCATGTACAAAGGAACTAAAACATATATGTAGGAAGTAAGAGACAATTTGATATGACCCTGTGAGCATAGACCAATTGGATTTCTTGTTGTTCCTTTGCCCTCTGTTGGGTAATTTGGATCGCTTATATACATTTAAAGTTGTTTCACAATTCTAAAATAGAACATCACATTAGAGATGTTTCTAATTTACAAACTATTACTGAGCTGCATTTCAAACTGTCAGAACCTCATGAAAAAGTTGGTAGATTTGATGGTGGGCTTAATCATTTTTTTTTTTAAGGTTTCAAATTTGATAACACTATATATTAAATCCGCAGCTTGGGAACTTTTTGGTTTTATATTCCTTTACTCTCTTAAACATTATTGAGAACTCCAAAGAGGTTTTGTTATGTGCATTATATATATTTACCATATTTGAAGGCAAAACTGAAAAAAAAAACGATTCCATGTTAACATAAATAATGTTCTTATGAAAAATAACTATTTAAAAAATTAGAATAGCATTGTCTTATATTATTACAAATCTGGCTTAATAGATGATAGCTGGCATGGTACCTCGTGCAACCCAGTGGAACATTTCCTGTGGACTGGACTTCTATGATGCAACATTTCCTGCCCTGCCTTGACACAAGATATGTCTTCTCCTTACCCTCCTTCTCTAAAGCCCCACCCCAGTTTCTAGGAGATGATGGGCAGTGCAGTTTCACAGGCTCTCTGTGAACTGGTTTTCCAAGTCCAGCTCCAAACCTAGTGTTCAACTAGGCTAAAACTTGGATGGGTCTTTGTGGATCACAGAGTCCCTGTTAGGGCATCTTGCAGAATTCCAAGTGAATATGGTAGCTGTATATATATGGATATCTCTCTATTTCACAGAAGGGACCAAAGGGAACATATAATGGTGTGATTGGGGTGGTGCTCAGGCTTCATGTGCCCAACCTACACCCTAAGAATCAAATTCTAATGTCCAGTGCTGACTACAGCTCTATACACCTACATTAGAGGCCAACATGTTACATAGACATCTGGCTCTCTTACCACTAGATTACCCTCGAGACTAATTTTGTTTACTGAGCGAACAGATTTAAGGGGCTAGAAGAGCCATACTGAGTGTAGTATGTATGTAGTATGTAGTACATGGGAAACACATAGGAAATCAGGCTCATTCCCCAGCCAGAGCCAAATGTAATACAGAGGATCAGAGCTAAAGCCAGAACTGGAAAGGTGGCAACACCTATGCATAAAACTGGTGACCCTTGGCCACCTATGTGGGCAGATCAGCCAGGAAATTGAGAAATGCCCAACAGTGGAATTATGTGCTGGCAGGAGAGAGTCAAATGAGGTTTGACATCCATTAGACTGTTCCTGTAGTTCCTGGGGAAACTGCTCAGGAGTAAGGACCCTGAACTGGGAATCATTTTGAAGTGGAGAGAGAATGTTCAACTCTACAGTATTAACTACAGTCTGCTTCTCCCTCTCCCTCTGCTGCTCCCCCTGCTTTGTGCTCTCTCTCTGACAAATATATAAAATCTTAAAAAAAAAAAAAAGATTGAAATTTGAGATTACATCACAGCTGAAAGACTAGGGATCAATAGCCTTTATATGAAGCACATGGATGAAAAAGGAAATAGATTGGTGAGCACATTTGTTATAATCATAAAAACCAACATTATAGCCTTCTTTCATATTAACTTTATTAGCATTTATAAAATAAAAACAATTTATGAAAATACTTTCAAGATGTAGAAACTACAATCTTTGCAAAATATACACACCCATAATTGTTACAATACACATCCTTGTATATACCTTAGACATTATAAAAGTGTTTAAGAATGACACCCTGTAAAAGTTGAGAGAAGAAACGTTTTCTTCAACCTTGGTATATATTGTGACATTCAAGTACTTAAACCACACACTGTTGAAATAAAACATGTCTCTAGTGTACAGGCCCAAAGGGATTTAACTCTCAAAGTCCCATAGGTTCTTTTATTGTGCAAGGTAAAGAACCAGGAGAGGGTTCCCTGAGTTAATTTACCTTAGGTAGCTTAAGCAGTGGTTTACTTTCCATACTTTGTCATGGAAATAAGGGAAAGGAGAAGGCCATGGAAACCCATCTTGGGCAGATCCCCTTCCCAGCATCTCTATCTGTGCGGTGTGGCTCCTACAAGAGGATTTCTAATCTTTGAGCTCTAAAATGCTCGGATTCTGTAACTCTCTAAGACCTTTGCAAAATGATGCTTCTGCAACTCTAAAAACTCCAAAAATTGTGTATTAGGCTAAAGTTATAATGATAGTGTGACTCCCCTTGGTAGACCTCATTTAGAGTTTGTCAGGTGGGAAGCGTTTGGGAAGATCAGCAAGCTAAAAATTTCCTTTTGGAACTACTGGAAAAGATCCTTTCTCACCAAGGCATAAACCTCAGAAGCCAAGCTCTTTCTTTCTTTGGAAGAGTTATGATGAAAGGGAGAGAAAGAGCCTATAATCTTTCAAATCTGCAGGCTTAAGATAATAACAGATGCTAGGTTGGACAGTAAGAGTTGGAAACCATCATAGCTTCACCAATAAAGGGTTCATTGTGATAAAGAATCATTTGCGTGTACTCTCTACTTCCTGATTAACCTCCCAAGCCTTCCTAAATATTACATTCTCTCTTTAACTGCAGAGTATTGGCCTGATGAAGTTCCAGATAAAAAAATGCTGTTTGAATTCATGAAGTTAGTATCATGATGCAGCACTGACATTTAATACCATAGTGATATACTAGAATTTAACAGTGAATTTTTCTGTTCAAGAAACTACAAAAGTCAATCAACCATGAATCCATGTCTTTACATTTAACAAGTAATATGAAGCATTATTACATATAATTCCATAAGGGAAAAGGACTATAAAAATAAGTTTAATAGGACTGCTGTATTTTAAAGTTGTTTTAAAAAAATATATGCCAGTCTTTTAAATATTTGGTGTAGAAAGGATAAGGGAGGTATCTATTAGGGTGATCCATAAGAAACTATGGTTTTTTTTTTTTTAAGTTAAAAAGGTAAAATTTCAGCAATTTTATATAGTTCAACCTAATAAAATCCTGAGAAAATTTTATTTGGCATCACACTATAAATTCAAAGAGAATTTATAGAAAATCACATTTCTAGTGAGGGGAAAATACTTCAGCATGGAAATGTGCACATTGGTTATGCCAAGATTTCTCTCTTGTGGTTTAAAGACCTGAAACCTTAGAAAGTTAAGAAAAATGTAGTGCAGTTTCAAAAAAACAAAGGACAAGTTAAAATTATAGAATGATAGCTACAGTTGTGAATGCCACTGAACAGAAAACTTCTAGCCAAACCTGGTGATCAAAAACTTTTTTTTTTTAAAGTTTACATATAAAAATTCTGGCATCAAAATGAAAAGGCACTCATATGGGTTA
The DNA here is from genome assembly GCF_003265705.2 of Callorhinus ursinus. NCBI lineage: Eukaryota > Metazoa > Chordata > Mammalia > Carnivora > Otariidae > Callorhinus > Callorhinus ursinus. The sequence continues at coordinate 24,835,104 of NW_027397082.1, forward strand.
AAAGAATGATAATCATTTATAAAAGCCTTGAAAATAAGGCTAATTCATTTGTATTATTAACACCATTAAGTAGGCACCTTTTCCAAGTGTCAGCTTTGGCCTCCTAAATGGAATTAGGTTTCAAATGAATTTCCAACATAATACCAATTATAGCAGCATTATAATCAGTAAGTTTCTTAGCCTCTACACTGCTAAAAGAGCATCTAAAATTTCCTACCCACCTATATCCCATCAGTACCAAAAATACACTTTAAAAAATTACATATTATTTATACCAGTCATAGAACATTTTGCAGTTTCCTTTTTTCCAACTAATGATCTGTCCTCTTACTGCCACCCCAACAACAAAAAACCCAAAGAGAAACCAAAACCAAAACAATTGAGAAAAAAAAATTGCTAGACCACACTGGTTAATTCTTAGCTAATTAAAGACATACCATATTCAAAAATGGTACTTTAATTATGAAATTTATTAAGTATAATCAGTGAAGGAAATGCAGATTTTCCAGGTGTGTGCACGTGCGGCGTGTCCGCCCTGGGGGACCGTGCATTCAGCAGCAAAGCCTCATTTGGAACCCTGGCACCATTTCCGCACGGCCGCGCCCGTGCTACTGGCTATGACGCACAGGGCCCCGCCCACTGTCCACCACGTGGGCACATCATGAAAGAAAATAATCTGGAAGATGAAAGCGAAGACCACATCCATAGTCTTCATTATTGCCACTGGCCCTGCTTTTTCTATTTGGATGGCTTTCGTGAGAAACACCTGACCCCCCAAACCAAACAGGCCGATGAGGATGAGAAACAGCCTGTCCAACCCGCAGTAGGGCAGACTCCATTCCCCGATGATGAAGAGGACAATGATGCTCTCCAGGAGGCCGAGGATGACGTAATACCAGATGCTCAGGAAGTAGTCCACGGACTTCCCCATCTTTCTGAGGATGACCAGGGTCAGGGCGGCGAACACGGCGTGCGCGACCGCTGCGATCGTGCCCTTCAGGTGAAGGGAGTAGCTTTCGCCCCTGCCCGCGGCACTGGCACCAAACAGAAACGGGGGCCTCACTATAAGGATCACGCCAGTGATGGTGAAGACGGTGAAGAGGCCATCCCAAGGGCTGTATTTCTCCTTGAGAAATATGCAAGCAAAGATAGATGTGAACACGGGCGAGCTAAACGTGATGACAGTGGCGTCGGCGAGGGATGTTGCCTGGAAAGCGTAGTACAGTAGGATCATGGAGGTAGAACCCAGGACTCCTCTGAGCAAGAGGAAAATTCGTTGACCCTTGGGGCCCATAAACCCAGTTCTGTAAATTCAAACGGAGGAACACACATTAAACCAACTTGGTATTTGTTTTTAATATTGCAATTCTTGATTAAACATTATTTTTGAAGTCCTAACTGTCAAAAAATAAGGGACTAGTAAATTAATTATAATGCCCACAACTGAATAGTATACACCTTTAAAAAATGGTATCTAATTATAACTAAAAACATGAAAGTGTTCACAGTATAAGCAAAAATAGCAAAAGAGAACTCCATAAATAGTATAATTATAATTAGGCAAATCTAGTTTTTCCTATGTCTATACAGGCTTGCAAACAAGACAAAAAGGAAAATGTACTGAAATGTTCATAGTGGGTAAACTTTAATAGGTAGACGCATAATTTTTCTTATTTCCCCCCAATTTTCTACAATGACAATACATGATTTTTGTAATAAATACAATTTCAAGATTGAACTGTCCTACATTTTGGTCCTGGCTAGTATGCATTGCCAATCTTACGAGTTTTTCTATAAAAGCTGAGGCAATGCTAAAATTTATTTTAGCCATTGACTGTGAGACAACTTTTCATTGTTCTCTGCAGGAAGAGTTAAAATACACTGAAAAAGAACATATAGCATTTGGATAAGTATAATAACTGCCACTCAATTTTCTTTTTATTAAATCTTTACCAAGCAGAGTGCTGGGTACATGTCAGGGTAGCACAGCTTGCTGACCTGGTGTCAGCCCTGAGCATCTCTCTGAAGGCTAGCCTGTAGGCCTGACATGAGGACTCCTGGGTTTCTGGGGTTAGAAATGAAAGCATAGGTCACCTTTGACTCATACCTTGAAAATACCTGGAATACCATATCATCTTCCATGATAATGAAACATAAAATAGGTCAAAACAGATTGGTGCTAAGGATTTAAAAAATTCTTCCAGTGCCTTCCCCTGCCAATTCTTTTATTATGGGGATGATAATTGTGTTAGCGTCAGTGGTCTGTTACCACCCTTAGAAATTTCTGAAGTCTCACCATCATTTCCTAAAATATTGAGACTTTTCCACACTTACACAGGAATTTCTGACGATATTAATTAGTAAATTTTCACCTTTTTCACCAAATCCTCAGGATACGGAGTAAAACTATTCCAAATGCATCTGTACTGTGTTACACATACAAGGAGACTTTGGTGGCACATGACTGAAGCATTTAGTTTAGGGTTTAAGCCTTTTTGCCCAAAGAGAGAAAGAACCAGACTGCCACCAGGCATCCAACTGGTCTCTTCTCCAAGGCTTCCAAGTACACAGGGGAGGGTAGAGGTTATAATGGTGTGAGAGAGGCCTAATTTTAACCTCGGAAAGGGTGGGGAGGGGGCTATATGGAAGGGAAAGAGGTGCTGGGTAGGGACAGGAAAGATGGGGAATATAGTCTTCAAATACTGTTGCATTCTGCATAAAGTGCTCTAAGCTATAATCAATTTTATTTGGCCCTTGCAGCCAAGGTGCCAGATAGAAAACAAAGAGTGTAATTCCCTCCAGTTCACAGATGAGGACACTAAATATGAAACTATTTAAAAAGGCCTTGCTCAAGATTACCTTATCCCTTTCCCACATCACCCTAGGGGGAAGACCTGGATATTATTACGGTAACCTTCTGTTTGCCCTGATAACAGAGCAGCCCATTCTACTTAAAGAAACATTGATATTAGGAGGCACCACGACTTTTTCTCATTTACTTTTTTCTTCTAAATACCAGTTATGCCAAGGGAAAGAAGGGAGGGTGGTACAAGATGGAGGGAATTGTGTATAAGGAATGCTTTGTTCTCAAAATGAGGAATGGAGAATAACTGTATCTCTTTCCCCTCCTTCGCTGGGCATGTGGTTTGTGCTTATGAGAGCATCTTCTGTGGGTGGGTCCTTGTGACTTTTTAGTAATCAGAGCCAAAGGGTGTAGGAACTGGTAAATCTATGGGAGCGATAAAGCAGCCACTATAGAATAATTCAAGCAGTTCAAAAGATTTACAAACATTTGTTAATACCTTCTACTTTGCAGATAAGAAATACTTACTTTCTGTATATTAAACAAGGGATAATGACTAGCATTTGGAACACACATCGGAATGCACTAATTTCTACAGCATGGACGTCTTGCACTTTTTTAACAAATAAAGAGGCCACTGAGAAAAGGAAGGCGGACAATAATGTATAAAACAAGCCAAGTCCAGGACAGGGTGCTTTCTTCTTGGCTTCTGAAAAAGATTAAGTTCTGGTTAGTCCTTGCTTCCAAGTATATGTTTTATTATTTTCACTTAGGAATTGAGAAAAATGGAACAGTGTTAATGGCTAACAGGCTACCAATGCTATTTCCTAAGCATATCCATTCTCTGGACCTGAACCATTTCCCCACCAAGAATGAAGAATCATTGAGGAAAGCAACAATTTAAACCCATAATTTTTAAATGCAGTTTTACCTGATAAAATGGATTTCCTTTGGTTCACTGAGGAATCACCCCTCACTTACAAGTCAAAAAAGTAAAAATGCTTGCCAAGACAGTGAGAGAAATCTTTAAGAAATGCTTGTCAAGATGGCTAGAGAAAAATGCTTCCAAGTGGTAATTTATAGCATCTCACTGGTGAACCAGGCTTTATGAAGGAAGTGTTCTTTTCTGGACAACAGTTTATAGCTGTGTCATATGGCTACTTGTTGATTATCTTACTTCCCCCACAAGCCTGTGAACTCTTCCAGGCTGGGACCTCACTGTCTTGTTTATGCCTGGCTCATGGAAGATCCTGATTAAATATTTGCTGAATGAAAGAATATGAGAGAACTTCATGGAAAGATGCCAAGTCTAACACCACTGGCGACAGAAGGCTCTCTGTTTTGTTATTTTGAGCCGTTAATCAAATCTTTTACTTTTCATGGTTTACGATTGATCTTCCGCTTAGAGCATAAACTCTTCGAGGGCAAGGGGGCTAGGGTATCTACCCCTCTGACCTCAAAGTGCTTTAAAACGAAATTTTTTAAAAATTAGAACTGTCGTTAAGCACCAACTTCTTGGCTAGCTCTGAATCAGGAAACTTCTGCTTTCTCTAAAGCATCACATATTCAATCCATTAACGACAGTCTGTATGAGCATTAACCTCTTGTTTCACCACCTCCTCTATCTTAGTTACCTAAGACAGGAGTAGAATCTGTTTTCAATCTCATACCCCCTCCCCACCCCACCATTCAGAGGGAAGCAAAAAGGGACAGGATGAACAGAGAACTCCCTAAAAGACAGGTGGACGGAGGGATATAGTAATATTTTTTTCTTTTTTGAAACGAATACAGAAACAAGGAGAGAATAAGAAGGAAACACTACTGGCCCTCATCAGTTAAGAGTATAGCAAAACAGAAGCGTGTATTGTTTGGGCACTTGCAATTTATAGTAAAACTAGGATCACCATTCCAGTCTAGGAATTTATAATGTGTTACTCGGCTATAGAACGGTATTGCGTAATAATGTTTTTAAAAAAAATGCCCTCCTCTGATAAATGCAAACACCAGGTAATACATTTCAACATCCTCATAGCCGTGAGATACCTTTGCCCATGAGTGACAAACACTTTGTGAATTGGGACCAAAGTATGATGATGCACAATCTTTCCAGGAGCATTCTACAGCCTGACGTGTGTAGTAAAAGATGCCATTGTGGTCAGAGGCCTCTCCCTTTTCCTGTTCCAGGTGTACAGCCGAAGAAAATCATTTGGAGCTAGCGGTCGTCATGTCAAGGGTGATAGGTTGTAAGTGCCAGAATCCTCCACATTCTGTTCACTACCTATGTGCTCAGATACCACAGAAACAAACTGTACATACTCAGCCCATGAGACGGAAACTTTAGAAGACTTCCAAGTTAAGCACCACAAAATACATGCCTTGGCTGTGGTCAGTCTGAGAGTTCAGCTTCTGAAATTTCAGAGTCCAGGTCCAAATAAAATAGTTTTTCTTAAAAGAAGCCCAACTCATACATAGAACCTGCACCCTTAGAACAGGAAGATCAAGGACAGAAAATATCTCCCTGGTCTATATTTCAAGGATCTTCTCCAACCTAAACTTTTAAATTTTTCTCCAGGAATATTTTAACTTAACAAGATATTTTAACTCTTTTAAAACTTAATTTTACCCCCCTGGTTCTGATTATCTTTCTTTTTTTTTTAAGATTTTATTTATTTATTTGAGAGAGAGAGAATGAGAGATAGAGAGCACGAGAGGGAAGAGGGTCACAGGGAGAAGCTGACTCCCTGCTGAGCAGGGAGCCTGATGTGGGACTCGATCCCAGGACTCCAGGATCATGACCTGAGCCGAAGGCAGTCGCTTAACCAACTGAGCCACCCAGGCGCCCCGATTATCTTGTCTCTTAAAACATAGCCACTCACATATTTTCTTGCCTATAAACACTTAAGGCCCATGATTGCTGACTGGGACAGGGCAGTTGTTACAAGGCCTGGCTGAACTTGGTTGTTTGTTATGAAGGTGAGGCCTGGTTCTACTCAGGCAGACCTGTCTCTTACTGAACAATAATTTCCATTCTGCCAATGGAGATGAACAAGAGAGTGGCATAATCCAAAGAGGCATTTGCTTATGTAATGTGCTTATGATCATATTCCACTACAAGCATAGCTAATAATTTGGCAACTCTAAATAATTCAGATTAAGTAAGTGGCCACAGTGCAATTTCCCAAATTAGAAGAAAACTGAAAAGTTGCTCAGTTTTTCTATCCTCTGCTTTAAACTGTGATTCACAACTCTGGCTGGGAATGAGAATTGACTGAGTTAACTTTTTAAACTTCAATTCCTGAGCCCTACTCCAGACCCACTGATACAAGATCTCTGCAATGGTAAAAAGCTCCACCAGCTTGAGAACCAGGGCTACACCAGAGAACTCCTTCCAGGGACATAAGAGGCACAGATCGAAGACAACCTCTCCTTGCTTCCGTCCAAGATCCACACTGTCATTCAAGAAAATAAACAGATGTCTTAGGACAGCTGTATGCTGTCTGTGAAGGTTATCCAAGAATGTAGAAAACTGGTTTAACAGTTTCAACCTGAACTTGAAAATGAGCTTTCTTGAGATACCCATGATCAAGCCGTCAAAATGATACTGTCACAAAGTTCAATGACAACATTTCTCTGGCAATCCTGTTTTCAGAATATTATCTGCTTATCTTACAATAACTATTACTAAGTCTTACTATTTGCAATTTTCTTTGAAGTTAAAATACTCAAGATTCCTAAGTGCAGTCGCTTATATTGGTTTATCATTTTGCCATGTGCTGCCTGAGTGTACAGTATTCCTCTTTGGCTCACAACAGCAGAAACATTTAAGAGTTCGTAAAGACTGACTCAGCATTCCACCAAAATGACATTCAGCCATAAAAACTGTAAGGTGAGAAATTCACCTCTTCACGGACTGCACATCTGGTCAGCACAGCACTGCTCTAGAGCCGCCAGCCCATCCATAAATAATCAGAAGTCTGATCATTTCTGTTAGCATTTAGGACAAAAATGGAGCCAAGAATCATCTTCTGGGGTTCATCTCTCTAAACTGCGGCAAGTTCATAACACAGAAAGGGGGAAATGGGATTGGGGAAGAGGCATAGAAATCAGGGGTCACATTTAGTGGAGGTCACCCAGAGGATGAGATGATACAGACTGTGTAACTTTGTCTTGAAAGGAGATCTACCTTTTTCCTCTTCTTCTAGGAAGATGCTCCAGGTGGGTGGTGTAGTTTAAGGAGGAATGTGCTTGAAGTAGCACTGTGGTCAACACAAAGGGCCTTGGCCTGGGTCTCTGGCATGCTGGGATCCTTAACCTTGGTGCTGCAGGGACCTGTGCCATGTCTCACCCACAAATGCCAGATCTAGGGAAAACAAGGCAACCCCCGCCCGGAAGCCCTCATCTTCCTGGGCTTCACTTTCCTCATCTGTGGAAGGAAGAGGTTGAACAAGATCAAGGTGATATTACACAGGGTACTGGGCTCTGGAGACAAGTCTGTGAACCTCTTCACAATGTTATGTAAGATTGTGTATCTGCCTTGTTTAGGATTAGTTGCTAAGAAAGTCCTATATTTGTTTCAGGTCTATGATATAATGATTCAAGTTTTAAAAAATAGGAAAAAAAATCACAAAATATTCATTATATTAATAATGGAAATCTGGCTTAGTTCAGTGTGAGCTGTTATGGATATACTGTAAAAATTTACAACAAAAAAGTCCTCCTAACCCCAAAAGTTTAAAAACCAGTGGTCCCGGGCGCCTGGGTGGCTCAGTCCTTAAGCGTCTGCCTTCGGCTCAAGTCATGATCCCAGAGTCCTGGGATCGAGTCCCGCATCGGGCTCCCCGCTCCGCGGGAAGCCTGCTTCTCCCTCTCCCCCTGCTCCTGTTCCCTCTCTGGCTGTGTCTCTCTCTGTCAAATAAATAAAATCTTTTTAAATAAATAAATAAAAACCAGTGGTCCCACTCAAATCTGCCTAAGATTCTAAGATTCTGAGGCAAACATTTTCTAGACTCTATACTTGCCTTTTTTTTTTTTAATTAAGTAGGCTCCATGTCCAGCATGGAGCCCAACTCGGGACTTGAACTCAGAACCCTGACATTAAGACCTCAGCCGAGATCAAGAGTCCTACGCTTAACGGACTGAGCCACCCAGGCACCCCATACTCTGCTTTTCAACTTCCTTTTGAAGGAAAACCGCTTACCGTCGTCATCAGTGTTCATAGTTTACCTCCCTCCCAACCTCTCAGCTGGTTGCGGGATGGCCTCTTACTGAGCCCCCAAACCTCCAACCTCCGGCAGGGCGCACCGAACTGCAATCTGACTCGGCGGTCCTGCCCGCCGAGTTTATAACACTTTAATTATAGGAACAGTTTCAGAATCCCAAAAGGGTTCCAAACACAATCAGAAACTTTCTCCGGTCTTCGCGCCAGCGGGGACGAAAGGGGCTTCTGCTTTGCAGACCCCCAGGTGAGGACTCGAGGGTTTTCCCCAGCTCTGAGCAGGGTAGGGATGGGGGGCGCGGTCCTCACTGCGCCTCCGGCCCGCAGCTGCGGGGACCCTCGCCCGCTGGCGTCCGCATCCCCACCCCAGGGGCAAGACCCGAGCTCGGGTCTGCACCCCACACTCACCCTGCGGAGCACACAAGGCGCACGGCGAGGAGCCAAACAGCCAGCACCTGCCGGGGCCAGGCGTCCCCGCTGCCTCGGCCGCCGCGGGCTCCTCGATGGCGCCCTGAGGCGGGTCGTCCGTCAGCCGCAGCCCAGGCTCTGGCACCTCGGCTGCCCCGGTGCTGTCCAGGGGCCGCATCGCGCGGCCGGCGCTCTCCCCCGCGCCCCGGCGTGTAGCGCGGGGAGCAGCGGCTCCGCAGCCCTGCTCTTCCGGCCGGCGGTGAGGCGGGGCGCATGCGCGCGCGGCCCTCCGCCCCCTGCCGGGGACCGCGCTTGTCCTCCGCTGCCCTCTTACCTTCAGCTCCTGAAGCCTCCTGCGCAGGAGGAGATGCCCCACCTCCCTGGTCTGGCGCTGGTGCCCACAACTAGTCCGAGGGCGGCCTCCCTTCTGCTGCGGTCCGGCTAGACTGGCCAGGGGCTTGGAGTCATCCTTCCCCAGGCACAGCGGACCCCTTTCTTTCGTTGCAAAGAGAGGGAGGGGACGCCTGTGGGTCCTGTGGCCTTCTCTTGGGGTAGGCCGTCGGGAGGTTAGGAGAGTGTGCGTTTATTTAATGGTGTGGCACCGCATTCAGCGCCTCTGGAATAACCTGGAGTCCTTGACAAACACTGTGCCTGCCTTTGTCTCCTTGCCAGTTATCCGGGGAAGGTAGAATTTTCCTGGTTTTAGGTAAGAAAAAAAAAGGATTAGCACATAACCATAGGGAAAATATATCCGTAAGACTGGGGCAGAGCCCATTTATGTGTTCTTTGTAACAGTAGGCATTCATTATTGGTCTTTTTTTTTTTTAATTTCTTTTTTTGGTTAACTGAGACAGCCTAATTTGGTTAGATGTAAGATTCCAATAATCTGACATAATTGCGCCCAGTAAAGTAAAAAAACATATGTCATTTGGCCCCAGGATCCCTGGAATTCAGTAATAGGCTCTTTATGTTTAGGTAGTTCTTCTTTCATCTCTGCTTGCTTTAAATGTGAAAGGGCAGTGTCTGGGCAGGGATGAACCTGCCTAAACTATTCTAGGTCCAAGTGCAAGCAGATTACCAACCAAGAGAGTAGTTTGTCTTTACTCAGGTATTTGCAAAAAATGGTCAACAACTGAAAAATACTGAAGTCAGGAATCCTGGGTTCTGCCTCTGATTCTCTCCCTGACTATGTGACCTCAGACAGTCACCACCTACTACTTGAGGCCTTGGTTATTTGAGATAAAATATTTCCCTTCCTATTTTGCAGAGTTGTGCAAATCAAGTCCAGTGATGTGGGCAAAAGCACAGTGTCACTTGAAAAGCACTTTACTGGAAAATCAAGGTGTATTTTTATTTTTTTATTTTTTTTTAAAGATTTTTATTTATTTGACAGAGAGACACAGCAAGAGAGGGAACAGAAGCAGGGGGAGTGGGAGAGGGAGAAGCAGGCTTCCCGCGGAACAGGGAGCCTGATATGGGGCTCGATCCCAGGACCCTGGGATCATGACCTGAGCCGAAGGCAGATGCTTAATGACTAAGCCACTCAGGCGCCCCACAAGGTGTATTTTTATATAAGGTGAACATATAATTTATCCTCTAAACTGGACCCCCCTTTTAGAGAGTAGAAGAAGGAGCTTTCAAAAATTATGCAGGGCAATAGGCATAAACCGGGATTAGTGTAGGCAAGCTGGGACAAATGGCCGCCTGATTTCTAATTTGGTGAATATATACCTTTGCCTTGTCTTAAAAAGAATTTAAGGCTGCTTATAAAACATATGAAACTGATTTTGGTGGTGGTGGTGGTGGTATTTTAGTGGGGAAATTGTAGGGAAGGGTGGTGAAGGTGATAGATCATGATTATGAAGCAAGAACCAAAAAATTTCTCCAAACATCTAGAAATCAAGTGCAGTTTCACAACTGCATTTATTTGTAAGACTTAGATGTGCAGAGTGTTTGAAGAGTCCCTGCAATATTGTGATTTACAGGAAGTATATATTCGGTCATTCACATATTTATTTGCTCTTCAGCCAAGGTTCTGGGCTCACAGCTCTCAAAACCCTTGGAATTCCCTGAGCAATAAGAGCAATGGAAGCAACTTTTGTCTTAATATTTGGTCGCTTGTCCTTAGTTCCTAAAATAGCTTCAGAGCCATAAGGGTGTTATGGGCATCTTGTTATTCATAACAAACCTCTTTCTACCACAACTGGGTTTATGTTAATGAGGTTATCTGAAAACACCTAAGGATGGGGCCTTGTTGCCAGGGAAACCATCCAGTGATTAGAGGGTTGGCACTGGCAGTCCCGCTGGACACCTGTGGGGAAGGGGCAGGGATTGAGTTCAATCACCAATGGCCAATGATTTAATTAATCATGCCTATATAATGAATCATCCATAAAAACCTCCAAAGGATGGAGTTTGGAGAGCTTCCTGTTGGTGAGCACATGGAGGTACTGGGAGAATGGGTCTCCTGGGGAGCACAAAGAAGCCCTGAGTTCCTTCCCCATACTTTGCCCTGTGGCTCTCTTCCATTTGGCTAGTCCTGATTATAGCTTTTTATAGTAAACTGGTGATCTAGGGAGTAAAATGCTTCTCTTAGTTCTGTGAGTTGCTGTAGCAAATTCATCAAATCTGAGGCAAGGGTCTTGGGAACTCCCAATCTATAGCTGGTGGGTCAGAAGCACACAAAATAACCTGGACTTGTAATTAGCATCTGAATGGGTGGGGAGCAGCCTCGTAGGACTGAGTCCCTAAACTGTGGGGTCTGACACTATCTCTGGGTAAATAGGGTCAGAATTGAGTTGAATTATAGGACACCCAGCTGGTGTCTGGAGAATTATTGTTTGTGTGGGGAAACCTCCCACTGCCCACCCCCCTCCCCAGTGGAATTGGGTCCGGGAACCCTGTTAGTTTCCCTTTTCAATTAGTAAAGATGGTGGTTAGGATGTGTAAGGAAGAAAGAATTGGATGATTTGAGCAAGAAATATCGACTACTTTACTTTCAATACCATCCTCCAAAAAAGGAGAAGAAAGTAGGTACCGCACCAGTATTGACTAGGGTGACTTAAGGGTGATGGGATAATTTGGGTCTTGCATTTTATTCCCTTTCACTTCCTCCCCTCTGCTGCCGACAGTGATATATGAAAGATAGCAGTCACTTTAGTTTTTCTTGTTTGCTGAACAAACAAGAGCCACAGAAATATAAAAAGCAACTGATAAGGAAAATAATGGACCAGACTAAGTCAGAAGACTTGCTCCAAGTTGCAGTTCTACCCAGCAGAGGCATGGAGGAGCTAAGTTTTTCTTTGAGCATTGTTATTTCTAGACTCTGGTGACAATGACTTACAGCTGGAGAGAGGTGGGCTTTCCCCACAGGGTGAAGGGTGGGGCAGAATCCTGAGGTGGAGGGAAACCAGCTCAGAGCCCACTGCAGTAGTCTGAGGTTCTGACCTCAAGGCAGAGGAGGCAGGGAGAAAGGACTGCTTTTGAGGTAGCTGGTTGATAAGAGTGGACAGGATTTGTGGACTCATAGGAAGCAACGTTGCTTCTGTAGGCAAAATCATGCAGTGTTGCAACTGAAATTCTGCTTCTCAAGGAATTCAATCCTTTAGTGAGAACAGGGGCTCTCACTCTAATGCCAGGTAACCACAGTGGGTGGCACTCCCACAGTTCTGGTATCATTAAGGAAGAAGGAAGATGAAAGTAGAAGAGGGGTGGTGATGAAGGATAGTTGGAAGGCAGGCATGCAGGCAGGGACAAGGCCCCGCCCTCAGAGGAAATCACCCTTAAAGGCATTTTACACCACCCTGGAAGGAGCCCTCCACCTTTTCCCTTGTGATAGATAGATGACAAAAACCTGATTGATGACAGGTACAGGGGGTTAATCAGATTAAAACAGCCCTCCCGGGGCACCTGGGTGGCTCAGTCAGTTAATTGGTTAAACTGCCTTCACCTTAGGTCATGGACCCAGGGTCCTGGGATTGAACCCCGCCTTGCCTTTTGGGCTCCTTGCTCAGCTGGGAGCCTGCTTCTCCCTCTCCCTCTGCCTGCCACTCCCCCTTTGTGTGCTCTCTCTGTCAAATAAATAAAATCCTTAAAAAATAAAATAATAAGGTTATGGAACCTGGACTGGATCGCCCAACGGAAGAACCAAGTGGCACTCAGAGATCTTGGAGGATAGGAGGTTTATGTAAGGCTGGTGGGCTCAGAGGAGAGTGGTCTCCAAAGGTCTGAGCCCTGGAGCACAAACAAAGGGGGCAATTTATACACTGCTACTTATGCATACTTGGCACTTTTGGTGCGTGAGCGAAGCGGGGCAGGGAGAAGAACCCAGAAGAGCCCCTGGGCAAGGGCTGGGACTCTCTCGCTGGCTTGGTCGGCCATCTTAAGACAGATTTTCCTTATCATTCCCCCCCTTGATGCCCCTTTATTTTTTTTTTAAGATTTTATTTATTCATTTGAGACAGAGAGAGAGAGTACATGAGCAGGGGGAGAGGCAGAGGGAGAGGGAGAAGCAGGTTTCCCGCTGAGTCAGGAGCCTGATGTGGCACTCGATCCCAGGACCCCGGGACCACGACCTGAGCAGAAGGCAGACGCTCAACCATTTGAGCCACCCAGGTGCTCCCTTGATGCCCCTTTAAACACCTAGTTTAGAGGGCATTTTCATCTTCTAAGGGGCGATAATGAGTAAGGAGTAACTGGAGTCTGATTTAGCAATTTGAGTAGTGATATACCTAGTAAGGGCATTAAGAATACAAGGACCAAATGCTACTATGAGGAGAAGCAATAGGAGGGGGCCGACTAGGGGGGCGAACCAAGGGAACCATTGTGAGAGGGTATCCCACCAAGTTGTCCACTGGAGTGATTCCCACCGGTGATGTACTCTTTCCTGTAACTGGGTCAGAGTTTCTTGGATCACCCCCGACTCATTAGCATAGAAACAATATTCCTCCTGTAAGAAGAGGCAGAGCCCCCTTGTGCGGCCATGAGCAAGTCGAGCCCACGCCTGTTTTGGAGGGCCACTAAGCCAGTGACTCGAGTTGGCGCTGCAGAGCCAGGGCTGACTGAGTGAGGGCAGAAAAATCTGCCCTGAGTTGTTGAGTTAACCCCTGGTACTGAACCTGAGACATCCCGAAGCCAGTGGCGCCAAGGGCAGCACCTGATGCAGCCAGCAGGCTTACAATAAGAGGGATGGCCATGGGGGAGCGTCGAGGGCGGCTAGGACGTCTCCATATGAGTGGGGCATCACTCCCGGGGAGGACTGAATGATCGGGTAAGAGACTGACAAGCATGCATGATTGATCGTGTGGGGTGATGCAGATGTATACACCTCGATCACAAGCCAGAAAAGTGTTAGGTGCATAGACCCAACTATAGCCCGTGATGGGAGAGGAACAGTTGCCATACAGCAGTACCGGAGCCAGAAAGGGATAATCTGCGGTCCCCGGTGCTGAGGTGGGAGGTGACGCAGTAGACTGGTTGAGGATGACACCTAGGTATTGGATGGGACCGGGCTTTATACAGATCCAGCAGTCGGACGCTAGGGGTGGATTTGAGTGGTTAAGTGCTTGGTGGGAGGCGTTAATCATACCAAACAGTTGCGCTATAGATGCTTGCTGCATGTGGATGGGGGACCCAGGGATGCACCAGGGTGAGTTATTTTCTGTTTGACTCTGAGGGTTGACTGCAAGGCTTGGAGTGAACATGGACTTAATCATAAACTTGGCCATGGGGTCGGTCCCTATAGAGTGATACTGGCCCAAGAGGAGAGTGATTCCTATGGCCCATGACGTGGCATTGGGTTCTAGGACTGAGAGAGTGAGCGGTATACAGTGATTGTTAGGGCAAGAGGATGGGGTGGCGCTGTGTGACAAGGAAATCTGGATGTCACTGTGCTGTTTAAGGCTCCACCACCCATTGGACCATTGTTCCATTCCCAGCCAAGTTGCCACCCAGGACTCGCATCCCCAGGCTTGTGAGTAGAACAGGGGGCAGGTGTTTGGCTGTTGAGGCATAGGGCCCCCACAGATGTAGATATCTACCAGCTGGTAACCTGAGTGAGGGTCATGGTAGGAACACCATCTATGAGGTTCCCAGGAGGTATCAAGAAGCTGGCATCCATCAAAACGGAGGTCAACCTTTGGTGTGTGCCCATCCCAGGTGGAAGAAGTCAGTGGGGGCTCTGGTGCGGGATTGAGGGGGATAAGCTGGAAAGTCCATTTGCCAGTAATGGTGATACAAGAGTTTGCCCTGCTTGCCGGGCCGGGCAAGCTAGAGGCAGTGCAGAGGAACAGCATACCAGGTAGCAGAAGACCAGGATTGACTGGGGCCAGGAAAACCATGGTGAAATGCACTCAGAAGTAGAGAGCAGAAGGCCAGTAAAATTGGGATCTATGACCTTAGGTAGAGGGAGCCATCATGGTTAACCCGTCAGCAGATGAAACCTGTGGACAAGTAAGTGCAGTAATACACCCTAGGGACACCCAATAAGCAATGACAATGGTGAGCCTCTGGGGGGAAAGTCTGGTCAGGAGGGGCAACAGTGTAGAGTCCGACTTCCAAGATGAGGGAAATCATGCCGATGAGAGCCAGGGACCACGGTGAGCAGATGTGCATCAGTCGGTGGAGTCTCGTCGAAAGTGAAGCCAGAGTGGGTTCGTGAAGTCTGACTGGACTCTCCACTGGTGTGGCTTCTTGTCCGAATGATGAGCTTTCTTCACTCTTGAGTGGTGGACCCACAGAGTGACACCTGAGACCTTGAGGGCAGTAGGGGTGGTTAGAACAATGTGGGGCCCTGTCCACTGCGGTTTGAGGGGGTTTTTCTTCCAATCTTTGACCCAAACTGACTCCCCTGTCTGGAAGGAGTGTACCTGAGACCCTAAGGAGATTGGGGCCCTCTCAATGGTGTACTTTTCTAATTTATTTAGGGTGGCCCCCAGGGCCTGAAGCTGCTCCTTTATCTCTTTATCTCTAACCTGATGCAAGTTTCCTGGAAGGCTTCCCAAGCACAGGAGAGGCTGTTCATATATTAATTTGAATGGGAAGAAACCTGATGTCTGGGTGTGCAGTGAGCATGCAGGAGAGCTAGGGGTAGCAGTTCTGGCCATAGGAGGTTAGTCTCCTGACAAAACTTGGCTAAGGTTCCCTTGAGGGTGTGATTCATTTGCTCTACTTTCCCTGAACTTTGGGGCCAGTAAGCGGTGTGGAGTCTCCAGGTGATGTTGAGAGATTTGGTCAAGACCTGTACAATGTCTGCCACAAATGTGGGTCCATTGTCACTATGGATTGTTAATGGCAGGCCGAACCGGCGCACGATCTCCCGCAAGAGGACTTTAACTACTTCCCGGCTTTGCTCCATTCTGGTCGGGAAGGCTTCGACCCACCCAGAGTATGTGCATACTATTACTAGGAGATACTTGAACCCCCTGCTCGGCTGCACATCTGTGAAGTCTACCTCTAGATCTTTGAAGGGGGTTGTTCCCATCCTCTGGACATGTGGCGGGGGCTGTGGTGCAGACTGAGCATTATTTTTAGCACAGGTTATGCCTCGTTCACTCATTGCTCGGCATAGTGCCGGCAGCTGACTGATGTAGTAGTGCTTCCTGAGAAGGGCTCTAATGCAGTTTTTCCCAGCTGAGTGAGTTGG
Organism: Callorhinus ursinus; assembly: GCF_003265705.2. Taxonomy (NCBI): domain Eukaryota; kingdom Metazoa; phylum Chordata; class Mammalia; order Carnivora; family Otariidae; genus Callorhinus; species Callorhinus ursinus. Next base: position 24,851,172 of record NW_027397082.1, read on the forward strand.
TGGTATTCCTTGACTAGATGCCCTCCAGTTGCTGTTGGAACAAAGATGTGCCCATCTGGCATTATCCACCATCCCTTTTCAGTCAGGGTGGCCCCCTCAGCCATGGCCCATTCCTTTTCCTTTTTAGTGTAACTGGGCAGAGGGACTTCTTCCGGGGGTGTGAGGGCCATGGTGAGGGAAGGGGCTCTGTCTATGTCCTCACTGACTGCAGTCTTGGCTGTCTCATCTGCCAGACAATTTCCCCACGCTATGGGGTGTCCCTTACAGTGCAGGATTGCTACTTCCTTTGGAAGCCAGATGGCTTCAAGGAGTCTCAGTATCTCCTCCTTGTTCTTGATAGCTTTTCCTGCTGTGGTTAGGAGGCCCCTTTCCTTGTAGATGGCTCCATGTATATGTACAGTAACAAAGGCGTTTGTTGGAAAGGAAGCGGTGTCCCTGTGCGTTCATGAGGGACACAACTGCATGAGGGACCTTGACATTAAGTTCTTGCCCCAGGGTAAGTTTGTCCGCCTCCTTGATGAGTAGGACTATGGCTGCCAGCACCCTGAGGAACGGTGGCTGTCCCGCTGCCACAGGGTCCAGCTTCTTTGACAGGTAAGCTACTGGCCATTGCCAGGCTCCAACAGTCTGGGTGAGTACCCCGAGTGCTATTTTTTCCTTTTCATGCACAAAGAGATTGAAGGGTTTTTCTACATCTGGTAGGCCCAGGGCTGGAGCCTGCCCCAGGGTGGTCTTTATCTCTGTGAAAGCAGCTTCTGCTTCCTCAGTCCAGGAAGAGGGTACTTGATCTGGTCCCCCTAAGAGATCATAAAGGGGTCTTGCTATTGCCGAGAACCCAGGGATCCAGATGCGGCAGAATCCTGCAGCCCCCAGAAATTCTCGTAGGCCCCCTTTTGTCTGGGGCTGTGGCAGGGAGATGATGGCCCTTTTCCTCTCCGGCCCTAGTTCTCTTTTCCCTTGGGTGAGGAGGAAACCAAGGTGTCAGACCTGTTGTTGGCAGATGTGTGCCTTCTTCCATGAGGCTCGGTATCCTGAGTCTGACAGGAGCTGTAGGAAGGCCTTGGTGGGTTACTGGTTAGGAGAAGGTCATCCACATTCTGGAGGAGGGTGCATCGTGTGACCTCTCTTGGGAAGCTGGTGAGGCCCATGGCCAGCACTTCCCCAAAGAGGGTTGGTGAGTTTTTAAACCCCTGCGGGAGGCGCGTCCAAGTCAGTTGCATCTGGTGCCCTGTATCAGGTTCAGTCCATTCAAAGGCAAACAGTGGCTGGCTCTGGGGAGCTAAGCGGAGGCAGAAGAAGGCATCCTTCAAATCCAGGCAAGTGAACCATCTGGCCAGCCCTGGGATTTGGCCGAGAAGGGTGTATGGATTCAGGACCACTGGGTGCAGAGAGATGGTCACCTTGTTGATGGCCTGCAGGTCTTGAACTGGTTGCTATCCCCCTCCTGGCTTCTTGACTGGCAAGAGTGGGGTATTCCAGGTCGACTGGCACTTGACTAGAATACCTGCTTCTTTGAGTTTGGTCAGATGTTCTTGGATGCTGATCTTAGCTTCTTGTGGAAGGGGCTATTGCCTTTGCCTCTGAGGTTGGGCTCCTGGGATCAGTTCAACAATGATAGGAGCCCAATTCTGGGCTAGTCCAGGTGGGTTGTTTTCAGCCCATACTGAAGGGAAGGTGATTCTGAACTCTGGTAGGCTGCTCGGTTGGGCCTGGGCACAGAATAGCCTCCATTCTTCTTCCCTTGGCATGGTAATTGCTAGTATTAGAGGCCCCGTCTCCTCTTGCCTTTGGTTCAGTCAGAGGCTAGTATGTCCAGTGGGCTCAAAGGTTATCTAAGCCCCAAGCTTGGAGAGTATGTCTTGGCTCAGGAGAGGGATGGGGCAATCAGGCAGATAAAGGGATTCATGTCGGACCTTGTGGCCCCTGAGTTCACACTGGCGAGGCTGGCAAAAGGGCTGTTGTATCTCCTACGTCCCAGTGGCCTCAAGGATGGTCGCAGTCCTTTTGCTGAAAGGGACCACTGAGGAGGTGACAACAGAGTGCTCAGCCCCAGTATCAACCATTAAAGTCACTGGTTGGCCCCCCACCTTCATTCTGATCGTGGGCTCATGGGGGCCGAGGAGGAAAGAGCCCAGTCCCCCTCAGTCTGAGTCCATTCCCGCAAGGCCTGTGAGGTCCTCCTCTCAGGGTTCTTCCTTTTAGCGGCTGGGCTTTTGAGCCTTTCCCCAGTTGGGACATTCGTTTTTCCAGTGCTCTTTCTTTTTATGGTAGGCACGTTGATCCCTTGTCAAGGGGGTTCTGGGCTTCCCCCCTTTCAATGGCTGGGGTCACCCCGTCTTTGTGTTGTCCTTTTCTTTCAGGGCAGTGGCAAGGAGGCTGACTTTCTTTTTCATCTTTTTGTCAGCCTCCCGTTCGGCTGCGACCTCCCTGTTCATGTAGACCTATTGGCAATCTCTATTAGTTGGGTGATATTCCTCCCGGCGAAACCTTCTAGTTTCTGAAGTTTTTTTCTGATGTCTGGGGTGGCCTGAGCCACGAAGGAGGTGTTTACCATCTGTTGGCTTTCCTGTGCCTCGGGGTCAAATGGAGTATATATCCTGTAGGCTTCACATAGTCTTTTGTAGTAGTCCCCGGGGGACTCCCCTGGTTGTTGAGTGACCAAGGATATCTTAGTCATGTTCATGGGTTTCTTAGCTCCTGCCTGGATTCCCTGGAGCAGGGCCTCCTGGTACTACTGGCGGATGTGGGCCTGTCCCTTGGTTGTGGTGAAGTCCCATACTGGGTGCTCTTCGGGTGCGGCCGTATTAGCCCAGGCAGCAGGGTTGATGACTCCCACTGGTACGTGCTCTTCCAGGTATTGCTGTGCACCTTTCATTATTCTCCTCTTTTCCTTTATGTTAAACAGGGTATGGAGTAACTGTTGGCAGTCTTCCCAGGTTGGCCGATGAGTCTGGAAGAGGGATTCTATGAGGTCTACCATGGCCTGCGGTTTCTCAGAGTAGGATGTGATGTTATGCTTCCAGTTGAGGAGGTTGGTGGTGGAGAAGGGCTGATAATACATCATGGAATGGCCAGGTTGGACCATCCTGTCTTCATCACACCTCTCGGGTTCCTGCGTCTCTCGTACCAGCATTTGGAGGGTGCTTGCACCCAGCCTGGGTATAGCCTGGCTGCTCGTCCTGGAGAAAGTGTATCCTTTGGGCCTGGGGGCACTGGTGGATTCTCTGGGCCTGGGGGTGGTGGTGAAACTGATGGCAGCGGAGTGTCTGGAGCTGAAGGGCCAGGTGTAGACGGTCTTGGGGGTATGTACGGTGGGGGCAAGATTGGTTCATCCTTGGGATCTCCGGCTCAGATTTGTGGAGACTGGGGCTTTTGCTGATTTTCTTTAGGTCGCTTGGATGAGACGATTAAGACCCCGGCCTGTCCCTGCCTATTGCAAGTGAATCACACCCAGGGGGGAAGGGTCTGAGCAATTCCTAGGGAGGAGTCAGTGTATTAAAACTGGTAAGGGCGTCCTGGTTCTCCTGTTATGGCTCACCATACTCGACAAATCGTTGGGACATTCAGTGTCCCTTCTGAAGGCCACCTGACATCAAAGGTGGGCCATTTCAATTCACATAGGGTTCTAAACTTTCCGGGGTTCATCCTGACTCCATAGTCTCCCGAAACCCCTTCTTGAAATTTTTGATCATGGTCTCTAGAACCATAGGTTTATTCTCCTGACCCCATGGTGATGTCCCTGTGTGCGGTGGTGCAGAGACAGACAAAAGGGGGGTTGCCTCCTGAGGTGAGGAGACCAATCAGATGCCTGTCTGGCCATGTCCCGAAGGAGATTAGGTGAGGCTTAGCCATTGCAGTCTCAGCGTTGTGACTTATGATCGGAAACTATTCCAATGTTGCCACTATGCCATTCACCATGGAATTGTAGATGGGCCCACTCAGACTCCGTAGGCTTCTGGGGACCGTAAGGGTGCCCGCCTGTGGAGTCACAGAATCAGTCTGCTTGAGCAAGCCAGGTTGGACTGCACATTCACTCACACATTCACACTTGAGAAGTTATTACATTCCCTCCCTGGGAATCCCTACCTGTGAGACCTGTAAGAGGTCTCTGGGAGGTGATCAGGCTTCCCTTCCACCCCAGTGGAGGTGGGCCTGTCTGGGTCCTGGGGCCCCAGGCTTTACCGGAATCTGACATTGGGACCAGGTCCTCACCTGCCAAGTCTACTCGAGTCCTGCAGGAACAGTGGAGCGGGGCTGGCCTGAGGCTACCAGGGTGGGAGACTACGGAAAATTAGGCAGGGCATGCCTTCTCTGTTAAGATCCCTCCTTCTGTCACTGCCCCGCCGTTGCCCACAAACCGGTGGCTACAATGGGCCAGCGCGGTTGGGTTTCCTGGCCAGGGAACCAAATGTTACACAACCTGGACTGGATCGCCCGACAGAAGAACCAAGCGGCACTCGGAGATTTTGGAGGATAGGAGGTTTATTTAAGGCGTTGGGCTCAGAGGAGAGTGGTCTCTAAAGGTCTGAGCCCCAAGCACAAATAAAGGGGGCAATTTATACACTTCTACTTCTGCATACTTGGCACTTTTGGCGCATGCGCAAAGCAGGGCAGGGAGAAGGACCTGGATTGGTGCATGCGGGAAGCTGAGCAGGGAGAAGAACACAGAAGAGCCCTGGGGCAAGGACTGGGACTCTCGCTGGCTCGGTTGGCCATTTTAGACAAAGATTTTCCTTATCAACAAAACAGCCGTCCAACAAGCCCATAAAGTGGTAACCCTCTCGGGTCCCCTCCCTCTTTGGGAGCTTTGTACTCCACTCATTAAACTTTGCTTCACTGTCACTCAATAGACCTTGCTTTGTTGCCCACCACTCTGCCTCGTCTGCCTCTTCATTCTTTGAAGCGGCATGACCAAGAACCATGGGCACCGAAGGAGAAAAAATCCTGTAACAGTGGGTTCTAGCTGTTCCATGAAAAAGTGAGAGTGCAGGATCCTCATCACCACAGTGGTGGTAGGTGGAGACCTCCAGCTACTGCAGCGGAGGAGTTGGACTCCTGATTTCTGCTACTGTTTATATGTCAGGGATGTTCCTAAGTGAGACATGTGTAAATCAGGAGCTCTCTTCTCCTGGTATGTCTACCTGATTCATATCAGACTGGTATCTTGGTACTGATTTGAAAGGCTCCTCCCTACCCACCCCCCCAAAAAAGTTCGTTTCTTACTCTTTTAACTAATGCAACTTATAATTCAGAAAATGGCAGTTTGCTTCAAGGAGTGAGGTCTAGCGTTTGTGTTTTGGGGAAGATCAGTACTGTGGAACATAAGATCATAATTCTAAATACCTTGATAAATGAAAGAGGGAAGAAGCCAAAGAGAGGTAGTTTAGCCTAAATGTAGGATAGTATATTGGAGGGGCAAAATAAACTGTTTGAATAGATGATAAAAACTGACTCTGGAAACATAACAGGAAAAAAAAAATGCCAGGGTCAGTTCCTCAAAAAAATGCAACTGAGAATTTACCTCCTGATCTAGTAATTCCACTTCTGGTTAGATACCCAGAGGAATTGGGAGCAGGGAATCTAACAGAGAATTTGCACAACAGTGTTCATAGCAGCATTGTTCACAATAACCAAAAGCTGGAAAGAGCCCAAGTGTCTACCACCTGATGAATGGATAAACAAAGTGTGGTATATACATATAATGGACTATTATTCAGCCTTAAAAAGGAATGAAACTCTAACACATACTGCAACATGGACAAACCTGGAAAACATTTCACTAAGTGAAATAAGCCCAACCTGAAAGGACACAGACTCTATGATTCCACTTAGATGAGGAGCCTAGAATAGTCAAACGCACAGCGACAGGGATTGAATGAATGGTGGTTGTTGGGAGCCGAGAGGAGGAGGGAAAGGGGTGTTAATGTTTAACGGGTACAGAGTGTCAGCCTGGGATGATGACAGTTCTGCAGGGGGATAGTGCTGATGGTTGTATAGCAATGTAATCTCACTTACTGCCGCTGAGCTGTGCACTTAAAAATGGTTAAACTGGTAAATTTTACATTATTTATGTTTTACCACAATAAAATAAAGTTAAAAAAGAAATGTCAGGGGAAAGCTTTTCTGAGGGTGTGCAACAGACAGCTATGAAACCAGCAGTGTAGATCCAAAGTCGAAGGAAACGCGGGTCTGCATATAAGCTGCGGCGTGCAAGATATTTTCCCCAGCACTAGCCATGCTCTGCTTTCTTCACTTATCCCTCATAATTACAGAGAGATGATAATACATTAAAAAGATCCATAAGAGGAGGAAGAGAGGTAGCATGGTATATTGTGTTCTGGGCTTCTGAAACGTTTCCATCCAAGTATCCCTAATAGCTAAAAGTGTGAACTTGGAACTGTAAACTTTAATTTCTGGAGACAGAGTTTAAAGCCCTCCTCAGAGATGGGACGTTTCTTTAAAGTCCCCTGTCCCATCTTAGACACGTATGCCGATTTTCCATGCTATTCCCTAACGTATTTATGTTTATCTTAATGCCATTTTTCATGTAACTCATTCAACTAATGCTTGAGTGCCTGCAGTGGACTACTTACGGTTCCTAGCAGGGGTAGAGTGGGGCATGAAACAGACAAGGCTACAGTCCTCTCAAGGGTCGGGTGAGGGATGGTGGAGGAACAAAAGAGGGTGCACGCATTGCCTAGCATGCAGCACTCATGTTTCAGCTCTGTGCATCTTGCTTAGCTTCTTGTCCCTGCCAGGTTGACTCACTGGCCTGGGAATCAAGAGGCTGGGTTCCGTGCAGTTGTGCAGGTCTGGATACATCCTCTTGGCTCTCTGCATCTCTATTTCTTAAGCTTGGAAGTCGCAGAGCTGGATCCCAAGCAGTCACAGCTGGGCAGGGGAGCGTCCCCCCGCCCCTAACTCCCCCGCACCCGGCCTTGATACCACTGGGACTTTCTCCAGCAACTTCTTGCTTTCCTACTCTCATCCGTTCCCTCTCTGGGAAAGGTAACTCCTATAAAAATGATTTATGGTCATTGTCCTGCTGCGCTGCCCCTGGGAAACCTATATCTTCCTGTGGGAACTTGCTTTCTGCTTACAAATTTCCTGAGAGTGGGATGGATGCCTGTACTTTAGACTTTGCCCTAGATGATAAAAGTACAGCGCAATCCACTTTAACCCCAAATTTGTTATAATTTGGGATTTGGATTCCACCCATGTCTCATTATAATACTTGTTCTTTATTAAATGCTCAAAGTATGCCAACCACTATTAAATGCATTTCATTTAATCCTCAGGAGAACTTTATCTTACATTTTAGTGTAATGGTTAATAGAAGGGCTCTTGGAGTCCACTGCTGGGGTACCCTTCTGGCTGCCTTACTTACCAACTGTGTGACTTCAGACAAGTGACTTAGCCTCTCTGTAAGCCTCCATTTTCACATCTATAAAATGGAATAATAACCCAATGTACAAAAATACAGATTTGAAGGGGTACATGCACTCCGATGTTTATCAACAATAACCAGACTGTGGAAAGAGCCTAGGTGTCCATCGACTGATGAATGGATAAAGAAGGGTTGTGCATACACACACACACACACACACACACACACACACACACACACACACACACACACAGAGGAATATTACTCAGCCATCAAAAAGAATGAAATCTTGCCATTTGCAGTGATGTAGATGGAGCTAGAGTGTATTATGCTAAGCAAAATAAGTTAGTCAGAGAAAGACAAATATATGATTTCACTCATATGTGGCATTTAGGAAACAAAACAGATGAGTGTGTGGGAAGGGCAAAAAAAGGAGGGGGTAGGCAATTCATAAGAGACACTAAATGACAGAGAACAAACAGGGCTGCTGGAGGGAGGTGGGTGGAGGATGGGCTAAATGGGTGATGGGTATTAGGAGGGCACTTGTTATGATGAGCACCAGGTATTGTCTGGAAGTGATGCATCACTGAATTCTACTCCTGAAACCAATATTACACTGTATGTTAACTAACTAGAATTTAAATAAAAATTGGAAGAAAAAAAACTTGCTGATTAAGAATTACAACACGCTTTATTTTAATAGTTGGACTACCTAGTATATGGTTTGCTTCATGAAATGTTTACAAGTTTTTTTAAAATTTTATTTGTATTAGACTGCAAGCTGTAATTTTGTGAAACATAATAAATATACAAAAATGTTTAAAAGATAAAATAAATGAAATGGGATAATAATAGCATCCAGCTGCTGTGAGAATGAAATGAGGTAATACATGTAGAATGCCAGATAGTAAGCACTTTAAAAAAAGTGTGTCTTTTATTATCCCTATTTTACAGATAAGAAAATTGAGGCTCAGAGATGTTAAACAACTTGCCAAAGGCACACTGATAGGAAAGAGCAGAAGTAGGATTGGGACCCAGGACTGTCTGGAGTCAAAGTCCACGGTCACAATGACTTGACTTATCCAGGAGTCTTTTTTTTTTTTAAGATTTTATTTATTTATTTATTTATTTATTTATTTATTTATTAGAGAGAAACAGCATGAGAGGGGAGAGGGTCAGAGGGAGAAGCAGGCTCCCCGCCGAGCTGGGAGCCCGATGTGGGACTCGGGATCATGACCTGAGCCAAAGGAAGTCGCTTAACCAGCTGAGCCACCCAGGCACCCTCCAGGGGTCTTAATTGCCAGTACTGCTGGTTTCTGAGAGGACCTCATTAGGGCACAGTCCCTTTCACCTTATAGCCTGGTTTGGACCTTGAGGCTATTACTTCAGCAACATTCTATGACTATGTTCTCTACCACACTGATGCTCTATGCTTTGGGTTAGGCTTATGGTGTCTGTCTAGCATCTTAACTTTCTTGGAGTAAAATGTTATGAAACAAAGAAGAAAAGCAATTTTATAATAATAACAATAATAATAATAATAATAGAAGCCAACCCATTTCCCCATCTGCTGTGAGAACATACATGCTCCAGTGTCCACAACTTTGATCTCTTCCTAACTCACTTCTATTGTCCAAAGCTGGAGTCTAAGCTAGGCCACAGGGCTGGGGTGGGGTGAGAGTTCACAAGCAATTTGCAAAGTGAATAGATACCCACCAACAATGCAGACCTGATTTTAGGTATTTCCTGCATCCTCTGCCTATCCAGGGCACTCTACTATTTTCCCTGCACTCTAGGTGTCTGCTCTATTTCTATTTTCCCGTTACTGGATCATCTTGCAACTTTTTATGCTATCAACCAAAAGGGCAAATATTAATTGTTAGTAATATGAGGCCCAAGGAGGGAGAAGACGTAAGCAAAGTGTCAGTAGATAATTCCAATATTAAACCATCAAGCATTTATTTTCCAGACAAACGGGTGCACACGTTTGCATGCATGTTTCCGCGTGTGCGCGCACGCACACGCGCGCGCACACACACACACGCACAGTTTCCCCTTCAGTGGTGGTGAGGATGGGAAGCACTCAAGAAATGCCATTTTTATACAGATTCAGGTATGTTTGTTGAACCTTTCTACTTGTTCCAGATGTACTTTATGAATTATAGAACTAGGTTTTGAAGTTCTATGCAATATTTAATGTGTGATAAAATTTTTAACAGCATAAAAGGGTATACTATGAATAATAAAATCTTTTCTTTCTTCCCCCAATCCCACTTCTCAGAGGCAATCACTATAAACAATTTCTGTTTTTAACTCTTCTACAGGTTGCCATTAGTCTCTAATGACTGATTTACTGACTTTAGATGATTTCTTTTATCCTTCTTTGGAAGATGGAGAATTTTAGGTCAACTTGGCCACCCTCTGCTTTCCCTAGTTCCTGTCATATCCTCTTGATCAACCGGTGTCTGAACAAGTTGGTATCTGGCAAGGTGGGGACATAGTAATAGTCGTCCTTTGTCAGATCCTTATTATTGGCAGCCAGGCAATGTGCTAACACTTTATATATGACCATTTAATTAATCTTCATGCCCATGCTAGTAAATAGGCCCTACCTGCATTATACAGATAAGAAAATTGAGGTTTGGGCTAGTTATGTACCTTGCTCAGCGTCTGATAGTTACTAACTAGGAGCTAGACTTAACCTGTACTCTCTAATACCCACTTTAAGTCTTAACCATTACTGCCCCAGAACAACAAATGCTCTAAGGCCAGTCTAGTTCTGCCACCAGCGAGTATTTCCTTCATCCTGCAAGTTGTCTATGTGTGTGTGCACGTGTGCACATGCATATGTATTCACATTGATACTATGTAGAAATAAAGTATATGAGGATTATAACAGTGATGTATTAATGAACAGGAGAGGGGAAATGGAATGTTATAAAGTTCTTCACATATAGATGTTTGTTTTTATTTTGTTCAAGAAAGTCAGTTATCTTTTAAAGAGATTAAAAATTAGAAAAATCTTTTAGATATACTCAAATATTTACCATTTCTAGCACTTTTCATTCCTTCATACCAATCTAAGTTTTTATATGATGTAATTTTTTTTTGCAGCCTGAGGAACTTTGAAAAACATTTCTTGTAGAGCAGATATGCTGGCACATAATTCTGTCTTTGTCTGAAACATGTCTTCATTTCTCTTTTGTGTTTAAGAGATGTTTTTGTTGGAAGTACAATTATAGGTTGACAGTTTTTCCTTTCAACCCTTTAAAGATCTTGGTCCATTTTCTTCTGGCTTGAATTGAATATTCTTGATCTCTGTTCCCCTGTTTTCTCTGGCAACTTTTTGTCATTGTTTTTCGTCAATATGCATTGATGTAATTTGTAGTTTTCTCTGTCTTCATCTTGCTTGAGGATCATTGAGTTTCTTGGTTCTCTGGGTTAATATTTTTCACTAAATATAGAAAATTAACAGCCATTATTTCCTCAAATATTTTCTCTTTTGCCCCACCCTATTACCCTAATTTTTGAGACTCTAATTATATAAACATTAGACTGTTTAATTTTGTTTCATAGATCACTGAAGCTATTCATTTTTTAATCCTCTTTTTTTCTCTGTGATTTGGTTTGGATAGTTTCTGCTTTCTGTCTTCAAGTTTGCTTGTCTTTTTCTGTAGTATTTAAATTTATGTCAGGCCCATCTAATTAATTTTTCATTTCAGGTATTATATCTTTCAACTCTAGAAGTTCTATTTGGATCTTTTTAATAGTTTCCATTTCTTGCCTCAATGTGTTTATGTTTTCCTTTAAGTAATATTTACAATAATAGTTTCAAAGTCCTTATCTGCTAATTCCATCATCTCTGTCATTTCTGAGTCTCCATATTGATTAACTTTTCTCCTTGTTATAGATTACATTTTCCTACTTCTTTGCAGGTCTAGTGGTGTTTGTTTGTTTGTTTGTTTTTATTGGGTGATAGAGTCTAGATTGTGTTGTCTTCCTTCAAGAACTGTTGAGCTTTGTTCTGGCCTGAAGTTAATTTACTTGTGGATCAGCTTGATACTTTCAAAGCTTGACTTTGTGCTCCGCTAGAATGGATTTCTGGTAGCTTAACTCTATAGCTAGATTATTTTTATTCATAAGACTTGGGCTTTCTGGTATCTCTAATGAATGTTCTAGATGTTTAATGAGATCTCTCCACTGTGGTTGTTCAGAATGGAAAGGTCTCCTAAAACTTTGTGAGCTTCACAGCTGTTCAGTTCATAGCTCTCTGGACATTGTTTTTTTCCCCAATATTTTTATCCTCCTAGACTGTGTGCAGATTTCTGGAGTTTTTTTCTCTGCATAGTATCCTCTTCTCACACATTTTCTGGGCAAACTCCAGCAATCTTAATCTTACCAAGCTAAAATCTCTATCTCCTCAACTGAGCAAGGCTGTTCTGCTTCAGATTCCTCCTCTCTGTGCCAGAATCTAAATGCCTTTAAGCCTAAAGCTGAGGAAATTTGAACTTACCTCATTTGTTCCCTTTCTTTTAGAGATTATAGTCTTGTATAGCCTGTTGTTCAGTGTCTAAAATAGATGTGTTTCATCTTTTGTCCATGTTTATCTATATTTCACTGATGGCAGGGGGGCTAGGATAATACCAGTCACTCCATCACAGCCTGAGTAGAAGTGGTTTATTCTCAGAGTTTTCATCTAATGAAGTGAAGTTTCCTTTGGTGAGAGTTGTTCTGAATGCTCAGAAACTGAGATGGTCTTATCAAACAGCAAGGCCACTTTGGGTTTTGATCCCATGCAGATATGTAGTTATCAGCAACCGCTTGAGTCTTCAGCTAATAATGAGTGTGGGTCTTCAGGTCTGAAACCCACTAACTTCTTCCTTTTACTCTATTTTTCGTATTAGTTGATTACTAGTTTCAATTACTTGCTTAAGGCTATATACTCCTCCTCCACTTGTAGGCATTATTCTTTAATGTTATTAGTTATCATGTAGTATCATGTATCAGAATTATTTATGTTCCTCTCCAATATTCTATTGAAGTCTAGCCATCATACAGAAAAATGCACAAAAAATACAGTACAGTTCAATGAATGATGACAAATTTAATGGGCTCATGAAAAGAACACCCAGATCAAGAAATAGAACATAACCAGTTCTGCAAAAGTCCTCCTTGTGCCTCTTCCCCGTCACTACACTGCCTCCAAAGGTAACTACTCTCCAGACTTCTAAAACTGATGCATTAGATTTGTTTTTTAAACTTCATATAATTGGAATTCTACATTTGCCCTTGTTTTCATTCAATATCATATTTGTGAAATTCATCCTTGTTACTATATATAGTTTTAGTTGATTTATTCTCTTTTACTAAATGATATTTTATAAGTATATCATGCATCACTATCAATGTGGACTATTATGAAGGGCACTGCCACATTTAGAACTATAGTATCTCTTGCCAATTTAACACTTCCATTGGAAAGATTACTGGAACTGAGTTATACTCTGTATATATTGAACTTTAAAACTCAAATTCATAGTAATTCACAAATATTTATCAACTGTGTACTATATTCCAGGTACCAGGCTAGACACCAACACTGGGACCTTTGAGGATTTTATAGTCTAGTGAGAAGGGATAGACATAAAAGTATATAATCACAATATATAGTAGTAATATGTTAACAAGAGCCATAACTATGACTTTATTAAAATTACTTCAAATGATTTACTTTTTTAAACATTCATTTTGCATAAAAGGTATCTGCCTATATTAAGGGACCAATCTTCTGGAATTCCCAGAGGTGCCTTTACAGATAATTCAGACAGATTTAGAAAGATTAAAGAGAGTCATTCTTTTCAAAGAGTATCTGTTCAGTCAGCTGAGAAATCCTATTATGCATCAAAGAAATGCCAATGTTATTCCCACAGGCTTTCCTTCCTCTGTGTTCCCCTTAAATGACCTTGGACCTTTTCTTTTCTCACTTATGTCCTCTCTCAACTAGCTCATCCTTTCCCTGGGCTTTAACTACTGCTTGTATCTGTCCATGACCCTCCCCCCACATCTTTAACTCTACTCCAGTTTCTCTCTCAATATTTAACTACTTTGTTTTTTGTTTTGTTTTGTTTTTTCCCTGAAAAAAAAGAGTTCTGCATCTTGGTGATCACATTTATTGAAAGGGTTGGAAAGAAATTAAAATGCCCTTTAGCTTAAGAATTTTTTAGTTATCTGCAAATCAACTTATTTCAGGAGTGAAAGAATCCTTGGTCATTTCTTAATATCAAAATTCATGCAGGTTTCTCTTTTGAATGTCTTCTACATTTAAAGAGGCAATCATACAAAAGCTCCTATATTACATACATGATAAATTCTTTGTTTCAGCCAACTCTTAATGGAGGGGCAACTAGTACAACACCATCTCACCGGACAAAAAGCATTGGAATATTCTGTTTTGTTGATTTATATATCTCTTCATATGTTTCCTCATCGATTTCTATAGTAGTTACAGTTTCTTCCACATCTCCCAATATCATATGTAAATGCTGATCATAAGCATGTAATCTGCCTCAAAGCTCTCTGTCATTTCTCATTTTCACATAAATTCACTCATCCAGGCTGAGCCCGATGAGATCCAGGGGCTCTTCTACAGTGTTGGTAGTTTGTTGCTGGTCCACGTCGTCCGCCATGTTTCAAACCTTGCGTCCTTTCCCCAACTACTCTGGTTTTTAACTGCCTTTCAGGTACCCCCACTGGCACATCAGTTCAACAGGTCCCTGAGTACTGATTCCTGTCTTCACAGTCCTCTCTTCTCTCTCTCCTATTCCAGTGGAACCACTAACATTCACCCAGGCAGGGAGCCATTTTAATTTCTTTCTCCCCCTTCATCCTCCCCTTCAAGTCAATCAGTAAGGTTTGTTAGTTCTATCTTGTAGAATTAACTTGTAACTCTATCTTGAATCTATCCACTTTCTTTATTTCCATGGCCACTATTATGATTTAAATTCTTACTATTTCTTTCTGGGTTATTGCCTTCACCTCCTTCTAGATCTTTTGGACTTCAATCTTATTCTTCATATTCTTTTATTTTCCAAACTATGAATTATTTTCCAAATCTTACCATATTATCTCCTAGCTTAAAAATCTTCAGTGTTACTCCATTACTCATAGGAGAGATTCCCAAAGCTTGTGCCCCAATTGTGTGTTACAGTGGATTAAGAATGCCAAGGGTGACAACCAAGGTTGGGCCAGGTGTGTTTTCAGTCACAAGAAGCCTCAACTTTTTACCTCAGTGTGCCATGTGTGTTTTCATTTTCCATGTATGGCATGAATGGAAAGATTAGAAAGGGCTGGCTACAGGTTTAGGTCTAAACTCCAGATACTTGTTGACTTCTCTAGTCCTCTCTCCAGCACTCATCACCTTACACCTATTATCTAGTGATTGACATTTCCTGCCACATGCCAAGCTGTGTCATGCCTATATCATTGCATAGAGCACAAGCTCTTCCATCAACCTTCAGTGAATCTCTCCCTTTCACAAGCTGGCAAGCTTTTATACATCTTTTAAAATGTAATTCAATCTTTGCCGTCTTGGGTAGGCTCCTCTGAGTTTCCAGGATGGAATTGGCCATTCTAGCCTTTGTGCTTCCACTATAGCTCATAATCTACCTCCATCATGGCATCATCACACAGAAGAGCATCTTTTGGTTAACATGTTTATCTCCCTTGCTAGTCTGCAAGCTGCTTGAAGCTTTTCCTCTTTCTTTCCCCAGTACCTGGCACAAAGGAGGCTTAAGAAAAGATTAAGTGAACTAAATGCAATATAATAGTTTATATCAGTCAGGATGGGGTATGTTATGTTGTTGTAACAAATGACAATATAGTAAAAGTTTATTTCTCAGTCATGCTGTAATCATTCAGATTGATGAATGTTCCCTATCAGCTTGAGTTCACTCTGGAGAATTATACATGCCCTTCATACACACACACACACACACACACACACACACACACACACACATTCATTTTATTTTATTTATTTTTTTAAAGATTTTATTTATTTATCTATTCATGAGAGACGGGGAGAGAGAGAGAGAGAGAGAGAGAGAAGCAGAGGGAGAAGCAGGCTCCCAAGGAGCAGGGAGCCCGATGCAGGACTCGATCCCAGGACCCTGGGATCATGACCTGAGCTGAAGGCAGACGCCCAACCATCTGAGCCACCCAGGTGCCCCACACATTCATTTTAAAACACTGTGATATAACACACATTATATAAAATGTACCACTTTAACCAATGTGTATAATTCCATGGCATTAAGTGTATATTCATGATGTTTTGGAACCATCACTACTATCTAGCTCCATAACATTTTTATCACCCCAAATGGAAATCCCACACCCATTAGGCACATTCCTTACCCCTACCCCTCATCCCCAACCGCTGGCAATTGCTAATCTGCTTTCTTTATTTCTATTCTGGATATTTCATATAATTGGAATAATAAAATTTGTAGCTTTTTGCATATGGTGTCTTTCAGTTAGCATAATGTTTTCAGGCTTCATCCATGTTGTAGCCTGTAATAGTACTTCATTTCTATTTTTGGCTGTATAATATCCCATTATGTGTGTATGCCACATTTTGTTTATTAATTGATGGACATTTGGGTTGTTTCCACCTCTGACAGTTTTGAATACAGCTGCTGTGAACATTAATGTACAATTTTGGTTTAAACACCTGTTTTCAGGGTGCCTGGATGATTCAGTTAAGTGTCTGACTTCAGCTCAGGTCATGACCTCAGGGTTGTGGGATCAAGCCCCATGTCTGCCTCCACGCTCAGCAGGAAGTCTGCTTGTCCTTCTCCCTCTCCCTCTGCCCCACCCCTTGCTTATACTCTCTCTGTCTCTCTCTCAAATGGATAAATAAAATCTTTTAAAAAAATAAACACCTATTTTCTTTTTCTTTTTTTTTTTTTAAGATTTTATTTATTTATTTGAGAGAGAGAGAGAGAGAGAGAAACAGCATGAGAGGGGAGAAGGTCAGAGGGAGAAGCAGGCTCCCCGCTGAGCCGGGAGCCCGATGTGGGACTCGATCCCGGGACTCCGGGATCATGACCTGAGCCGAAGGCAGTCGCTTAACCAACTGAGCCACCCAGGCGCCCCTAAACACCTATTTTCAATTCTTTTGAGTATATAGCTAGGAGCAGAGTTGCTGGGTCATATGGTAATTCTATGTTCAATTTATTGGGAAAGCACCAAACCGTTTTCCACAACAGCTATGCCATTTTTATGTTTCTTCCTGCAATATATGAGGGTTCCAATTTTTCCACATTTTTGTCAAAACTTGTAAATTTCCATTATTATTGCCTTACATGCTCTTAATACATTCACATCACTCTGTTCATATTTTACTGGACAAAGCAGGTCACATGATCATACCTAGCTTCAAGGTGGGTGAGAGGCACAGTCCTACCATGTGCCAGAAACAGGAGTGCTGGGACATTTGTGAGCAGCCCTAATGACTATCACACAGTCAATATCAAGAGAGATGAGAGATTAGATCAAAATAAACCCATTGTCTCTCTGAGAGTTCATATGCACAAATCAGGCCATTATATCTTGCTCAAATATTATAAAGTTTCCAGGAGGAAAATGATCCAAGACTCACTGTATAGATGTGAGCTAAAAGAAGAGGGGAATAAAGGCCAGAAGGAAAGAACAGAAATAAAAAACTTCTAAAGTAGAATACCTTATTTTGTTAATGAATTATAAATACAATTTTGGGGGGCACCTGGGTGGCTCAGTCGGTTAAGCGGCTGCCTTCGGCTCAGGTCATGATCCCAGGGTCCTGGGATCGAGCCCCATGTCCGGCTCCCTGCTCAGCAGAGAGCCTGCTTCTCCCTCTCCCTCTGCCTGCCACTCTGCCTACTTGTGCTCTCTAGCTCTCTGTCAAATAAATAAATAAAATCTTTAAAAAAAAATACAATTTTGGAAAACATACAAAAGCATGTCACTCTGAAAAAAATTTGGTATCTTCTTTTAGTACAAAATACAGTGTAGCCAAATACCACTCAAATTCTGGTAATTAAACTTTCAGCCTGAAGTTGGTTCGCCTCTCAATGGCTTCTCACAAGTAAATGCTGCAGTACATTTTGTGAAATAGAATAACCAAAGAATCATTTTCTGATGAAGCTACAAACCAATCTGAAAATTGTGGAAATAGAAATCTGCATGGAAAGATTTTCCTGAAAAGGAGGGCTGCACGTCAACAAGCTTCTCCTGTTACCCAGCAACAGCTCCTCTGGCATTCCCTTTAATGGGGTAATTTCAGCTGGTGGCTGGTGCAACCTTGAAATGGTCCTGTTTGTTTTCCTGCTCCCCGATATGGAGAGGTCACTGCTGATAATAATGTGGCTGCCGGTCATTACTATCTGGAGTGTGATAACTTGGCAGAATTGCCTCAAAATGCTCTTTATCTTGACATTAACTCTGCATATACAGTTGAGTCCCACTAGATGCACATTTCAAAGCCTAAGGATATTTACATTTTAGAGATAAAAATGACCAGTATGGGTGTTGGTGGAGGGATTAAACATTGTTGTGCTTTGTCCAGTTTGTAGCTATTCCATCAATAAATAATTATTATTCAAACAGCCAGGTTTGAATCTCAGCTCCACCACTGCTATTTGTATGTTCTTAGACATGCTTACTAATCTTTCTATGATGGACCTGAATCATCTATAAAATGGAGTTAATCATAGTGTTCACCATATAAACTTGTGAGGATTAAGTGATCTCATACATGCAAAGTTCTTAGAACAATGTCTGACACACAGGAGATGAATGTAATCAATGGCTTTGACTCTTTGGGTATTGTGTTCGCTCTTGACAAATCACTCTTCCTCTCCCATGACTCCCTTCCCTGTCTGGGTTAGGCACCCCCTGCCATGTGTCTTTCTGGCATGCTATACTTCCTCATGGCTAAACAACATCTAAATGGAATTATAATTGTGTGTTTAATTCCAGCTAGAAGCTCTGGATGGGTAGGTGTTTGGTCTGCCATGTTCACCATTGCATCCCTATGTATACTTATTCATCGGATGCACCTCCAGCAAGTTAGTGTGAAGTTGCAAAAGCAGCCAGCCTAACCTAGTGGGGAACAAGGAGAAGGCAGCTGTTGACTGAGATTTACCAGGACTTTGCAGGGAGTCTGAGAGGAAAACTGCTGAGTCATAGGCATGCATTTCCAGCAGGAAATAATTTTATTTTGAGGTCTTGCAACATTGCTGTTTGGGCATGTAGCAGGTACTGACTGTCCCACCAGAAAACAAAGGCACATAAATAATCACTGTCTTATCTTTGAACTCTTTCTTGTAAGTAATGGGATTTACTTGAACTAGCTTCACAAAAGATAGGTGGAGGTGGAGGGGGGAAGATATGTAAGGATATACGGGGTGTGTCTCAAAAGCCAAAGGTGGGAATGCTGCAGGGTTTCCTGCAGGACTGTCCTCTCTCAGACTCCTCTCTCTTTCTTTATGGGGCAGATGGTTCCATGATGCCAGGTCTCCCTGCCCATCTGCTTTTTTCTTCTCTTTCTTCAGGTTTCTGTTCAGTGAAAGAAAAGTCAGCTCTTGGGGTTATGTGACCCTCGGTTCCAGGTGCACCCTGAGAATAACTAGCTCTTGCTTAGCCAACCAAACTTCATTTCCAGGGGGAGAATCTGATTGGTTCATATGGAGCCAGATGTCTCCCTTGATCTGATTTATAATCACCCAGGATCATCTGTTACAAACAAGGTTGCCAGGAGTCCACTTTCATGGAAGAGCAATTCATTGTGAACAGGTTCACTGAGAAATGGCAGATACTCCAACAGATTTCTGCTAAAACAATGTAGTTCAAATGGTCTCCAATGTTATGCAAAGTTTGGTAAGGGAACTAACATCATGGAGTGTAGAATACATCCCAGCTAACCAGAAACCACTGGGTTTTGGTAACTTTTGAGATTTGTCCCTTTAATGGCATAAAAAATATACAAACAAAAGTTATTTTAGATGCGACTTTACTCAAAATGAACTACTACATAGTTCTCTGAAAACAAGAGAACACACTGCTCCTCCCGTTGCCTAGAACTCTCTTTCTCTTTTGGATTAATCCCTAATCCTTATCCATCTTTCAGATCTCCACTTGACACATTCCCTAGGTGGAGCGTATGGTTTTTTCCCCCCAAGGAATTTATCTGAGCAGACCTGGGGATGGGAAGGGCCCTGCATCTAAAAGAAGGTGTTGGAAAAAAATAAATAAATAAAATAATAAAAGATGTTGGGGCTCTTGGTGGTGAAGCATGGCTTTGACTGTCCACACTGGACCTGGTGAGGCAGTATGACCTTGATCTTGGAGTCATGGAACTACCTGACCACTGCTCAGTGGCACTTTGGTGAGGCAAATCTCCTCCGCCTTCATGAACTGAATCAAATGGTCCTTGGCATGGTACTGGGAGCCCAGGTCATGGTATCACAGGGCGATGGCACCTGAGGTAGTCAGGTCCCAGTATTCCCCATACATCTGCAAACTATTTTACCAAAATCCAGGCAAATAATATATTTGCACAAATTAGGGTATGAAAAATATGAGCACTTAGTTTTCTATAAATGAGCTTGATTTCTGTTCTGAGCCCCCACTCTGATTTGAGTGATGGCCCTTAAATCTTAGTCATTGTTTCACCAAAGTTCTGGTATCTTATGTTAAAGTACCAGAGGGGGTGACAGAGAGGGGCAGGTGGAATGTCTGGCCCCTGCTGGGAAGTCTTCATTCTTACCTGGTCTTTAATAAATCTACACATGTCCCACATGAGTCATCCCTCCTTATGGCTGGGTCCCTCTCTTAATTACGTCTGGGGGTTCTCTCAGCTCACTGGGTGCCTTCTCCAAGAGCATGGGTTCCTGGTGTTGCTCATCATACCAGGCCCAAAGGAACCCCATTGGGTGGTTGCTACCCTTCACTATGCCTGGGATGTACTGAGAGGAATTATTTACCGTACCCATACTTAGCTGAGTATAGGGGTCTCCAGTGAAGATTTCTCAAGCCCGTTTGCCTAGGCCACCACAGCCATTTCTAATCTGAGGTCTTGACCCCCCCCCACCCAGGCCCCGCTGAGCTCAGAACCCCAAACCTATTCAGTTTCTGCTGTTTTGCCCCTCCCGGGCTCTACTAGAGAGAAGCAGTTTAGGTCCCCTCTGCTTTTACAACTCCAAAACCATCTGAAATTTCTGTTCTTCCCCTCTTCCATGCCCAGAGGAGAATCAGGATGAAATATTCCTCTCTTAGAACCAAGTGGAACCAAATCTCCTCCCTAGCCAAGATCAAAGAATTTTCATCTCGTCTGGGGATGGCAGGTAGAGGAGGAGATAGGATGTGAGAAGGGAGGAAAAAGGAATAAACAAGAAATAAATGCAGAAATGAACAAAATTCAGGTTTAAATGGCTTTCTATGCCTTTTTTTACTCATGGCAAAATTCTAGAAAGGCACATTGGATGAATCTTTTACCCACTTGGGAAAGCTGCAGTCATTGTGCATCAGCAGGAATTCACTAGCTAAGTTAATCCTATTCACTTTTTGATGATTTACAAAGCTGGAAGATCAAGGCAATGCTGGAGACAGTGTTACTGGGTTTCAGCAAGGCAGGTGGGAAAGCAGTGGTCACTGGGAGTCAGCAAGAATCCTTCGTATTATTAGGTACTTGTATATGTTACTTCATTTAATCCTAAAAATAGCCCAACGAGGGGAAGAAAATTAAATATACACTGAATGTGAGTTACAACCTTTGTATAGCTAAAGAAACTGAATTGTGGACAGATATTACAGTTCCCTTTTAAGGCTAGCTGGTGCACTAGCCAAAGACCTTTCAACTGCAAATGAAATACCTGAATCCTACTTAGTGTTTTAACTATCTCTTGCTGTGGGATATATGACTCCATGACTTAGTAGCTTAAAACAACAACCATTTTCTGTGTTTGCAATGTGGATAGGGCTCCATGGGGAAGGCTTATCAACCAGAACTGGAGCATCCACTTCCAAGTGGGTGTACTCACATGGCTAACAAGTTTGTGTTGGCTTTCAGCTGGGAGCCTCAATTCTTGCGGTTAGCTGGTGTGATGGTTCATTTTATGTGTTAACATTACTAGGCTAAGAGATGCCCAGATAACTTATAAAACATTATTTCTGGGTGTGTCTGTGAGGGTGTTTCTGGAAGAGATTAGCATTTTAATTGGTAGGCAGAGTAAAGAAGTTCACCCTCACCAATGTGGTGGGGCATCACCCACCAATTGAGGGCCTGAATAGAACAAAAAGGCATAGGAAGGGCAACTTTGTTCTCTCTGCTTGAGCTGGGATACTTGTCTTCTCCCGCCCTTGGATATCAGCACTCCTGGTTGGACCTTCAGACTTGGACTAGGACTTACATATTGGTTCCCTTGGTTCTCAAGCCTCTGGGTTTAGACTGGAACTACACCCCCAGCTTTCCTGCATCTCCAGCTTACAGATAGCAGATCATGGGATTTCTCAGCCTAGATTATGAGCCAATCCCTCATAATATATCTTTCTATATATCTCTATATATCCTATTAGTTCTGTTTCTCTGGAGAACCCTGACTGATACACTAGGTTCCTCAGTTTTCTTCCACATGGTTAGCTTGGGCTTCCTCACAGCACGACAGTCTCAGGGTAGTTGGACTTCTAGAGTGGCTGATTTCCAAAAGTGCAGTGGCCCAAATCCTAAGGTTTAGGCCCGGCACTTGCACAATGTCATTTTCATCATAGTCTACTGACTAAATTAAGTCAGAGGGCCAGCCCAGATTCAAGGAGAGAGACTGCAGAAGGTATAAATGCTGGGAAACATGGTTCATGGCAGGTTGTTAATGTAATATGCCAACCATATTAGGCTAGGGGTTTTATTGGCTCACATTACTGACAGGTTTAAGAAGTATAGCTCATTTACGGGGCACCTGGGTGGCTCAGTGATTAAGCATCCAGCTCTTGATTTCTGCTCAGGTCATGATATCAGGGTTGTAAGATGGAGCCCCATGGCAGGCTCACACGCTGGAGCTAGAGACTGCTTAAGATTCTCTCTCCCTCTCTCTCCACCCCTCCCCCACCTCAAAAAAAAAAAAAAAAGAAAGAAAGGAAAGAAAAACGTGTAGCTGGCTTAGGCATGTCAGTAACAAGGCACTCAAATGAGGCCAACCGGAATATGCTTCTCTGCCTCTCACCTCTGCTTCCTCTGTGTCAACACCATTCTCAGGCAGATTCCCTACTAATGGTGGCAAGTGGCCACAGTATTTCTGACTTTGGAGGAGCCATGCAGGATCATGTATCCATCCATCCATGCACCCATCCTGTGACTAGGAGGATGGAATATGCTAATTGGCAAGTCTGGGTCATGTGCTTACCTATGGCACATGCTTTTGATTAACTACCTACCCAGCAGTATTTCCCAGCTGTCTTCTTCATTGCTTGAGAGTCTGAAAAAGCCAATTACTCAATTGCTCAGCTTCCATTTTAGCTAGGTGTCTCCATGTGATTGAGTCTGGCCAATGAAGTGAACAAGGGAGTTGATCTTCAGACTTCTAGGGAAGATTTTTATTGACAGTTTACGCTAAACTCTGGTATTGCTGCCTCAGCATCTATTTTGTTTGGTCAAATGAACTGTAGAGGCCTTAAACTAACATTAGCTTCCTCATGCAAGCTCATACCCTAGATAATAGCCCACAGAGAGTACTAAGTAAATGTAAATTCCTGATATGACTTTTGCAGTTGCCTTTGTGATAAACAGTCTCTCCCACCTCCCAGGGCCTTGCCCTTGTACCCTCCCTCTTAGGTAAGACCCCTGTGGAACTTAACAAAATCCTGCTCTTTTTGGTCTGAATTGACTAAATCTGGCCTTAACTTTGGATCCCAAGCACTTCGCCTACAGGCCCTCATAAATGCATGTGCCCCAGGTCCTGCCTGTCTCTCTGCTTGAACCCTGCCTTGACTTCCCCGTGTGGTCCCTCAAGGCATGCAGTATACTTCCTCTGGTACCTGTAAGTAATAAACCTCTCTATTTCAATTCTTTTGTTGTCTTTGTCAAATCCCAGCTCACCACCCAGCATCCTCGGGGTTTATTTAATAATTATTAATTTGACAAAGTCATAACAATTTTCTCCCTTGATTAAAAGGGAAACCAGTTTTCCTATATGTGTACCCCACACCCACCCAGTAACTTCCTGCTCTGACACTGATGTGTGAGAATGAAAAGACTGGAGTGTGACAATGAGAAGGCCAAGAGAATCTCAGAGATGCAGAACTAGAGTCGACATTGTTCAACCACTGCTCCAAACCAGAAACCTCCTACATCTACCTACACAGTAAACATCTTTATAGTTTAAAGTCATTTATAATTGAGCAGTCCCTTGCTGAACTGTATGGACTGAGATTGTAGGAGGGGTGGCTCCCAAAAGAAACTTCTACTGTTATCAAAAGCAGGCAGGAGAGTAAATACTCTGCAGGTGAAATGTGTCCCTTGCAGCTGGTGAGTCCTGGATCTAGGAACAGGTCTCAGGTTAGTCTGCCCTCAGAGCCCCCATGAAGTCAGCATTATAATACTCAATTTGCACATGAAGAAACTGAAGCTGAAGGAGATCGAGAGATTTTTCTCATTGTCACTCAACTAGTTAGTGGCAAATCTGGGACTACCACCCAATTCCTTGGATTTTGATGTTATTACTTCTTCCACGAAGTAGTACAAAGCAAGAGGGATAACTTATTACCTTGAAAGAGAATTAACCTCCCAAAGGATTTTGACAGGATGGAACAATGAGCCAAGTCTTAATAGAATGTGAGAAAAAAAGACTTAGGAATATTAATTGACTGTAAAATCAACATGAATCAGCAGGGCAATGTGACAGCTAAAATAGTCAATGTGAAGGATGTGTTAATGTTAAAAATAAAGCAGCTATTTTACTAGCAAAAGATGGGTCTATTCAGGAATTGCTGAGAATTACAATCTGGAACAACCAAAGATGGGGCAACCACAGCCAAGTCCAGAGAACAAAAGAAAGGAATGGCTCTTTTATAGAGGAAGAACTGAGTTAGGAGGGGTGGCTATAAACTAAGTGTCCATTGGAGTAAACTGGGAGCTGGAAGCATAGTGGTTTTCCATTGGCTGAGCTATGACTGTCTCTCATTGGCTGGGCTGTTGCCAGGGGAGGAAAAAAATCCTCCTTCCTCCTTCTGGGTTAGTAAAATAGTGCATAGACTTGCAAAGTCTCTGTCTTCTTGTGGGGTCTACAACTGATGAATGGAGGTGTGTGAGAGCGTCTTTGCCTGCCAGCCTTCTGACTCCATTCTAAAAGATGTTTCCATTTATTAATTTTCAGGTAAATGTTCAATTGTTATATTTTGGTTGCCATATTAATTGTCTACAGCTGCATAACCAATTATTCTCAAAATTTAGCTTAAAACAAATATTTATTACCTTATAGTTTCTACAGAAACTATAAGTAGTCAGGAACTAAGGACTGGTTTGCTGGGTATTTCTGGCTCAGGGTCTCATGAAGTTGCAACAAAACTTTGGCCAGGGCTGTGGTCATTTAAAGGCTTGATTGAGGATCTGCTTCCAACACTGCTCACAAGACTGTTGACTGGAGGCCTCAGTTTCTCACCACATGGGCCTCTTCATGGGACTTTTGAGGTTTCTCATGACAGAAGCTGGCTTTCCCTGAGCGAGAGAAAGAGCAAGTGGGAAACTGCAGTGCCTTTTATGAGCTAGTCTCTGAAGTGGCATTGTGTCACTTCTGCTTTTTTCCTGTCAGTCCAGTTAACACTCAAGGGGAGTGTTGCACCTTTTGAAGACAGTGTCAGGGAGTTTTTGGACATATTTAAACTACCCATCATTACCACTGGCAAGGCCATACATGAAGCATTTTACATGATTCTGGGCACCAAAACTTAAAGTAAACATATAACTCTGTAGTTTTTCTCTATAGTACCTATCATGGTTGCAATATTTTTGTGTGACTATATAGCATTTGTCTCTCCTCCTGGATTATAAGCTCCATTAGGACAGGGATGTAATCTGTTTTTCTTATCATCTTATTCTCAAGATCCAATTTACTGCTTGACACAAGCAAGAGCATAAATAAACATTTGTTGAATGTTGAAAGAATTCACTGGACAAAGGTCCAAGGAGACTTAATCTCCATGCCACATGAGAAATAGTTGGAGTAAATTGAGACTTAGGCTGAGAAGAAAAGACTCACTGGGGAACATGAGAGCTTTCTTCAAACCTGCAAAATGAAAGAGATTCATTATGGACACCTCCAAGGGAGAAAGTTGCCAATGACTGGTGGAAATTCCAAGGTGGCAAATTTTACCTGACTATAAAGAACAACTTTCTAACAACTAGGAACATTGTATAATGGATAGAGTGCTTAAGGAGGGAGTAAATTAGGGGAGGGGGGTGGGGGGATGGGTTAGCCTGGTGATGGGTATTAAAGAGGGCACATTCTGCGTGGAGCACTGGGTGTTATGCACAAGAATCATGGAACACATCGAAAACTAATGATGTAATGTATGGTGATTAACATAACAATAAAAAAGTATTTTAAAAAAAAGGAGGGAGTAAATTGTTTGAGGTCCCGTTGGGAGATCGCTTGCTGGGAATATTATGGAAATAATGAGTACATAAGATGTGGGATCAGAAGATTTTTATGGAACTCTGAGATCATGTGATTCCACAATCTTAGATGTATGCTATTTACCTAAATTTAAAATGTTAAACAATTATCAGCCTGTCCCCTATGGTAGGCATTAGTTGCTTAGTTTATCCAGCATGTGTTCCTATTTCTTTTTGAAAATATGTCCTACCTTTGTTTTGAGGGACTGCTCCAACTGTCAACCTGGTTTTCTTGGGCGCTGCTCATCAGAGTACTCTCTGCCTCTTCTCTCCAGCTAAAGTAGCCATGTGACCCTAACAGATCCATCAGTGTTCCCTGGGAGTTTTCTAATTGGAACTAAGGAAGCAAATTCTGTCACCTCTAGTATGGGGAGCATGTGAACCTGGGATATGCTGGCAGAAGTATTCCAGCTTCATGAATGAAGGGAACCCAGAGAGAAGAAACAGATGCTGATGGAAATTGAGATGAACTTCAAGTTCCTGTGCCAAATGTTTTTCAGACTCCATGTTATCCCTGCTCTTTCCACAGCTTGGCTTCATGAGCCAATAGTCTCTATTTTGCCCACAGAAGTTCAAATTGCATTTCTGTTACTTGTGATAAAAAGCCTGACCAGCTGCCTCTCCTTTTCCTTGACTTCTCTGTTTCTGTTACTGATACTCTTAGCTATGGTGCTATGAGACTTCCAAGACTTCTTTCCCTTGCCTCTGCAGTGCTGTCAGCACCGTGTCCTGCGAATTCATCCTTCACCATGCCATGAACTAAATGTTTGAAAACACTGCTTTGGACAATTACTTGTTCCCAAACCTCCTGGGATATATGCTTTAGTTAAATTCTGCTCAGACTATGGAATGATAAAGTGAAAGTGTTCATAGATGTCATAAAACTATTTTGCTGATTTTTTCTAATATGTAGTTTCCTCTTCCTTGAATGACCTTCTGCCTGCTGCCTGTAAGAATTTCACCCTTCTTTCCACGTTGAGATTAAGTCCCACCTTCTTGATGAGGTTTTCCTGAGCATCCACCCACAAGTCAAAGTCTTTCTTCCCTCTGCAGTTTTTGAACATTTTGTCTCCTCCAGTCATTTGTTGATTATATACAAATCTTCTGGAGCACCTGGGTGACTCAGTTGGTTAAGCACCTGCCTTGGGCTCAGGTCATGAACTTGAGGTCCTGGGATCAAGCCCTGTGTAGGCTCCCTGCTCAGCAGGGAGTCTGCTTGTCCCTCTCCCTCTACCCCTCCCCACTGCTCATGTGCTCACTCTCTGGCATTATCTGGCATTAGTTGCAAATAGCTCATGTATGGACCTACTGGCTATAATAACCTAGCCAACTTGTGTTTTCTATTAACGTGTTTCATATTACTCCGTCCAAGTTTCCTTTTCATGGAACTGAAGAGTCAGAAGTCAGCTTGCAGAGTTGGGGTTGGGGGTTGGGGTCAGGAGTGGAGGGTCCTGTCTTTCGACACATCACCCTTTGGCATCCTGATGGTCATTCAGGCTATCCTGAGCATCACCACAGACAGGCAGCTCGGCAGCAGCCCCCCAACAGTGTATCCACCCTGAACGCATCTCCGTGGAACACTTGCAGCTCACATGCTGTGATCCTGAGCTTGTTCTTCTGAAGAGTACAAAATAAGTCTACTCTGAGTCCAAATCAGAAAGACAAAAAAACAGAATGGTGGTTGCCAGGTCCTGGAGGAGCAAGGAGTGAGGTGTGAGTGTGTAAGGAGGACAGAGTTTCAGTTTGGGGAAAAGGAAAACGTTCTGGAGCTGGATGGTGGTGATGGTGGCACAACAGGGCGAATGTACTGAATGCTACAGAGCTGTATACTCAAAAATGTTTAAAATGGTAAATTTTATGTTATGTGTATTATACCATAATAAAAACAAATGGCTTTTATGAATGAACGGAATAGGCTCCTATCCATGTGATGCTAAAGTTTAGTAACATTTATTTTTTATATTTTATTTTTTGTTTTTTATGTTTATTTTATAATTTATTTTTATCTAAGGAAGGCCTGCCCTATTACAATGCCAGTGCTCATAAAATAAAATAAGTGAACTCTCTCTTTCACATGCCGTGATGGTCTGCAAACGATTGACAAGCACTGAGATACTAGACCTGGGAAATTAGGCTGGTAGTGGTGCCACGTTCCAGATGCAAGCCAGGAAGACAGGAAAAAGAGAAACATGGACTAGAGGAAAGAGAAAAGAAGAAAGAAGTGAAATGGGTAAGAATGGGCAATGCTAGGGGAATTGAGCCGGGGCAGAGGAAGAAAGAGGATTATAAGAGTTACATTGGGCCAAGCATGGGAGCAAAGGATTCAAGATAAAGGGAGAGGACAAAGAAGCTGGATTTCTTATTAGAAAGACTCGGAGCTGAATATAATGTTCTGTATGTGATATGACCATTAACAAAAGAGAATGGGGTTATCATTCTTCTTTCATTTATATAACATTCTGCTATTTATTCACAGAAATAAATTTGGTAGTTATATTTTATCACTTAACATATTGAGTTTATTTTCAATAAACCCTTAGGTCTTTTTCACACACACACACACAAAAGACCAGACCAAGGACTGGGACTCAGATTAAGGAGGACAGCCTTGGAAAATCAGACTTTATAAAGTGAGGTATGTCAGGCTGGACTTGTGAAGGAAGCCATGTAACTGTAACTCTCTCCCGCATACCTATAAGGCCAAGCCTCCCTTATTCTACGGGAAAGTTACTGTGCATTTGCTGATAGAACATGCCTTTATGAGAAGGTCGGATACGAGAAAGATGTGTGGGAGCAAGGCAATAGGTTGAAATCTCAGTAGAATAAAACCCCTTAAGAGAATATACAAAAGGATATCATAGGGCATTATGTAAATGTAAGGTGCTTGTCAGGGTTCTTGCAGGAAACAGATGGTACACTAATCTGTCCTGTCAGGATTAGGAGAATCAACAAGGGATTATCAATAGTAGAAAGCCATTACTACCCATAGGCCTGAAGGGGCAGGGGAAGGAATGGTGTTAGTGGATACCAGCAGTAGACAGGCTGCTGGGCATGCCGTGGCCTTCAGTAGAGGAACATACCCTCTGCTAAGCCAGAGCCTGACAAAAAGGGAGCTGGCAAAGCAAATACCCTGATTTCTCTCTCTCCTCCCATTCTTTTTTTTTTTTTAAGATTTTATTTACTTATTTGACAGAGAGAGAGTACAAGCAGGGGAGCCGCAGAGGGAAAGAGAGAAGCAGACTCACTGCTAAGTGGGGCTCAATTCCAGGACCCTGAGATCATGACCTGAGCCGAAGGCAGACACTTAACCGACTGAGCCACCCAGGCGCCCCTTTTCTCCCATTTTCCAATACCATTGGCTGAACCAGATGGTAAATCTGAGGGCATGCAGTCCCATGTATTACAGTTCTTAGAGAACAGAATTTCAAGACCACATCAGTTAGAGGAAAGGAAGAGTGGATCTGGAGGGGCAAACGGAGACTCTCCACTACAATATTAATAGAAGATGGTGTTTAAGACACAAGCAGCCAGACTTGGGGTTTGAATGCTGGCACCACCCCTTAGTAGTGATATGGTCTTATCAAGCGATTTCTCTTCTCTACGCTGTGGCAGATACAGATGGCTAGTTGATTCAATAGTCATTCCCAATTCCCTTCTCCCTTGTTGCCTTCTACGATAGATCAGGAAAAGTTAAATACTCACTTTCCCATACTCCTTTTTAGCCAGGAGTGACGAAGGGACACAGTTCTGGTCAATGGGATATAAGTAGTAGAAGTTTTTTGTTTTTTTTTTTAAGATTTTATTTTATTTATTTATTCATGAGAGACAAAGGAGGAGAGAGAGAGAGAGGGAGAAGCAGAGGGAGAAGCAGGCTCCCAAGGAGCAGGGAGCCCGATGCGGGACTCGATTCCAGGACCCTGGGATCATGACCTGAGCCGAAGGCAGACGCTTAACCATCTGAGCCACCCAGGCGCCCTAAGTAGTAGAAGTTAATGGGACAGTTTCTGGGAATGTTTTGCTTTTCTGATAAAAGGACAGATGGAGCCAATGCCCCCAGCTTCCCCATTCTTGCTGAACAGACATGATGCCTGGAACTGGGCAATCGTGACCCTGATGGAGAAACCTAAGTAATCTCCAAGATACCGGCCCTGGCATCACCGAATCATGAGCCAGGGCAGCTGGTACTTACCTCTGGATGGGTTGTTGAGGGAGAGATGGGTGGGGGGGGGGCCGGGCAGAAAGTTGGTGGGAGGGGAACTTTATTAAGTCATTGTTAGTTTTCAGTTATTTAAAGCTGAAAGCATTTCCAACTCACACACTAACCTTCAGTTCCCTCATTTAAAAAATAACAGTATTTATTTTAGAGTATCATTGTAAAGAAGAAGTAAGAATAACTGACATTTTTTATAGCACTTGGGATGTACCAGGCATTGTTTTGAGCACTTTACATATGCAAACTTTTTTTTAAGATTTTATTTATTTATTTGACAGAGACACAACGAGATCAGGAACACAAGCAGGGGGAGTGGGAGAGGGAGAAGCAGGCTTTCCTGCTGAGCAGGGAGCCCGATGCGGGGCTCGATCCTAAGACCTGGGACCATGACCTGAGCTGAAGGCAGACGCCCAACGACTGAGCCACCCAGGTGCCCCCATATGCAAACTCTTTAAACCTCACAAGAACTTTATGTGATAGGCATTATTGTTAATTTCATTTTAGAGATAAGGAAAGAGAGATTAAGTCATCTGACCAGTCAATAACTTGCAAACGCCAGAGCCAGTGTTGGGACCCAGGCAGCCCGACTCCAGGCTCTGTGCACTTATAAAGCAGTTAGCTCAGTAGCACAGAGTAAGCATCCAAACATGTCAACAATAATAATGTGGATGATCAGGTGCCACACGGATGCCCAGACAAGGGGGCACTTCTGTTTGGTGGCTTGGAGGGTGGTTCTTTTCCAAAATCTAATTTGAAAATGGAAGTGTGCACCTGGAGTAAAATCGCTTAGAACACCATGTGAAAAACTCAAGGAGAGGAAGGGCTTAAATTGGGCAAGCCAGGAGTTCTGGAGTAAGCTATTTGATGACATTTCAGAAGCTACCCCACGATTCTTTTCCTTAGGTCTTTTTTCACACTTGCATCTCCATTTCCCAGTGGTCACACTCTTAACTACCTGGAACCAGGATTTTCCCCTCTTTCCCCTCCAAATTTCCGCCTCCAAGAACCAGGAACATTTCTTTTTCTTGATCAAAACATGGCAAAAACTTAATATCAAATTTGGACAGTAGGTGTCAGCATCCATCACAAAATCAACAATTGCTTAACCCCCATCTTTACATTGAAACTCAGATTCAAATTATGTAAAACAAATTAGTTTCCTACTTTTTTAATGCTTAGAAAGCTGCTATTTCATTTTCAAGCTTCTCTTTTGCTGGATATATGCACAGAGATTACATTTTAAACATTTTAAAATGTAGGGAAGGGTTTGAGGATAGAAGCTCCCTCCTTGATGAAAAGATTAAGAAAACACTTTTTGTATAAAAATCTTTCAGTCATTGACCCATAATGACTATTTACTGACCACCTTGCTTTGTGTATTCAACAATAAAGAAGCCAAGAGTTGTAGGAAAGGATTCTGCATGTTATAGGATACTGAAGTTTGAAATGATGTAAACCAAAATTGGTTTACCGGTTTCCTTTCTGGTAGATGTTTGCCTTAATTTTGGTGTTTCCCCCCACCTTAATCTATACATATCCTGCACAACATACAAGCATGCCCCCCACCCCCGTTTTAAGAGAATGGAACATGTGGATGTACTAGACAGCTTAGCGATATTGAACTAAAATCCACTGAGCACCTGTTTTCTGTTTCTTAATGATCCCAAAGCTTCCTGGTCACACTCATGTTTTAAAAAGTCTAGCCTAGCCCAATACAATGAGAAGCTTCAATTTCACATCCAACTCAATGCTCTTTCCTTCTTCCCTAGCTGGGGTATGATGACCAAGGGGCCCGCACTGGGGAAGGAGACATGGTCTACTCCCACTCCTCCCCACTCTGCTTCTGTATCCACCACAATTGTAGAAGGCAGAGGAGGGATTAAAGAGAAGACAAAATCCTTTGTAGGGAAAGAGGCCCTGCAGGATCTCTGTACTGCATAGATGCTGTGCATCTCATCAGCCAGAACTAAGCACATCTGGGTGGAGGGACCTGGGCAATGTAATCTTTATTTTGAATGACCATGTACCCAAGGCAAGATGACCTCTTCCAACATAACCTTTTCTGACTACCACCCTCAGCTGCTTTTGGGCTGGGGCCATCTCACGAGTAGCCAGCTGCCTACCCAGGGTACCAGTGAGAGGTCTCAAGCTCTACTATTTTATGTGGAGTCAGTTATCACAGAAAATGCAAATATCCTTGCTTGAGAAGACTTGACACTCTTCTAGGATAATCCTACTACTCTGGGAATATCTCTGCTCTTGATTTAGGTTGTAGGAAATAGAATAGTAGCAGTGCCTGTTGAGTTCCTCTTCATCCTTTGGATGTTCTTAGTCCCTATTTTCCTTAGCTTAAGGGCTTTGTTGACAATTCTAAGACAATAGTGAAAGTTCCATTCAATATCCTGTGACCCAAGGTTTTATATGTAAGTATCAAATCTGGCAATAAAGAAAGACCAACTAAATGGGGAAAGCAAAGGCTCTTTACTCAGAGTTTGCTATATAGTCAGGGAGTCAGCCACTGTCACTTATTTTGGCAGAGACCCAAAGGCAGGCAGAAGAGTAGGACAGCTTTTCAGTGGAAAAGAAGGCTTCAGGTTTCTCTACTTGAAAGCTGTTAGCAAGAGGAAGCTGGAGGCCACCTAAACAAGAAATGGAACATCCTATGTGATTGGTTAGGGATTCATGTTTGGTTTCCTCTGATTGGTCCTACTGGAAGTGTGGAGACAAATTAGGGAAACTGTTACTTATTAATCAAGTCCTGGCCCCTTGGGGCTGATTATTACAGAAGTTATTGTTGAGCTTCCTGGATTGTCACTAGAGAGAGTCTGGCTTCCTGCAAGTCTAACTTAGAGCAGGCAGGCTTCTTAGGCTGTTTATTGTAGAAAAAGGGTTGGTTTCCTGGGCAGGGTACTATAGGTTCTGAGTCAAAGTTCTGTTTTTTTTTTTTTTTAAGTGGGCTCCACGCTGGCCTGGACATGGAGCCCAACAGGAGTCTTGAACTCACAACTCTTGAGATCAAGAGTCAGATGCTTAACCTGGGTGCCTGGGTGGCTCAGATGGTTAAGCATCTGCCTTCAGCTCAGGTCATGATCCCAGGGTCCTGGGATTGAGTCCCGCATTGGGCTCCCTGCTCCTTGGGAGCCTGCTTCTCCCTCTGCCTCTGTCTGTCTCTCATAAATAAAAATCTTAAAAAAAAAAAAAAAAAAAGAGATGCTTAACCTCCTGAGCCACTCAGGTGCCCCTCAAAGTTCTATTTTTTATATATAGTCTGGCTATTGTTCATATATTCAATCTCAGTAGCAAGCAATAAACTTGTCTTTTATCAACTATGATAGTATCTCACATTTATATCATGTTTTACCAGTTATAAAAGTACATTAATGTGTATTTCCAAAACTAGTAAGTATAAAAATCCTGTAAGACATTATCTTATTGTAAAGCTGAGGAATAGGCTCAGAAAGGCCAAAGGCCAAATGACTTCCCACTGTCACAAAACTAAGGAGCCAAGGGGCGTGATAACCACGCATTCTGATTTTCCTAAGAAATTTTGAAGCAGTAGAGCGGTAGAGTGGTCTCACAGAGTTGAATGATTCTTGTGAACAAAGGAGTGAGTAAAGTGATAGAGTTTTATGAAGCAAGGATACAGAAAAAGCTCAGGCGTGAGAGGGGTCCTGACAGGGTTGCCAACTGACCATCTTTTATTTAGAACTGACCGGGGAGCCTGTGGCCTTATTCTTCTGACGTCTTGCTTTGAGGAAGGACTGGTGATTGCCGGGAGTCCAGCTCCAGCAGGAAAGGGTTTCTTGAAGGAAAGGATGGTCTCGGCAAGTGAGGAGATACACAGGATCAGGCACGGGATCAGGTTGTAAGCATCTCCCCCCCCATAGCCTTGGAGGGACTTTATTCATTAGAATGTTTCCTTGTTTTCCATTCTTTCATATTTAAAAACAGAGCGTGACTGTGCGAGACAAAGCGTGACCTATAAAGGTTATCTAAAGTTTATTCTTTCTCCAAAGGCAGCTTACAATGTGTGCACCCTATCTTATCAAAGTACTTATTCCATTTCTATATGTTTTCGTCTCTTGTCCTTGCTCCATAGATACCACGGAGGATTACTCCTCTTAATCCTCTCCCAGAGGCTGTCAGATGATGCCCGCACCCTTTTCCCCTTAATCTTGTACCATTTATTCATGTCTTCAATCAACTCCAGTATAAGGAATGGGAGGAGTAGGGGTAAGGAAGTTAATCCTACTCCAGGGCTTGCCTCGAGGGGCATAGCAGAGGTGGCCTCCTATTTTGTATGCAACATAGGGAGGTCCCTGTACTGTGGGAACGACAATGAGATGCCCTTCTCTTCGAACCCTGGTGCTTCTGAGGTGCCTGTGGGATATCAATAGGAATTTTTACTGGGCCTGGATCCAACAGCTCCCTTAAACGAAGCTTATCAAAGACCTCCGCGTTGCTCATGTTAGATGAATTACAGATTGGAGGACATTGGGTAATTTTACTTCTTGGTCCATCGTCAGGCTTTTTGGAATCAGTTTCATTATGATTGCTTGCATAGGCATAACTAAACTTACAAATCATTTTATCATGAAACCCTAGAAAAAATCCCATGATTATAAAGATTGCCGCAAATAAAATGAAAAGAAGTAGCAGGAGCCAGCTATGGAGTCTCCTGATTTTCAGGATTATCCCCCATACTTGGACTTTGTCAAACAGCATGAGTAGCTTGGCTCATGCCATCTCCCCCTTTTTTATTTTTGGCCTTCAATTGTAGAGTCTTCAATTCCAAGTGAATTTGTTTTATTCCTTTACTTAGCAATTTGACGAAGACTGGAAAGAAATAAAAGGGAAATTATAATTAGTGCTGTTATACCCAGATTGATAAGGGAGGGGAACCAGGCAGTGGTGGAAGTATACCGTTGTAAGGTGGAAATAAAGTAATTGGCGACCTCCGAAGCAGTAGAAGAGGAAACATGTGCCAAACTGATTTCTTTGATTTTTTGTTGTAAGGAACCTAAGTCTAGGGACACATTATTATTGTCCCATACTCCCAATAAATGGTTTTTGACATTGTCCCAAGGGACAGATGAGGAATCATAGAGGTGGGGGGTTACAGATCCACTTATAATGTGCATGACATCCAGTAGTCAGACGGGTTTTAAGATTTTGAATTTGGTTACCTACATATAATACAGTTTCCTCAAGAATATTTAACCGTGCTTCAAATTTTTTATCTGTTCTTGTAAATATAATGCAGCGGAAATGTTTTGTGTTAATTTATCTACATGATTTGCGGTATGTACTTCTTGTACTAAGGCTGTAGTAGATATAGCAAAAGAATTTATTATTCCTGTAAGAGCAGTAATGCCTAGAATAAGAGCAGCAATAAATCTTTTTGGTCGATGTAAAGCATTATCTACAAGCTGAATTGCATACATGCCAGGATCATCATACCATTGTTCTTCCAAATTCACAGGCAGAACCACATAAGGAGGCTGATGGACAATCATAAAGACAGTAGGACCGATAGTTGGGTCAATGCAGTTAGTTAAAATGCATCTTGAACAAGATATATAATAGGTATGATTGAATCTATTTACATGTAACTGCCCTTGGCCCTGTATTAAAAGGGCATGAGGGGGGGCCCACACAAGCTGTGACTATGTCCATGTGGTCAGGATGCCTTGGTCTTTTTAGAAATATCATTCCCGTGGCAGCCAGTAACCTATACCATTCAGGATGTATGAGTACCATTATGAGATTTAGTAATGAATATTGGGCTAACCCATCCTAGCAAAAACCATCTGTTCACCTTTTCTGGCTTAATTATTAGGTTATCATTCCAGTAATATCTTATTGATTGATTATTTAGGTATTCTCTGTAATCATAGTCTGGACTAGGTATTGAAAAATCAAAAATGGATAAATGGGAGTTATGAGGTGAAAATTGTAATCCTTTAGATTGAAACATACATTCATGCCACAGAGGAAATCCTTTAAATCTATCAACATTATTCCAAGCACCATTTAAATCCCCTAATAAAGCCTCACATAGAGGAATAGACGTAGGTGGATTATCATGGACCACAGTATCCTTGTAATTAGAACTCCCAATATATTGCAAGTTAAGTACCCAAAGATCCCTAGTTTTTGGATTTCCATTAGGAGAATCGGTTAATAGACTCCTGTAATTAAGTAGAAGACAACCGTCAGGTAAATTTGTTGTTTTAGTACTGAAACAAATAGGAGGATTATCAAGTCTTCCATGAAAGGAAAAGTTTAAATCTGTTTTATGTAGGATAAATGAATTTGACTCCCCTCCTAAAAGATCTGAATTGTTAGTGAACACACGAATAGAAGAAGACCCAAGGTGTAGGATGTAATATTGGGGGGTCTGGAATATAAGCCCAATATTGAGAAGCAGAAACACATATCACCTGACACGAGATGATCGCAAGCATAGCCACAAACATGTTCTCAGGAGGTACGTTAACACCTTGTCCCTCCACAACTCACTGTGCTTGATTGGAGAGTTGTTTCAGCTGTCCCCAAGTCAGTGGGTTGCTACGCAGCGTAGTATGGGTAGGTGACACGACAGGACTGGTCTGTGGTTCTTCAAGGCGCAGCCGGCGTAAGGGTGGAACCAGGGCATCAGCGGCTTCTGGAGATTGGGCAGAACTTTCTCTAAGTGGAATATTTAAAGTGGGTAAAGGTCTACGTGTTGGTCGTGGGAGTGGAGGGTGTCCGTGAGACATGATGCCGAATTAGTCTGTCAGGGATCCAGATAGGTGAGTCAGCGTCCTGTGGAAAGACACAAGCATAGCCTCGCCCACACGTTAATAATGTGTCTGGCCCTTTCCAAGATCCTGACAAGAGATCTTTCCACATAACCAGTGGTTTAGGCTTGGATTATCAGTTTCCCAATGTTTCATAACGGGAGAAATTTCATGAGAATCACAATTCAAGTAGTTGATGACAAATAGCGCATGATTCAACACATGATGTGCAGAGCTATACCTGTACTGAGTTTTGTAACTGGGAAATTTGAGTCCTTTAAGGTTTGATGAGCTCTTTCCACTATAGCTTGTCCCTGTGGGTTGTAGGGAATTCCTATGCTATGTGAGATTTTGAATGAATCACAAAATTTTTTGAATGCAGGAGGTGTACGCGGGTGCATTGTCTGTTTTTTTTTTTTTAAAGATTTTATTTATTTATTTGAGATAGAGAGAATGAGAGAAAGAGAGCACGAGAGGGAAGAGGGTCAGAGGGAGAAGCAGACTCCCCGCCAAGCAGGGAGCTGGATGCGGTACTCGATCCCGGGACTCCAGGACCATGACCTGAGCCGAAGGCAGTCGCTTAACCAACTGAGCCACCCAGGCGCCCTGCATTGTCTGTTTTGATAGCTTTAGGCATTCCTGCATAAGCAAAGCAAAACATTAAATGTTGAGATACGTCTTTAAAGGCTTCCCCTGTACTGGCTGTTGCCATAATTAAATGAGAAAAGGTATCTGCTGAGACATGCACATAGCTAAGCTTACCAAAGCTAGGAACATGAGTCACATCCATTTGCCAAAGATCATTAGACCTAAGGCCTCGAGGATTAACTCCCATAGGCAGAGAGGGCTGTGTAGTTGGACATAAAGAACATTTTCGAACTATTTCCCTAGCCGCTTCTCTCGTTATGTGAAACTGCCTTCTCAAGGAAGCTGCATTTTGTTGATGAAGAGCATGATTAGCTGTGGCTTCCTCAATCGTGAAAACTGTCTCTCTAGTTAATAAATCAGCCATACTATTTCCTACTGCCAAAGGTCCTGACAATTTGGAATGGCCATGAATATGACCTATAAACTTTGTGTATCCTTGTTCTTACTAACTCCTGTAGCTCTTGTAATCGAGGAGCAGTAGTTTTATTTTGAGCTATAATGGCGGTTTCAATAACCGGAAACAGCCTGGCCACATACTGGGGATCAGTAAAAAGATTGAATGGTTGGTCATGTAAAGTTATAAAGATTTCAGTTACAGCAAAGAGTTCAGTTCTTTGTGCTGAGGTTTCTGTGGTCTGAATAACTGTTTTATGGTCATTGATTATATAAGCAGCCTTTCCGGTTGAGGAACCGTCTGTAAACACGAGAGCGGCTGGGTGAGATAAGGGAGAGGGACTTACTATTATGGGAAAGATGAATGAGTGCTCTTTTATGAACTGCAGCAAGGGGTTGGAAGGTAGATATTTAATAGTCCCGGCAAAAGACTGAATAGCAATTTGCCAGTCATCATCCAACTGGAATAGGTGATCGAGTTGTTCCTTTTTATATGGCAGGGTTAATGAATAAAACTCTTTTCCAAACAGCTCAATACTCCTAATTCTTCCCTTAATGATTAAGAGAGCTACCAAGGTGGTATAAGCACAGACAACTTTCTTTGTAGTTACCGGGAGATGAATCCACTCCAAAGGTCCTTCCTGCCACAACACTCCAGCTGGAATATGAGCAGTAGGTAAAATTATAAATTCCCAGACTTTAGCATAGTCTAACGGTTGCAATTGTTGATTGTTAATAGCCATTTCTACCTTAGAAAGAGCTTCCATAACCTCGGGGGTTAATTGCCTGATAGAGTTAGGGTTTGAATCTCCACGCAGAACATTAAACAGTGGCTGGTGATCATGGGTAGTTAGTTTTAAGGAGGGTCTCACCCAGGGCGCCTGGGTGGCTCAGTCATTAAGCATCTGCCTTTGGCTCAGGTCATGATCCCAGCCTCCTGGGATCGAGCCCCGCATCGGGCTCCCCGCTCAACGGGAAGCCTGCTTCTCCCTCTCCCACTCCCCCTGCTTGTGTTCCCTCTCTCACTGTGTCTTTCTCTGTCAAATAAAATCTTTAAAAAAAAAAAAAAGTAGGGTCTCACCCAATTAATGTCTCCCGGCAACTTCTGAAAATCATTTAAAGTATGTAGGGAATCAGTTCGTAATTGTAGATGTTGAGGAGATATGGATGAGGTATTAATGATGCATCCTAAATAATTTATTGGAGGATCAACTTGGATTTTTTCTGGTGCGATAATGAGTCCAAAATTTTGTAAGGACATAGTTAAAGTATTCAAGGCTTCTTCAAGCAGGGAATATTGAGAGTGACTTATCAATATATCATCCATATAATGAATGCAATACACCTGAGGATAAATTTCTCTGAAACTGGATAAAAGCCAGATCCACAAATTTTTGACATAAAGTAGGGCTATTCTTTATACCCTGTGGCAATACTATCCATTGAAATCCTTGTTAAGGACGTTTAAAATTTGGAGAAGGGATACTAAAGGCAAATCTCTTGCAATCCTGGGAAGCCAAGGGAATGGTAAAGAAACAGTCTTGTAAATCTATGACTATAACATGATCTCCTTTGGGAACAGCAACAGGAGATGGCAACCCTGGTTGTAGACTTCCCATAGTTTCCATGGTAATATTTATAGCCCTCAGATCTTGTAATAATCTCCATTTTCTAGATTTCTTTTTAATGACAAAAATAGGAGTATTCCAGGGGCTATTTGTGGGTTCTATATGACCCTTAGTCAGCTGTTCTTATACTAATTCGGTTACAGCCTGTATTTTTTCTTCAGTTAAGGACGATTGCTCTACCCATATTGGGTTATCATCCTTCCAAACTATTAGATCGGCTGTAACCTTAGCAATGGCCCCTAAGATAAATTTGACTGACAGCCCAAACCTTCCTGGGATTTCCTTTGATTAGGAATTATAGGTGTAGTCCTACTTTCATGGGTTTTCCCCAAGCCTTGATTAGGATCAAAGCCCATTTGTAGCATCTGTGCAGTTACCTTATCACTGGGGCTAAAGAGTAGCACTCCCATTTGAGATAAGACGACTCTCCCCCATAGTCATTGGTAGGGAGGGAATGACATATGGAAAGTCCCTGATGACTCCTCATCATTCCAAATTAATATCTGGGAGCTTTTTGCTACATTGCTAGCAGACCTCAAGCCCACCAAGGTTGAGGGAGTACTCTTAGTTGGCCAGGCACTAGGCCAATCTTTGCCTGCAATGCAGGTTACATCTGCCCCAGTATCCAATAGTCCCTCAGTGAGCTTCCCTTGTATCTTAAGAGTTTTGGTGGGGCGTGATGTTTTTACCTTTTGGACCCAGAAGGCCATATCACTGGACCCAAATCCTGCTTCACCTCTAGGGGCGTCAGTGGCTGTAGGGTTATTGAGAGAAATCAAAGGCAATAAGAGCAGCTGTGCTATCCTTTGGCCTGGATCGATTTGAATAGTCTTAATAGGTGGTTCCAACATGATTTTAATTTCCCCTGTATAGTCAGAATCAATAACACCGGGTATAACTTTTATTCCTTGTAAAGAAGTGGAACTTCTCCCTAAGTCCCACAGTACCATTCGGAAGTGGCCCATAAATTCCTGTGGTTACTGTTGAATATGATTGATCAGGGGTTAATATTGCTGAGGTGGAACACGGGTCCAATCCTGCACTCCCATGGGTGGCTTTTGAGAGGTCTGACACTGTCCTCTGGCGTTGAATGGATTGTTGGAGTTCCCGGTTATTTGTGGGGCCTGGGTCGGGCCCTGCACCCAGTTTTCCGAATGATTTTGAATTATAGGCTGTGGTTTGGGAGGATTATTCTCGGATCTCTGTCCTTTAGGTGGGAGCAAGGTTCCATTCTTGTGATAGTTGGATCGGCACTCCTTGCTCCAGTGAAAACCCTTATTACAGCGAGGGCATAAGGTTCAAGGAGGCACTACAGTAGTGATAGGAATTGTGCTACCAGAGATAGTCCCTAACTTTTGGGGGCAGTTTCTGCTGAGATGACCCGTTTGTCCGCAGGAAAAACAGGCGGCAGTATTAGGCCCATTAGGTTTAGGAGGCTTTAGGTTGTTTATATTGGCAAGGAACTGAGTACTTGTTTGCCCTTGGAGGGCTGCTGCTATTGCTATGCCCTGTAAATAAGATGGTGTAATTTCTGAGCAAATTTTAAGTTTTGCCAGAAAATCTTGATAAGGTTCTTCTGGATTTTGTTTAATGTTACTCAAGCCTGTAGTTCTCATCTCACCAGCAGGCAGGTGTCTCCATGCATTAACGGCCAGGCTAGAACACTGGCTTAAGGCCTCTTTGGATAGATTTAACTGATCGCGGGCCTGCGACCATTCCTCTAGACCCATCAGCATGTCAAATGTTATGGAGCGACGTCCTGATTTCCTATTCATAGCAATCTGTTTAGCCAACTCCTCATATTCAGCTTTCCAAAGCAAGTATATCCCTGCGGGAAGACAGGATTTGGCAGTCTGATGCCAATCATAAGGCATCATCCACCAACTGGTAAGTGCCTTGACTAATGGCATAGTATATGCGGAAGTAGGACCATAATCTGATACTGCCTTTGAGTTCTTTTAAAACCTTATAGGGAAGTGGCTCTCACTGAGGTTCATCCCATTCATCACCAAATGTAACAGGAAAGCATTTAAAGGTTAGATCCCCATCTCGCAGGGCGTCTTGTATTGCTCCTTTAAAACCAATACTCTTTTTTTAAAATAATTTTTTGTTGTTATGTTAATCACCATACATTACATCATTCGTTTTTGATGTAGTGTTCCATGATTCATTGTTTGTGCATAACACCCAGTGCTCCACGCAGAATGTGCCCTCTTTAATACCCATCACCAGGCTAACCCATCCCCCCACCCCCTCCCCTCTAGAACCCTCAGTTTGTTTTTCAGAGTCCATTGTCTCTAATGGTTCGTCTCCCCCTCCGACTTACTCCCC
This sequence comes from Callorhinus ursinus, assembly GCF_003265705.2. Taxonomy (NCBI): domain Eukaryota; kingdom Metazoa; phylum Chordata; class Mammalia; order Carnivora; family Otariidae; genus Callorhinus; species Callorhinus ursinus. The sequence continues at coordinate 24,893,257 of NW_027397082.1, forward strand.
TTCATTCTTCCCCTCCTGCTATCTTCTTCTTTTTTTTTTCTTAACATATATTGCATTATTTATTTCAGAAGTACAGATCCGTGGGCGCCTGGGTGGCTCAGTTGGTTGGGCGACTGCCTTCGGCTCAGGTCATGATCCCGGAGTCCCGGGATTGAGTCCCGCATCGGGCTCCCTGCTCAGTGAGGAGCCTGCTTCTCCCTCTGACCCTCCCCCTCCTCATGTACTCTCTCTCTCTCATTCTCGCTCTCTCAAATAAATACATAAATCTTTAAAAAAAATAAGTACAGATCCGTGATTCATCAGTCTTGTACATTTCACAGTGCTCACCATAGCACATACCCTCCCCAATGTCTATCACCCAGCCACCCAATCCCTCCCACCCCCCACCACTCCAGCAACCCTCAGTTTGTTTCCTGAGATTAAGAATTCCTCATATCAGTGAGGTCATATGATACATGTCTTTCTCTGATTGACTTATTTCACTCAGCATAACACCCTCCAGTTCCATCCACGTCGTTGCAAGTGGCAAGATCTCATTCCTTTTGATGGCTGCATAATATTCCATTGTGTATATATACCACATCTTCTTTATCCATTCATCTGTTGATGGACATCTTCGCTCTTTCCACAGTTTGGCTATTGTGGACATTGCTGCTATAAACATTGGGGTGCACCTACCCCTTCGGATCCCTACATTTGTATCTTTGTGGTAAATACCCAGTAGTGCAATTGCTGGATCGTATGGTAGCTCTATTTTCAACTGTTTGAGGAACCTCCATACTGTTTTCCAGAGTGGTTGCACCAGCTTGCATTCCCACCAACATTATAGGAGGGTTCCCCTTTCTCCGCATCCCCGCCAACATCTGTCGTTTCCTGACTTGTTAATTCTAGCCATTCTGACTGGTGTGAGGTGGTATCTCATTGAGGTTTTGATTTGGATTTCCCTGATGCCGAGCGATGTTGAGCACTTTTTCATGTGTCTGTTGGCCATTTGGATGTCTTCTTTGGAAAAATGTCTGTTCATGTGTTCTGCCCATTTCTTGATTGGATTATTTGTTCTTTGGGTGTTGAGTTTGATAAGTTCTTTATAGATTTTGGATACTAGCCCTTTATCTGATATGTCATTTGCAAATATTTTCTCCCATTCTGTCTAAAACCAATACTCTTAACGGGCGGTAAGGGTTTTTTATGAGCAAAGGTTTTGTTCTGTGGGGTTTTTTGCGGTTTATGTAGATTTGTTAAAGAGCCATAATCAGGGGCCATGGCATTTGCCAAAAGGTCCCAATTTTGTTCATGATATTTAGCAGCTTCCTCCTCAAGAACTGCCTTATCCTTGGTGGAAAGTTGCTCATCTCTATTTTCAACCTTTTTATTATCTTTGTCCTCATCTTCTGATTTTATTTCCTCCACGGCAAGCACCGGGGAGGCTGATTTACACAGTACGGGAGTTTCCTCAGTTGGAGTGGCACCATGCGTTTCCATTAATTTTTTATTTAAAACTTGTGGACTGGGTAAAGGGTCTAACATATCTCTCAGCAGTGCCCGCAATGAGAATGCCTCTACGGGCACATTCTCAGGCCCATGGTTAGAATACAGCCTCATTTCCTCTCCTATTTTGTTCCATGTTCTAATATCGAGACTACCATCTCTCGGAAACCAGGGGCAACATACCTCAACAAAGGCTAAAAATCTAGCCAACTGAGGATGAGTAATTTTGACACCCCTTTTCTCTATCATATGCTTAATGATATCAATAGAGTCTTCATTCCTTCGACTCATTATGGCCCATAGATTCTCTAAAGTTCTGTCTTTCTGCTCACTCTTACTACAGAGTAAGTTCCTTCACAGAGGGGCCTGCAGTACCCACGAGCAGAGTCCTATCTGTCCCTACAGAAAGGCTTACCTTCAAGTCCCTGTTCAGGCGCCACTTGCCAGAGTCCAGTTCCAGCAGAAAAGGGTTTCTTGAAGGGGTTTCTTGAAAGAAAGGATGGCGTCAGCGAGTGAGGAGATACACAGAATCAGGTTGTAAGCATCCCCCCCCCATACCCTCGGAGGGACTTTATTTATTCATTAGAATGTTCCTTGTTTTTCCATTCTTTCATATTTAAAAACAGAGCGTGACCATGCGAGACAAAGCGTGACCTATAAAGGTTATCTAAAGTTTATTCTTTCTCCAAAGGCAGCTTACAATGTGTGCACCCTATCTTATCAAAGTACTTATTCCATTTCTATATGTTTTCGTCTCTTGTCCTTGCTCCATAGATACCATGGAGGATTACTCCTTAATCCTCTCCCAGAGGCTGTCAGATGATGCCCGCACCCTTTTTCCCTTAATCTTGTACCATTTATTCATGTCCTCATCATCAACTCCAGTATAAGGAATGGGAGGAGTGGGTACCTGGGTGGCTCAGTTGGTTAAGCGGCTGCCTTCGGCTCAGGTCATGATCCTGGAGTCCCGGGATCGAGTCCTACATCGGGCTCCCTGCTTGGCGGGGAGTCTGCTTCTCCCTCTGACCGTCTTCCCTCTCGTGCTTTCTATCTCTCATTCTCTCTCTCTCTGAAATAAATAAATAAAATTTAAAAAAATTAAAAAAAAAAAGGAATGGGAGGAGTAGGGGTAAGGAAGTTAGTCCTACTTCAGGGCTTGCCTCGAGGGGCATAGCAGAGGTGATCACATCTTTAATGGCTTACTTCTTGTTGTGTTCTGGCCACAATGTGACGGCCATTAAAAGACCCCACCTCTGACACTCAGGGCAGAGAGGTCTGGTTTGGCCCCTTATTTCTGGTTTGATTGTGCCTTAGCATTTCTGGGATTTCTGTGAGCCTGATCCCGTAGCTCCCTATCTTTCCCTCCCCAGCCCCACCTTTTCCTTACTCAATGAGACCCTCAGATGTATATGAGTGGGTCATATACTTGGAGGATGATTGACAACACGTATCTGAAGGGCAGGGTGTGGAGATAAAGGAAGTTTTCAACGGAATTTTTTATTTGTTGAAGTAGGCTTACAGGATCCTGGGGGTCAGGCTAAAATTGCCTTTTCCCTTAGCAAAGTGTCAATATCCAGGCAGTTGAGTCCCTAGAGGAATGTCACTCTGCCTGTTTCAAGGACTTGTCAATGGGCTGTAGGTAGTAAGGAAATTTAATAATTTTTCTTCTGCCTTTGTTTCCCACATCAATTTCTGTTCTTTTGTCCTGGGCTGCCATCCAGTTAAAACCCCCTGTTACTGTTAGGAGTTAGTTGGACAGTTAGGTAGTCAGGGCAATGGTCTCCAAGAAGAAAATACGGAGTCAGGACAGCTGAAATAAAACAGCACTAACGTCCTGTTTTGCATCTTAGACAGGACCGCACTGGCGTTCTGCTTTGCAGCCTTTGCAGAAATGACTTCTGCAAAGTGTCCTAAAATAAGGCAATTAACCACAGAGCATTTGTCAATATCACAGGCAAGGGGCAGTTAAGACATAAGCCCCCAGATGTCAGCAAAAAAGACCATCAGCACACTGACATTAACCTAATAGGTAGACAGAGACGTGACCAAAGCCCTGATTGGCATGGCTCAGCACACCCTGATTGCTCAAGATGGTGCAAAAAAGAACTCCTAAAACCCCCTAAACGTTGAAACTCCAGGGCAGCCCTCTCGGGCGCCCCCCCTCCCTCTCTGGGAGCTTTGTACTCTTGCTCAGTAAACTTTGCTTTGCTGCCCACCACTCTTCATCCGGTCTGCCTCTTTATTCTCTGAAGCTGTGGGACCAAGAATGCGGGCACTAAAGGCAGAGAAATCCTGCAACATTTCTATCAAACATGCCCTGGTTTGAACAATGAGTCATCTGGTCATTTTATCCTACCCAGCTGGGACTCGAATATATGACTTCTGAGTTCCAAGACCACTGCTCTGTTTCGCGGGTGTGATTAACACCAGCCTCCCCAGTCACTATCTCTCCCACCTCCAGGCCTTTGCCAAGGCCTGCCGGCTCAGTGCACTCCAGTCTGGTGACTTGTTTAAACGAAATTTCTCCTTGAAATCTGTTTCTTTGTTAACTGGTTGATGAGGGTCAGTCACAACAGGTTTCTGTTAAGTGATAATTAGCCAAATGAAAATAGAAATGTGAAAATAGGGCTTGAGATTTAATAGCCTAAAGTCCCTTAAGGAATCAGCAGCGGCAGCTTGAATGTTTGTAATAAACACTGTGGAAAGGTGATGTGCATTAGTGTCAATGTTTAACATCTCACCCGGGGCAATTTTTACTAAACGGAGGGCCCCGAACAGTAAAAGCTCACTGAATTCTTTAAAAAAAAAAAAAATCGTGTAAATGAACCAGTTACAAACCCATTCAAAATTATTTGCCTTCTTCAACAGTACTTGGAGCAGAATGTCTGTTTATTTGCTGCAGTCAATTAATTCAGCCTTTCTTAAGCAGAATGTCTGATTGCCTTAAGCAACCCTACCGAGAGGCTTTTTGTTCTAGAACAAAAAGCTGTCTGCATAGTTTATGTTAATGCAACCCACAGGTGGCAAATGGCTGCTCTTTGGAATGAAGGCAAATGGCTACTTTGGAGACTATTGAGATGCGATAGGACACTTGATTTGAGAAAAAGGAAACTGCTGCAAGAAATAAATTGGTCACCCCTGGTATCTCAGGCCCAACCACCCTCACAGGCCTCAACCCACCCCCCATTCTCCTCTCTGCTCTGATCCTTGAATAAATAAACTCTACTGGGAAGGAGGATCCTTTCAGTTGGTGTCAAACCACCCCCTCTCCCAAAACTTTCCATAAATCATTCAATGCAGGAATTCTTCACAGCAGGAAATGAACCTCTTGGAGCTCAGCTTTAATTTTACATTATTGTTAGAACTGCAAGAGACAATCTGATCCATGCTCCTAATTTCTGGCAAGGAAGATATTAAAGGTGGGATGCCAGTTTTACTGATGAGTTGTCTGGCTGCACTGGGAATAGAACCCCAGCCTCCTAGGGCAGCCTCCATTCCACGGCACCCCTTTACCACTAGCTAGAGGCTGTAAAGACAGGCCATATCTAGCTTGCAAATAGCATTATGTTCTGAAACTCCATTTGTATGTCACTTGTTTGGAACTTGGGACACGTTTTCTCCTAGAAACATTCTTGTTTAAATGTTGGCGAGGTTCTCTGGCCAGTTCAAAACCCATTTTAACGCATATCACTGTTTCAATCTTTGAAGCAGCCCAAGCCCCCTAAAACTCAAGTGTTGGGCCTGACATTTGTCCCTAAGCCTTTCTGAAAGCTAAGCCTTGAGTTTGTGGGGAACCCCAGATGGGCCAGGGGGTAGGGAAGGAGAAAAAGGCTGATGGAGGTTCCAAGATTAGGGCATGTCTTGGAGGCTTGAGGGAAGACTAGTAAAGAAGGGGTCAGTTTGGAAGCTTTGCCCACTGTGGTCAGGAGATGAGAGGAGGAGTTTTCAGGGATGAGAACAGTCTAATAATGAGGCCATGGAAGGCCAGGGATGGGGGAGAAATGAAGGTTATTTTACAAGATGTTCTTTCATAAATTAGATATTCTAATAAGTTATAAAATGTCTATATGAAATTAGGGTACATTTGGGGGGTAGTTCTCTTGGTATAGCAAAAGAAATGCCAGAAATTCCCATAAAATACTCCCTTAGAGGGGTAAATCACTGGAGTAGTGTATCACCCAAAGACAGCCTCCTCACCAGATAGTTATGGATCCCCAGCGTGGCCCATGCCAGATCTCAGGCCTCCACCAAGCCGACTTGCTCTCAGGAGGTTCCTGGATATGTGAACTGAGAGTGCTAAGCCTCTGCCCTCTTGGGATCCCAAATGTGGTGCATCCTTGGCTAAGCTGGGCTCCACCCCCAGGATTTCCCACAGTTTTGGTTGCAATCTGGAATGCATTGACATCATGACAGTAGGGGCCTGTCAAGGCGTCTTGGACTTCGTAAGGCCCATTTTCAATACTGATGCCCTTGGAAGCCATAGCCTGCTGGAATCACCAGAGTTTGGTGGGTTTTAAAATGTACATTTTATTATCGTTCAAAAATAGTGAGATCAACAGATCAGGAAAGAATTGGCCATGAAAAGAGAGTTACTCATAGTTCCTAAGAGAAGGGAGCGTGCCACGCCATAGTGGGGGATGGGGGCACAAGGGAAGCACCAAGGTGGTTCAGAGGCAAAAGGAACTCAGGAAAAATGTGGGCAAATGTGTTTATTGTGGTTTCTGTGGGAAGAAACAGGTGAGTCATTGTAAGCAGGCTGAGGCTTAGCTAGTTTGAATAATTTCAGTGGGCTCTGGGGTGTGGGGGCTGTTTCTAGTTGTCTGGTACCTGGCCCTGGGGTGATTAGGGCAGGAGAACAGAGGCCCTCAGTGAGAGAGGCTGATGGGGGGGGCAGGGTATAGGCTCTGGATGGGTTGATTTGTGAAAGGAGAAATCTGAGCAAGTCTACTATCTCCAGACAAACTCTGGGAGGGACAGTCTATGTACGGCATAATTAATATGGTACTCCCTGCTATAGCAGGAGTGTGGAAACTGGACTGATTTCTTCTTTGGCTGAAGTGAGACACCCCCATTCCTACTCACTACTCTCCCCCCATGGTTCTTGGACAGTTCAGGGTAGGAGATAACTGTGCTTCCTGCTAGTAAGGCAGATGGGGCCTCAAGCAAATAATTAGAAAACTGGCAGAGATGTGATCACGTTTAATCTCTGAATTTGTGCAGTATTCCACAGTTATAATAATGAGGCTTCAGTTGATTAAGATCTGCTGGGGAGAACAGCTTTTTTCCCTCTATCCTTTGTGATACTTTGGCTGGTCTAATAAACAACTTACAGATTAATAGAAGAAAAACAAGTTTAATTACATACATCTGTGATGCTTGTAAGACTATGAGACCCAAGGACAAGTCCAGCAATTGGGGTTTATATACCATTTTGAACTAAGGAATGGGATAGGGGCCTGGGGCTTCACAGGGGAGGGTAATCCGAGCCAGACCCCCTATCTAAATACTTTTGGGCAGTTAAGGGAAAGGTAAAAGTCTTGTGGGGCACCTGGGTGGCTCAGTAAGTTGAGCGTCTGGCTCTTGATTTCAGCTCAGGTCATGATCTCGGGGTCCTGGGATTGCCCTGTGTCTTTGTCCTTGTCATTGTCATGGGGCTGCCCACTCAGCAGAGAATCTGCTTGTCTCCCTCTCCCTTTGCCCCTCTCCCCACTCACACGTGTGCTTGTGCTTTCTCTCTCTCTCAAAAAAATCAATAAACCTTTAAAAAAATCAAAGTTTTTCTTGAGTCAGCTGGGTCTTTATTGTCTTTAGCTCAAAATAATCCACTTGTTCAAGGGATATATTTTGAGGTTACATATTCTGCTCCCCTTCAGTTCAAATGTACAGAAAGAATTTTAAAGCATTTCATTTCAAAACTTCTCTGCAACTCTTATTATCCTATCAAGATGAAAGAAAAAGGGAAGTGGATGGATATTTAAATCAATTAAAAATGAATTAACCTGGGCAGACATATGGAACTTAGGATAATTCTTCAAGTGCTTCAAACTTCCAGACAATTACAGTTTGACGGGGATCAAACCCCTCAGTAAATGTATGAAGGGTACCACAATATGTTATCCCCAAATATGTCTCTTCGGTGTATGTATTATTTTGTGCTAAAAGACCATTGAGAACCAGCAGGCACAAGAAGCGCTCTTTACCTCCCCCTAACTACCTAAAAATAGAGTATACATTTCTCCTTTTATAAAGGAAATTTACACTTATAAAGGAAATTTCCACATAAAGTTGTCTCCATATCAGGAAGAGAGCTCCTCTCAGAGATAACCTTTATCTTCCAAGGGGCTTTTGTCAGTGTAACACAACAACCCTTATTTGTCATAAATTTCTTCCCCTCCCCTTCCCATAACCTGGCTCTCCTGACCAGAAGTCCCCAAACTGTTTCCTTTGTCTGGCCTATGATGGTATGTAAGTGTCAATCATCTGGCAGCTTCCTTGAGCCATGTTTTTCTTTGTGAACTCCCATGCATGGGTATGTAATTAAAACTGTTTTTTCTCTTATGACTCTTATCAGTTTGATTAATGGGCCCCAGATATTAAATCTAGGAAGGCAGAGGGAAAAAGATTTTTCTTCTCCTACATATATATGACCAAATACTGAAATATATATATCTATATATAACTCCACCCTTATTCTATGCATGTGAAGCTATGAGATTATTCTTTAACCTAATTCTCATCTTCTTTCCTCAAAGAATTTCTGGGCAATGCCTACTGAGATGATATCCCCCGTATCCGACTTATCATTGCATAAATGCCACATTATTGAATGAGCAGGGGTTAGCACAGAGGTTTCAATAATGGATAAGCTACAAGCCTTGTTTCCAGGGAGCTCCTGGACTAGGGATGAATGATTCTAAATGTTTTCTGGGTCACAGATCCCTTATCATCCCTGTAAAAGTCCATGGACTGCAGATTAAGACTTTGGTTTATCAGGGAAGGCAGAAAGGTAAATTATACTAGAGGGTGTTTGATACTATAGAAGTATGTATAACAATGGTTCTCAATCTTGGCTGCACATAGAAACATCTAGGGACCTTTTTAAAAACACCAGTGCCGTGGTCCCATACCCAGAGGCCATGATTTAGTTGGTCTGAGTTGCCACCTGGGTATCAGGAGTATTAAAAAGGTAAATAAATGAAAAAAATCTTTAAAAGGGGGGGCACCTGGGTGTCTCAGTCGGTTAAGTGTCTGCCTTCAGCTCAGGTCATGATCCCAGGATCCTGGGAATCCCTCCACATGGGCTCCTTGCTCAGCAGGGAGTCTGCTTCTCCCTCTGCTCCTCCCCACCGCTCATACGCTCTTGTGCTCTCTCTCTGTCTCTTTCTCTCTCTCAAAAATAAATAAATAAGTAAATCTTTAAAAAAGGAGTATTAAAAAGGTCCCTGTTCCCTGGTCCCTGCGGGGGATTCCAATTCCATCTACTGGCAAAGTTCTGCAGAAGCACAATGAGGGAGTGATTAGCCTTAGCTCTCCCCAGAGCTAAAGTAGCCCCCCACCTATTCCCATTAGGACACAGAGACATGTAGCTGAATAGGCAAGAAGCAACACTCATCACAGGAAAACCCACCAAGAATCAAATGTGAAGGGAGAAGCAAGGCCAGATCTTGGAGAACAGTCTGGGGCAGGTTGGGGAAGCGGTTCAGAACTCCATTTCTGGATGCAGAAGGAGCACTGAAATGCTGTTTTGAGACAGCATTTGGGACATACTCTTAGGTGGTTGACAGTGGCTGAGTACCACTACATTTACCACAGTCATCTCATATGACCAAAAATCACTAGGGGCACCTGGCTAGCTCAGTCAGTGGAGCATGGGACTCTTGATCTCAGGGCCATGAGTTCAAGCCCCACAATGGGTGTAGAGCCTACTTTAAAAAAATATGTATCACCATAGAGTTCTATAAAAATGTTAAATTAATGTGTTACTTAATTTTTGCAAATTATGAAAATACAGAGAATTTTAAAATGACATAAAATGAAGGAAAAAAATTTTTAAAATAACAGATGGGGAATTGAGACTCAAAAGTGTGAAAGACAAAATGCACTGGACAATTAAGGAGATAGTTTTATTCAGGCTATTGCACGAGGGAGAAGGTTCATTACTAGGACTATCTCAGTGAAAGGGAAGGGGGCCTGGGGTTTTATAGAAGCAGGTAAACAAGGGAATGAATCTAGGGGAGTTCTGGGAAGGGTGGAGACAGGTCTTGTCTTGGAATCTGGGAGGTCAGGCTTGTCCTTTGTGAAATTAGCTGTTCCTGGAATACAAAAAAGGGTGGAAGGATTTTGAAGTACAAAAGGGTGGGGGGACTTCTTAACCCTCAGTGTGTTCTTGGGGCTCAAGTAAAATTCAGTATTGTCAAAAGGTTGAAACACATGTTCGAAGTCAATTAGACAGTAAGTGGACCAGCTGGATTCAGACCCAGTCTGACCGGTGCTATCCATTCTGGATTTGTGTCCAGAACATCAGTTTCTGTAAAAAGAGAGATCGAGTGCTATTCCGCTAGGAAAAGCCAGGCTAGAGAAGACTCCACCATGGTTCAGACCCAGTTAGCCCATGAGCATGCATGAAATCACAGAGTTGGGTTCTAAGTAAATAGGTCTAGGGTCAGCCTTTGAGGAATCTAACAAACGAAGGTCCAGGCTAAGGATCCCAGTCTGGGAAAGTCCCAGGTTCCCTATAGGCTAGAACAACCAGGAACTGTCAAAGACACCGAGGTAGAAGCTGTCTCAGCTCTCCTTCCATTTTCAGTACCCCTCTGGGCTTGCACAGACAGCTGGGCACATACACAGGGAGCCAGAGAGAGACCTGTTCCACTTCTAACGGGCTGTTCAAGTGATCCTAGCAGCTAACTTGGCAGAGCAAGTAGCTGCTTCACATTAATTAGTAGTCATTCTCATGGACTCATTAAGCAAGTTCAAGGACCTTTATTGCTTTGTTGACTGAAGGGTAAAATCAGAATGAATTTTTTTTACACTTGTGTAGCTTAATAATTAAAAGGCAGAGAGGTAGTTCTGAGCTTTCTAACTTGTGGGGCCTCATAAACTTTCCCTTAGGCTGCTAATGCAAATATCCTCCTATTTATTTATTTAAAGATTTTATTTCTTTATTTGAGAGAGAGGTTGAGAGAATGAGGAGGAGGGGCAGAGGGAGAAGCAGACTCCCTGCAGAGCAGAGAGCCCGATGTGGGACTCGATCCCAGGACCTTGGGATCATGATCTGAGCTGAAGGCAGATGCTTAACCTACTGAGCCACCCAGGTGCCTGAATATTCTCTCATTTAATATATGGAGCACCCACAATGTGCTAACCACTGACACAGGCTATTTAGTGAATAAAACAGATAAATATGCTTCCTCTTCTGAGGCTTACAAGGTAGTGGAGTAAAGAGATAATGAACACAGTAAATAAGTACATTATGGGAGAATGAGAAAACATGATAGGTGCTTTAGAAAAACAATAGAGCTCAAAGCAAAGGGAACTTGGAAGTGCTGGGAGGTAGGGTTTGCATTTTAGATAGGGTGGTCAGTTGAGAAGTTGATATGTGGGTAAAGACTTGAAGGTGAGAGAGAGAATGAGCCTTGTAGATGTAGAGGGAAGATACTTTGGACAGAGGTTAGAGCCAGTTCAAAGGCCCTGAGGTGGTATGGTAGTGTGCCTGGTATGTTCAAGGAGCAGCAAAAAGATCTGCCTGGAGCTGAAGAAAGAAGGAAGAACATGATAGAGAGGTCAGAGACTTGATGGGGGCGGATGATATAGGGCCTTAGAAGCCTCTAGAAGGGCTTTTGCTTTTATTCTGAATAAAATGGGAACTTGAACATTAGTTATCATCATATTATTAGCACTGTTGTTCTTATTTGCCTACCCTTGGGGGGAAGAGGCTTGGGTCCTTTTAGAGTCACAGGGGTGCAGGACACCAACCAGAAACAAGAATGCCAAAGTCTGGATGTTAGTCCAGCACATCAGTCAGAGAATTTGGGGTCAGAAACAAGGACGTCAGGGTGATGCTGAACCTGAGGGGAAAAAACAGAAAAGGCCAGAATTGTAGGACTTGGTTCAACTAACTCCACCTCTGGGAAGCCTTCACTGACTTGTCTCCCAGTGACGACAGCTGGGGACACTTTCTTTGGGTTCCCATGGCCCCTAGGGCTTGCCCCATCATAGGATCAATCCATTCAGTTGCATTTGTCTGTCTGTCTGCCTGTGAATCTTCCCTCATAAATTCAGTTTTTAAGGTTAGGGTTCCTGGGCGCCTGGGTGGCTCAGTTGGTTAAGTGACTGCCTTCGGCTCAGGTCATGATCCTGGAGTCCCAGGATCGAGTCCCACATCGGGCTCCCTGCTCAGCAGGGAGTCTGCTTCTCCCTCTGACCCTCCTCCCTCTCATGCTTTCTGTCTTTCATTCTCTCCCTCTCAAATAAATAAATAAAATCTTTAAAAAAAAAAGGTTAGGGTTCCTGTCTTATTTTTTTTTAAATATGGTTTTTTTTTTTTTAAAGATTTTATTTATTTATTTGAGAGAGAATGAGAGAGAGAGAGAGAGCATGAGAGGGGGGAGGGTCAGAGGGAGCAGCAGACTCCCTGCTGAGCAGGGAGCCCGATGCGGGACTCGATCCTGGAATTCCAGGATCATGACCTGAGCCGAAGGCAGTCGCTTAATCAACTGAGCCACCCAGGCGCCCGGTTCCTGTCTTATTTATTGTTTCTTTCCATAGTATCAAATTCACTTCTGGCATATGGTAGATACTCAGTGAATGATTCATGAGTGAATGCTCACTGTCAATTTTTGAGTGCTCACTCTGTGCTGGGTACCATCTCTACATTTTATATACATTAACCCATTTCATTCTCCCAGTAACTCTCAGAAATAAAGACTATCCCTATCCCCTTCTACTGATAAGTCAACTGAGGTTCAGAGAAGTTAAGTAACTTATCCAAAGTTACTCAGTAAGTGAAGAAGCCACAATTTCAACCTAGGCAATGGGAGTTCAGAGCTGTGCTATAAACATTTACAAGATGGATGGGTAGACAGAGGGGTGGATGGATAGATAGGACACATCAGAACTATGATGCAAAGTTTGAATCCCAGAACTTAGCAAGGCTGGAGGACATATTAAAATTAATAATTCAATAGTGCACAGAAGCCCAGGAAGCTATAATTATCTGTCTACTGTTGAAAGAAAAAAAGAGGAAGAATGCGGAATGTAGAAAGGGCAAAAAAGGTAATAATCCACCTGGATTGCTACCAGATACACTAACATTCCTTGCTTTGGCCCCTTGGCTCTCTAGGAAGCTCACCCCCAGACTCTGGAACTGCTGGTCTTGATAGCCATCCCTGCTGAGTTGGGGGGCAAGGATGGGAGGTTGTGCTAGGAATACTCAGAGGAGATGAGGGTTTTTTCTTTTACTTTTTGTTTGTGTGTGAGGTATAATTTACCTACAGTGATATGCACACATCTTAATGGTTACAGCTCAATGGGTTTTGACAGATAAAGTGAAATTTTGAGTTGAGTCCTGGAAGAATGAACAGCAGGTTAAAGATCAGGAATACCTACCTGCAAAGGCACGGAGAACTAAAAGAGCATCAAGTTCCTTCCAGGCAGTAGTTTGCCAAGAACAACATGCCTTTTGGGTATGACCAGTAGATAAGGGTGGAGGAAAGTCCACACATTTACACGTCAGAGATAGGAAACTAGTTTATAATGTAGAGTTTGGTTGCAGTTTATGTATAAAACTTTAACTCCCGAGAGCAACACCTCTCTGTCTTTTGCTTTCTCTTTAGAGTTCTTTGATTACTTCCATTTCATCTTAGCTTACGCATAGTACTATTCCATATCCAAACAGCCTCAGGTTTGCTGCTTACCTGTCACCAGTCCAGGCTGCTGTGTTAACCCTTACATATCCAGCCAATTTCTGACAGTGTAGAGCTGTTTATTCTTGAGGATGTGGATATGTACATCAGCTGCATTTGGGATTGCTATTTATAGGCTGTGGATAAGGACACCATTCAAGAGTTGTGAGAAGGGACAAACCATCTACAGTGTAAACACATCAGCTCCCACATGGAGGAGACATCCCAAACAGAGTGAGAGTTAAAGAATCAATTGACTGTGGTTCAGTTACTCAATACATGAGTGTTCTCTATCTACCTGGCATGCCCCCCTTCCTTCCCATCTTGACTCAAATGACATCTTTCCACCTTGAGGCCTTATTTAAAAGCCCACTCCACCCCCGCCCCCACCCATACACAGATTTCCTATGGACATTCCTCTACTTAGCTTTCTTCTTAGCACCCATCACAATCTACCAGAGTACTTATTTTACTTATTTTTTTTTTTTTGGTTGTGATAGTACATTTTATGTTCTATTTATTTTACTACAATTACACTTAATTATTAAAAAAGAAAATACTGCCTAAAGAATGCAGCCCCTATGCCCATCGACAGATGAATGGATAAAGAAGTTGTGGTATATATACACAATGGAATATTATGCAGCCATCAAAAGGAATGAGATCTTGCCATTTGCAACGACGTGGATGGAACTGGAGGGTGTTATGCTGAGTGAAATAAGTCAATCAGAGAAAGACATGTATCACATGACCTCACTGATATGAGGAATTCTTAATCTCAGGAAACAAACTGAGTGTTACTGGAGTGGTTGGGGTGTGGGAGGGATGGGATGGCTGGGTGATAGACATTGGGGAGGGTATGTGCTACGGTGAGCGCTGTGAATTGTGCAAGACTGTTGAATCACAGATCTGTACTTCTGAAACAAATAACGCAACATATTTTAAGAAAAAAGGAAAAGAAGAAGTTAACAGGAGAGGAAGAAAAGGGGAGTATGTCAGAGGGGGAGACGAAC
>NW_027397082.1:24907760-25078420 GCF_003265705.2 Callorhinus ursinus
TAATGATGTAATATATGGTGATTAACATAACAATAAAAAATTAAAGGAAAAAAAAAAGAATGCAGCCCCTGAGGGGGTCTCCAGAAAGTCACTTAAGATTATTTATAAAACAAGCAAGTCAAGGAATAGGTCACTTAGAAATGACAAATACAGGGGCACCTGGGTGGCTCAGTCATTAAGCGTCCGCCTTTGGCTCAGGTCATGATCCCAGGGTCCTGGGATCGAGTCCCGCGTCGGGCTCCTTGGTCAGCAGAGAGTCTGCTTCTCCCTCTGTCTGCCGCTCCCTCTCTTTGTGCACTCTCCCTCTCTCTCTCTTGAACTCTCTCATCCCAGAGATCCTGTTCCTGGTCTTGTGTCTGTTCTGAGTCTTGATCATCAGGTTCTCTTTTTCTCTGGACATGGAATCTGGATCTCCGATTTTGAAACCAAATTTGGACTCTTGACTCTGGAATGCCAATTTCTTTAGCAAGTTGCTCTCTGGTATCAATGCCAGGATAAGGGTTGTTCATAAATGCCCCGATGAGGGTGTGTAATTGTGAAGAAGTATAGCTGGTACGACACCGTCTGTCTTCTCTACTTTGAATCTCCTCTTCAGAGTGATCTTGGTCTTGACTTGATTCTAAGTCCTCATCGGGTTCTGATTTTTTCTGGCACTGGTGCCTAGCTCTTCGATTCTGAAACCAAATCTGGATTCTGGACTCATCAGTGTTGATTTCTAAAGCAAGTCTTTGTTTGGTAGCACAACCTGGGTAAGGATTTTGGTCAAATGCCTTGATGAGGATTTTCAATTGATCTGTGAATTTGGTGCGGCTGCATCTCTGATTCATTGTTATGGTCTTGTTTGGAGAGTTGTCTTGGGCCATGTTGGAAGAGAGTTCTGAAGTCTAAGGATCAGCCTTATTTTACTTATTTATCTTATTTATTGTTTGTCTTCATCACTAAAACGCAAGTTCCAAGAAGGCAGATGTGTTTGTTTACTGTTGTTTCTGCGATAGGCAGGCACTTACAAATACTTGTTGAATAAATGAATTATGCAAGGTTCCACTAGGAACACAGACACTCTGAACTAGAGGCACATTATTTATGATGGACATAGACCCATAACTCAAATAACATTAGAAGGAAATGAATGAAAAATGAATAGATGAAGGCAGAAGGTTCAAAATCACTAATAGAAGCCCAAATAGCCCACTTTAAGCTAGTCAATCATCTTATAAATTTGACAAACTTAACCAAATTCCCTAACATTTCTTTAAAAGGCACAGATAATGTACTTGCCTCCTTTTTAAAAGCAGGGCATAATTATAAATACTTAGACTTCAGAAGGGTAAAAGATTTACAGATTCTATTTGCCTATTTTTAGAAAAACTGTGCTCTTTGCAGATCTGAAGAAATGAACTTTTGTGGCATTCAAAACATAGGAGAATTAAACCCAGAGACTCAGATAACTAAAATTTTGAATATTATAATCTTACATATTGGGAAGTGGTTTGCAGACTTCATTAACATATGACAGCTTTTAACATTCTTCTTCCTGTTCTATCCTTGATTCAACTCTGAATTCTTGGTGATTAATTGAATTTGATTCTTCTTCACCTGAATTTTGGCAAGTACTCCATTGGATATGCAGCTTGTGGCAAGTTTTATTTAGTGTTAAAATAAGTTTTTATTCATTAGAAATGCTCAGTTAAGTCTATTTTTTTCTGAGATAAAATTTAAGTGAAATACATCCATCTGTCTAAAGGTTTTTCATGCTAAAGGTTTTAAAATGTAATGTTCATGAGTAATTATTACCTCTCAACTCTTGGATTTATGTTGGATATAGACTGACTTGCTGATTTTCTCTTAAATGTCAAATCAGAAAACCCTGCGCTACCACTTGAGAAAGACCTGCGAATTCTCAACTTTTGTTTTTTCCTTCATTGACCTTGTCAGTGACTTTTCATATGTAGTGCAGGATTTGCAAAAGAGTCCACATGGATTCTGAGGAACAGTGCAAGCTATGGGCCCCTGTGGTACCGAAGCTTCTAGCATTATAGCATTTATGCTCATGTTTCTGGTATGGATTAACAAATATTCATGATGTTTAATGAAAAGAAAATGTAAGTTCACTCATTCATTCAACACCTATTTTATTGAGTACCTACTAAATGCTAGGAATAATGTGAAGCAGGGGACTGCAGCTGTGAACAAAACAGAGATAGACCCGGTCCCTATGGAATTTACATTCTAGTGAGGGCAAAGATAACAAAATAAGTAAATAAGCAACATAATTTTAAATATAAGAGTAGTACTCTAAACAGAATAAAGTGGTGTGATGTGATGGAGTGACAGAGTAGGGAGGGAGGGATTTTAGAATGGGTGCTTAAGGATGGCCTCTCTGAGGGAGGTGACATGTGAGCTAAGACCGGAATGACAAGAATACAATGAGTTTATAAAGATGTGCTGAGAAGATAAATGGTAACTCTTAGCATACCATGGCTGGCAAACCGCTGTCAATTATCCAACCTGATTTTTATTCTTCCCTAACACGCACCTGCTGCTCTAGCCAAGTGTGTGCAGAGAGTGACAACCCTCATCTCACCCCTCCACGGAGGTGACATCTTTTTCATCAGCCCCAAATCACCTCTCACAAACCCCAAACGTATAGATGGCTCTTACCTGTGAATCTTTTTTTTTTTTTTTAAAGATTTTATTTATTTATTTATTTGACAGAGAGATAGAGAGAGCACAAGTAGGCAGAGAGGCAGGCAGAGGGAGAGGGAGAAGCAGACGCTCCACTGAGCAGGGAGCCCGATGCGGAGCTCGATCCCAGGGCCCTGGGATCATGACCTGAGCCAAAGGCAGCCGCTTAACCGACTGAGCCACCCAGGCGCCCCTCTTACCTGTGAATCTTATTGTTCCTTACATGATAAAATAGAGATGGGGAGAGGAAAATTTTGTGGCATCATTTGGTATCTGGGGAAAACCACTCCCTCACCCACCCACCTTCATCCTGTGGGGAAGAGAGTAGAGTTTTGTGTAAGGAGGACTCTGCCAAAGATATAAACATGAATGGGAGCTTTTAGAATTCGGTGTCCAGCCAACTGGGGCACCAATCTGTGAACTTCCGGTGGACGAGCATTTGGTGCATTGTGTTGACCCATTTGAGATCTGATCAAACCCCAAAGGAAGATTTCTCTGCTTATTTCCAGGGGGGCATCCAGCAGCAGAAACTTGACACTCTGTGTTTTATCTAGGAAGGAACGTTCCTGAACCTGACACCCAGATTCTGATTTCCAGGAGCATTCTAACAATAAGTGTCTCCCCTGTCATGCTTCTCCTGCTTCTAAGATTCTAGAATTCTAGAATGTTCAAACCTCTCCAATCTGCCCATGTAAACACTGCCTACCATTCAAAGCCATCTCTTCCCTTAAAGCCTATCCCAGTCACTCTGGCTTCTGTGAGGCCCTGGTGTGCTCAGTATATTACTCTCAGAGTCTCTGATTTTGTATATCAGTATTTTTAAAAAATAGTTTTTGGAGTACAGGTGTTCTACCTCATTGGTTAAGTTTATTCCTAGGTATTTTATTATTTTTGGTACAATTGTAAATGGGATTGTTTTTTAAATTTCTCTTTCTGCTACTTCATTATTAGTGTATAACTATACAACAGACTTCTGTGTATTAATTTCATATCCTGTGGTTTTACTGAATTCATTTATCAGCTCTAGTAGTTTTTTGGTGGAATCTTTAGGGTTTTCAAAAAAATAGTATCATGTCATCTGCAAATAGTGAAAGTTTTACTTCTTCCTTAACAATGGGATGCTTTTTATTTCTTTCTTTTTGTCTGATTGCCGTGGCTAGGACTTCAGTACTATGTTGAATAAATAAATCGGTATCCGTATAAACCACTTCTCCCAGAGTTTGTGATCAGCCTGGTCCAAGAACTTACTTTCCATCTAAAGGAGACTCAAGAGGAAAGGGAAAGCAAGTAGACAAGTGGGAAAGAGACAGGGCTGGGCCCCCCTCTCCCCAGTTCTTTGGTGACCACAGAAAGACCTTCTCAATTTAGATGAAACTGGTCTTTCTAGTTCAAGGTCACCATTCTCAGTGTCAAAGGTTCTCAAACTTTAGGAGGCAGAAGAATCACCCAGGTAGCTTGCTACAAATGCAGATTTCTAGGGATCAGCCACAGAGATCCTTGTTCAGTTAATTGGGTAAGGCCTGGGAATCTGTATTTGTAACCACACCTCCAGGCCATTGGGATGTTGTTTACCTGTGGACATTTTGAGAAACCCTTGCCTAATGGAAAGTAGGGTACTATTGTCTACCTCTGCCTTCTTCCTTGTGTGACAGGGCACTCTGTTTTAAGACAGGGTCCTAGGGGCACCTGGGTGGCTCAGTCGTTAAGCGTCTGCCTTCGGCTCAGGTCATGGTCCCAGGGTTGTGGGATCGAGTCCTGCATCAGGCTCCCTGCTCAGCAGGGAGCCTGCTTCTCCCTCTGCCTGCCGCTCTCCCTGCTTGTGCTCTCTCTTTTTGACAAATAAATAAATAAATAAAATCTTTTAAAAAATCATCCATTGTTTATCTGAAATTTACATTTCATTGGGCAATATTTTATTTGGCAATGCAATTGGCAGGGGATAGGAGGAATTTTTGCAGGTTGGGTCCTCTGGCAAGCAGACTGTGAGATGGAGTTTAGTGTGCAGGGTTTTTACTAGGAAGTGCCTTTGAGATCAACACACTCAGAAGGGGGGCAAAGAAAGCTGTACTGGGTTGAGAAAGAAGATGAACTGAGATGTAGGCCCAACAGCCTCAAACAACCCTACAGGCAACCAAAAGCACCCAAGTTGTTCCACATTGGGTTGAAATGGCTGGGACTTTCTACCCCGGCTACCATCCATTCTGGGGTATAAGCTGTCCCAGGAAAGCTATGGCCTTAGGCAAGGCATCTCTCTGTAGCTGAGGCCGACCCTGAAGGAGCTGACAACTGAAGTTTCTCTGCGGACAATAGTCCCAGTAGCTGGAAAAATCCTCCCCTGTAGGGTGACCTGGGATTCGCCATCCCTGTGTCCACTACAGCCTCTGAGGTTTAGCAGTGATCCCAGTGGTTCCAGTCATTCAAATGTGGACATTAAAAATTAATGTGGCTTTTGGCTTTCGGCTCGGGGAGGCAAAGGTGCAACTTTCTTCGGTCGTCCCGAATCCGGGTTCATCCGACACCAGCCGCCTCCGCCATGCCGCCTAAGTTCGACCCCAACGAGATCAAAGTCGTGTACCTGAGGTGCACCGGTGGCGAAGTCGGTGCCACGTCTGCCCTGGCCCCGAAGATAGGCCTGCTGGGTCTGTCTCCAAAAAAGGTTGGTGATGACATCGCCAAGGCAACCAGTGATTGGAAGGGTCTAAGGATTACGGTGAAACTGACCATTCAGAACAGACAGGCCCAGATCGAAGTGGTACCTTCTGCCTCTGCCCTGATTATCAAAGCCCTCAAGGAACCACCAAGAGACAGAAAGAAGCAGAAAAACATTAAGCACAGTGGAAATATCACTTTTGATGAGATTGTCAATATTGCCTGACAGATGCAACACCGATCTTTAGCGAGAGAACTCTCTGGAACCATTAAAGAGATCCTGGGGACTGGGCGCCTGGGTGGCTCAGTCGTTAAGCGTCTGCCTTCAGCTCAGGTCATGATCCCAGGGTCCTGGGATCGAGGCCCGCATTGGGCTACCTGCTCCGCGGGGAAGCCTGCTTCTCCCTCTTCCGCTCCCCCTGCTGTGTTCCCTCTCTTGCTGTCTCTCTCTCTCTGTCAAATAAATAAATAAAATCTTTAAAAAAAAAAAAAAGAGATCCTGGGGACTGCCCAGTCTGTGGGCTGCAATGTAGATGGCCGCCACCCTCATGACATCATAGATGACATCAACAGTGGTGCGCTGGAATGCCCGGCTAGTTAACTACAAAGGAAAATGTTTCAATAAAGGATCATTTGACAACCAAAAAAAAAAAAAATTAATGTGATCTCGTTTTATACTTGACAGATTGTAATACCTGGTTATAGTGGGTAAATCTGTGTGGCAGGAAGCCTCTGGCCTACAGTCATATATTACCATTGGCTTTCTTGAGCTGGTTCATAGTATGATATTTTTGTAGACACCAACTTTTAAATGCCTACAGCCCAGAAAATAGGTTTCTGAAAAATGAATATGTGATTCATAGTGAAATCTCTCAAGGTTTAAAGAACAGAACTGATGAAAAGCTGGGATTAGTGGTTAATCATGGGGTGACGAACCCCTCTAATTCCCATAACCCAAGTGAGTAGTAAAGTGTGACTAGTTTATCCAACACTGTCTCAGGGTTACCTTGTCTCCCATTCTTCATTCATTCATTCATTCATTCATCCAACAAATACTGATTGACTTTGTTCATAGAAGTACATAATTGACTAATTCCCCACATAGCAGAATTTCTGCAAGCTTTCCATTAGTACAATTTAAGTGAAGAATGAAAAGCTCTTCTTGTTATTGTGTTCAGGTTTTTAATTTTTTAAAAATATCTCCCAATGCCTCATTTGTTTTTCTTTGAGATAGGCATCAAAGTCTCCTTTTCCTTTACATAAATAATTTATTTAAAAAACACTGGTTCCCAGAGCAACTTCAAAGTTTAACAGCACATGTGGGCCAGAGGAATCTTCAGAAACTTGTTTATGATAGAATCACCAGGTTTTCAAAAAAAAAAAAAAATGCTGTAAACATTTAAAAGCTGCTTAAAACTGTGAGAGAAACACACACATGGAATTGGCTAGTGGTGTAATGTGGGATTTTCTTCATTCTAGCATCTTATTACAGTGTAGGAATGGGACAGAATTCCCTGAGATGGATGGGTACACACTATGCTAGGGGCCCTGGGGCTAGAGAAAAGGGGTGGGCCCTAGCTATAGTGAGAATAGTATTTTTCTGTTGCAAAATTTCAAGGGGGCCTCTTGGAGAGCTGGAGTTCCTCATCTTTGTCAGATGTTAGGAAAATGCATAAAGTTTGGTACCATCTCTCTGATTTTATAGAGGAAGAATAGAGGCTCAGAGAAAAATAATACTTGGGCGATCAAAGACCAAGAAGAATTGAAAGGAGAAAAAGAGGATGGGGTGGCCATGAAAATAGACCACCTTTATTTTCTACTGTGAAGAGCAAAATTCCCTAGCTGGCCACAACCTCTGCCTCTCTAGATCCACTGCCACCATTGTGTTGAGACCTGCTTCCCAGGGCTGCTCCTTCCAATGACTGAGCATGGCAGAGGGACTAAGGTGAGCCCATTCTATCAAGAGGACCCTGACTTTGGTTTGAGGACTCCACATCAGCTTGCCAGAGATTCTTCCTTCCCAGTCTTCCTTCCTTTCCAGTTTTTAAAATGAAGTAATCTATCTTCTCATTATTGAGTTATAAGAGTTCTTTATATATTCTGGATATAATTCTTTGGTCATATATATATATATATATGAATATTTTATCCCATTACATGACTTGTCTATTTCTTTTTCAATGGTGTATCTGACAGAGCAGAAGTTTATAATTTTAATGAAGCCTAATTTATCAATTCCCTTTTATATTTTGTGCTTTTTATGCCCAATCTAAGAAATCTTTGCTTATCCCAGGGTCACAGATATTTTCTACTGTATTTTCTTCTACAAGGTTTATATTTTTAAATATTATGTTTAGATTTATGATTCATCTTAAATAAATTTTTATGCATAATGTAAAGTAATAGTTGAGGTTCATTTTTTATATGGATTTTCAGTTGTTCTAGCACCATTTATTGAAAAGACAATTCTTTCCCCATTGAATTACTTTGATGCCTTTATAAAAAATCAATTGACCATATATGTGTGGGTCTACTTTAAGACCTTCTATTCTTTTCCACTAATCTATATGTCAAGTCTTATGCCAGTACACTGTTTCTTTTTTTTTTTTTAAGATTTTATTTATTTATTTGACAGAGAGAGAGAGGTAGCAAGAGCAGGAACAAAGCAGGGGCAGTGGGAGAGGGAGAAGCAGGCTTCCCACTGAGCAGGGAGTCCGATGTGGGGCTCGATGTGGAGCTCGATCCCAGGACCCTGGGATCATGACCTGAGCCAAGGGCAGACACTTAATGACTGAGCCACCCAGGCGCCCCCCAGTACACTGTTTCTTTCTTTTTTTAAAAGCAGTTTCCCCCCCAGTTTTATTAATAAATAATTGACATACATCATTGCATAAAGTTCAGGTATACAGTATGATGGTTGATTTACATATATCATGAAATGATTATCACAGTAGGTTAGTTAACATCCATCATCTCATATAGATAGAATAAAAAGAAAGGGAAAAAATTTCTCCCTGTGATGAGAACTCTTAGGATCTACTCTCTTAACTACTTTCCTGTATATCATCTAGCAGTGTTGACTATGGCCATCTTGTTGTACATGACATCTCTAGTATTTATCTTATGACTGGAAGTTTGTACCTTTTGACAATCTTCCTCCAAATCCCCCTTTCCCCACCCCCATGAATCTGATCTCTCTATAAGTGAGATCTTACAGTATTTGTTTGTCTCTGTCTGACTTATTTCACTTAGGGTAATGCCAAGTCCATCCATGTTATAAATGATAGAATGTTCTCTTTTTTAATGGTTACATAATATTCCATTATATGGGTATATATACCACAACTATCCATTCATCTATCAGTGGACACTTAGGCTGTTTTCATGTCTTGGCTATTGTGAATAATGCTGCTATGAACATGGGGGATGCAGATATCTTTTCAAATTAGTGTTTTTGTTTCCTTTGGATATATTCCCAGGAGTAAAATTGCTAGATCATATGGTAGTTTTCTCTCTCGCTTTCTTTTCTTTTCTTTTTTTTTTTTTTTTGAGGACCTCCATACTATTTTCCCATACTGGCTGCACCAATTTATATTCCCACCAACAGTGCACAAGGGTTTCCTTTTCTTCACATCCATGCCAGCATGTGTTATCTCCTATCTTTTTGATGATGGCCATTCTGACAGGTATGAGGTGATTCCCATTGAATGCCACTCTTTTTGATTATGGCTCATTTTATAGTAAGTCTCAAAATCAAGTATTTTAAGTCCTCCAACTTTGTTTTTTTCTTTCAAAATTGTTTTGGCTCTTCTAGGTTTTTGCATTTCTGTATGAGTTTTGGAAACAGCTTATCAATTCCTACAGTAAAGTTTATTGAGATTTTGAGTGGGATTGAGTCTATAGTTTAATTTGGGGAGAACTGATATTTTAACAATACTGAGTCTTGTGAAATAATAGAAAAAAATATATATGTTTCTGTCCCTGGTTCCTGGCACAGAGGTCCTAATACCCTTGTAATTTCTTAAGTGCTGAGAGCACAAGTAGCATCTTCTGTTCTAACATTTAGTCTTTGATCTTGGTTCCTAGCAAAGAGCCCCTAAATCCCTTGGGTGGTAGGAATTTTTTTTGTTTTGTTTTGTTTTTAAAATATTTTATTTATTTATTTGATAGAGAGTGAGCAAGAGCAAGGGAGGGGGGAAAAGCAGAGGGAGAGGGAGAAGCAGACTCCCCCTGAGCAGGGAGCCCAATGCTGCTCCATCCCCGAACTCCAGGATCATGACTTGAGCCAAAGGCAGATGCTTAACTACTTAACTGACTGAGCCACCCAGGTGCCCCGATAGGAATGTTTTTTGTGAGGTGACTCTTCGTGGGTTCCTGGATGGCTTCAGGATGTATGCTGGTCACCAGAAATATGTAGCCACAATTAGAAGTTTTGAACTTTCAGCCCCACCCCCTATTCTTTGAGAAAGGGGGAGGAGCTAGAGATTAAGTTAATGATCAGTCATACCTACACAATACAACCTCCATAAAATCCCCAAAGTATAGGGTTTGGAGAGTTTCTGGGTTGGTGAACACATCCATGTACTGGGAGGGTGGTACACTCCAACTCCACAGAGACAGAAGTTCCTACATATGGGACATTTCCAGACTTTGCCCCACGTATCTCTTCACCTGGATGTTCATCTGTGTCTTTTATCTTATCTTTTATTATATACGAAACATAGTAAGTGTTTCCCTGACTTCCATGACCTGTTCCAGCAAGTTCTCAGACCTGAGGAGGGAATCACAGGAACCCTGAATTATAGCAGGTTGTTGGTCAGAAGTATAAGAGATAACCTGGGACTTAAAATAGGCATCGGAAGTGGGGACAGTCTTGTGGTACTGAACCCTTAAATTGTGGGATCTGATGCTAACTCCAGGTAGACAGTGCAGAACTGAGTTGAACTATAGGACACTCAGCTGGTATTGGAGAGTTGGTGGATGTAGGAACAAATCCACATTTCTACTATCCAACACTGTCAGAAGAGTTGTTAAGTGTGAGAAGAAAGGAGAAACAAGGAGTTTTTCATAGACAAGTCTATAGTTCAATCTGGGGAACACTGACATCTTAATAATATTGAATCTTCCAGTACATGAACATGGTATATCTCTCCATTTTGGATTGTAGGTTTAAATACAAGTTTTATTCTAGTGTTTCATATGTCTTCTTCAGGGGTTGGGATGATTTATATCCTTAATTTTCTTTGTCTTCCGTTTCAACCACTTTCTCTCTGAATCTTTTTACTTCTTTCTTTATTTTGTTTCTCTTGTTTATCTTCCTGCCACTCTTTGATACTCTGTTAAAACTTCATTTGAGTCTATTCTCCACTGGGTACATGGAGCTTTCATTCCTAAGATGATTTTGTCTTTTCTTTCCTGACTTCGATCTATCTATCTATCTATCTATCTATCTATCTATCTATCTATCTATCTATCTACCACTTTGTCCATTTCTGTTCTTGGATTTTAAATTTCTGACTTAAGGTGATTTTTCATATTTTCAGATGCTTGTTTGAGGATATTAATTCCATTTGGAATTTTGTGTTTTGTGGTTGCTCTATGGTTGTTTTTGGTAAAAATTTTCTTCAACTGAGGTGTTTTTATCCTAATTGTTTTCTTCCCCTTGGAGTAGCTCTGTGTGGATTTATGGAGCTTCATTTCATGTCATGGATAGAGAGTAATTGCCATTCCTAGTTCAAGATCACCCTCTTCTGTCAATGTAGTGAAGTACAGTTCCTTTAAGGGCTGGTTTTGTTTTTAATTTGAGGGTGGATAATTTTTTATGCTCTTTTCATTATTTACCTATTCCAGTTTTAGAATATCTTATTGATTTTATTAATGTTACCTTGTTTTATTTCTTTGAAGATTTCAGACAGATTCATTTCAAACTTCTTGTCAGGTTCTTGTATCTCTGTCACCTTAGGATATAAATCTTTCTTTTGTGACTACTTTTCATTGTGCTAAATGTGTTTTTAAACTTTTCCTGGAAATCTCATATTGTGTGGGAATTTTCTCCTATATCTCCCTTGTCTGTGAGGTAATTTCTTAGCTACCTTAGCCTTGGTCTCATGGATTGACAAGACTCAACTGATGTCATGTATTTGTAGTTCAGCTCAGAGCTCCCCATTTCTGGAGTGACAATTCTCTACAATTCACATGGTGTGGACCGGAAGGGGACTGCGCTATGGACACTGGCCCTGAGCAAGTAGTGTGTTTCTGCCACAGTTCTAGATGCATGGATGGAGCGATATCACCCACTGTTCTTGAGTGGGAAGTCCAGCTCAGGTTCTTGTTACAGAAGGTGTATTCCAGCTTTTTCTAGGAGGTATTTAACTCCATTTCTGCCTGCCTGGCTCCAGTCTCATCTTCGGTTCCTGTGACTTAACAGTTCCCTTATTGTTTAAGCTTTACTCTCTGTTTTGAGCCACTGAGATTTTTCTCTTGTGTTTTGAGAGTAGTGTATAAATATGTATCTTAATATATTATCTCTCATTTTTATGGATTTGGGATACAGGAAAGAGGATTATGAGTATATTTACTTTTAGAACTCTATCCATAAAAACCTTTTAAAAAGGGAGAATGACAATATGTATCGAAACGAACAAACAAAATCCTTTGATCCTGTAATTCTGCTTCTGGAAATCTGACTTGAGGAGGTAATCCAAAAGGTAGGGGAAAAAAAGCTACATGGACAAAGATCTTCATAGTTTTTTTTGGTTATAAAAATCTGGATATATTGTAAATATTTTTTGACAATAGGGAAATATTTCATAAGTATATTCACTCAATGTAATATTGTGCAGGTACTAAAAATAATAATTTATAAAGAATGTGCATTTAAAATTCTTTTATAATGCAAGAGAAAAAATTACCTTCAGACATTTTTTGTTGTTTTATACAAGTGTGCTTAAAAAAAAAAGAAGCATAAAAATATAGAACAATGGAAAGAAACTACATCAAAATGATGAAAGTGATTGTGTTTTGGTGACTTTTTCCTTTTATTTTCGATTTGTCCAAAATTTTATGTTATACCTATAAATCTTTTTTCTTTTTTTAAGATTTTATTTATTTATTTGACAGAGAGAGCGGGAGAAGGAACACAAGCGGGGAGAGTGTGAGAGGGAGAAACAGGTTTCCCGCTGAGAAGGAAGCCCGATGCTGCGGTGTGTGTGTGTGGGGGCAATCCCAGGACCCTAGGATCATGACCTGAGCCAAAGGCAGATGCTTAACGGCTGAGCCACCCAGGCACCCCCTATAAATCATTTTTATAATAGAAAAAAAACCCAAATAAATATGTTGTCAAGAAGCTGAATGATAGAATGAAATTTTAGATAGGAATGCTTTCATGATTATAAAGAATGGGTTGGCCACGTGAAGACTGATTATAAAACATGGTTCTGATGGCCACAACCCAGAGGAAGCTTTGTGGTGTGGGATTATTGGTTTTGATCAGATCACTTTTCAGGAGCACCAGTTGGAGATGCAGAGCAAGAAGGCAGGACTAGGAGGGATGGCAGATGGCAAGAACCTTCGGTTTGCAGGCAACTAGCCAGGATCCAGGCTCTGATGAGCAACTAGGAGACTGCAGTAGGGGCCAGTTGGCAGAAGGCATAATGGGGAGCCAACATTTGTTGAAGGATTGCTGCGTTTGGGCCAGGCACTATTTGGACCCTGACGATAGAGATAAGCAAGAACGACACAGTTCTTACCTTCATGAGTCTTACAGTCTAGGGCAAGGGTTGTCAAATTTTCTTTGGATAGTAAACATTTTAGGTTTTGTGGTGCCACGAAATCTGTCATAACATAACATACAGCTCTGCCACTGTAGCCCAAAAGCAACCACAGAAAATAGTCGATGAACAGGCATGGCTGAGTTCCAATAAAACTTAATTTACAAAAACAGATGGTGGCTGGATTTGGACAATGGGCCATCATTTTACCAACTCCGATTGAGGGGAAAGACAGTAAACGAATCAACATAAATACTAGATTGTGATCCTTGTCAGGAAGGAATAAAAAGGGATGATGTGGTAATGAATTACTGTGGTTGGCCCACTTAATATTTTATCTTTCACTGAGTTGTGACATCCATACAGTAAAACACACAAATCCCAAGATAACATTAGGATGTTCTTAACCCAAATGACATGATCTGATTGAAGTTTTAAGCTGATGTGTGAACCCATTTCTTGTCTTGTGTTTGGTCTTTTCTGTAGTGGTGTTTGGGTAGAGCTGGAGCTGAGGTGGCATGAGTGAGAAAAATCCATCTGAGAACATCAGTACCACTGCTGAACCATAGACATTGATTTGTTTTGTAAAACACTTCTTTGAAATATTGCTGTGATGGAATTTATTGATACCTGCCACTTAATTGGTAGATGCTTTAAGAGGTGTGTATTAATCATGGACAAAGGCCCGAGAAAAGTGCCAGCAGGGAGCTCAGAGGTGGCGTCAACTGGTACAGGTATAGACCCGGCAGAACAACGGGCAGCTGCAAGAAAGCTTAGTGAGGTCAGTGTGAAGGCGCCAGGTGAGGCTGGAGGAGGTGTCATCACACACTGGGAGCATCCAGGAAAAGGCAGTCCGAGCTTGTAGGAATCAGAGAGGTTTGGTCTGATCGTGTGTGGCTTTGTTCTGACTGGATTGTTTGAAGACATTGAGTTAGTTAAAGAAAGTTGAATAGTTAAAGGAAAGTTCTATGATGGTGAGGAGAGAGAGGAGCAAGCAGGAATGGAATGTGGGTCAGTAATAGAAACTAACCATTGGGTGTTCAGAGGATCCAGATCTGCCCTCCCTCCCTCCGTTTTACCCTCCTTCCCTACCTCCCTTCCTTCTTTTTCTCCTTCCTTGCCTCTCTCCTTTCTTTTTTAAATATATAGGGGGTGAGAGAACAAGAAGATACTTAATTAGTGGGTGCCACCTTATGAGGGTTGCCGTGGAACACAAACCTACTAAAATATTATTTGCTGTTTATCTGACATGGAAAATTAACTGGCATCCTGTATTTTTATTTGCTAAATGTGGCATCCTGTACTTCTGGCGTTGGTTTTTCCACGTAAGCCTGTAAGGGAATCTCTGGGAAGACAGCTGCCCCCAGGAGGCAGCCGGGTGCTGTGTTGACTCTAGATGCCTGCAGTCTCTGGGCTTTTGGGTAGCTCTGAGTGTGCCTTCCTTTCTCCTCCACCCTCGCCATCCCCACCCCCAACTCAACCACAACTTTCCACTGCTCACTCCTAATCTCGCTTTGTTAGAATAGCTAAACTCTAAAAACATTTAAAACACTCTCTAAATGTAAAAGGAATCCATAATGTAACATGCATCCTGCCTTCCTAGTTAATTGCAGTCACAAATTCTTTCTTCCTTTAAAAACCTGAAGTTAGCTTAAAAGCTCCTGTCACTCACCCTGTTGACCTGGGTGTCTCCTCCCCTCCCTGCGTTCCTCCTGCCCTCTAACTGCACTGGCTCTTTGCTCCCTCCTCTCCCCACCCCTTACTTCCTCTGCTTGTCACCATGGTTACAGGCGGACCTGTTTCTTTGGTGCCCTTATCTATAGCTGGTTTCTGAGGTAATTTCCCCAGTGAATTCTAGCTCTTCTCAGTTATGTCTGCCCTCATCTTCCTCCAATGAGGAAGAAAGTCTGGGAGAGAAGGAAATCCCAGCTGCTCACGTATCAAAATTCTATCTGTAACCAGGAGATTTTCCCTAGGTAATGTTACCTCTTCTGTTTGTTTTCCTTTTTTAAGGAGGAAAAGCCACTGTTGTCCCCATGCCTCTTACTCTGGTGTCACCCTAAACCCACATGTAACATTTAATTAATTAAGTGTCTTTTGGCCTTGGGGCTATAATAACACCCAGCAACTGTTTTCTTCTTTAAATGCCTTCAATTCTGGAAGTTAAAAGGGTCCCTCCAGGGCAGAAAAAGGCACTGAACCAAGATCACTGGCTCTGTCACGTGGGGGAGGCGTCAGCGTAGAAGGCATCAGCCTGGTCAGTCTGGGTCATAGTGAGAGGTTTCGGAGGACAGCCTCGAGCTGTGTAATGAGATGGTAAAGCTAACGGTCCCTAGAAAAAGAAACTTTCCAAGAGAGATGGAGTGGAACTATCTCCAACAGTTTTCAAGCAGCAAAGATGATTCTAAAAAGCTTTAGGTGTAACAACGTGGAAACAAAGATCAGAAACAGCAGAGTTTTGATAAGTATTTTTGGCTTTTGATTTGCTCGGCTTTTGGTGTGCTGAGATTCTGTGAGTTAGGTAATTTTCCATGCTCCTCATGAGCTACAGGATAACCTACTCAAATTATGCAAATGATCGTTCAAAGGAAGAGGCAGAATTATGTTAGCGTCTTCCATAATTCTATTGAAACTATGATTCACAGGGTCCATTCTCAAAGAAGATCTGCACCAAATGAACACAGTCGAGCAACATTTTTTTTTTTTTTTTTTAATGTCAGGAAAGGCTGTAACTCACAGAAACACTTAGAATCCCCATGTCCTCGCCCGCCCACTCCCCCTTCCACAGCTGCTGCTGGGCCTCTCTCTTCTAGAACACAGATTTGGACACGCTCCTTCAGCCTGATCTGTGAGTTTCTTTGTGTTATTCTCCTCCCAACTCTGCCTCATGAGAGCCCCTAAAACAGGAGCCTGCTGGGAGGACCGTGGGAAAGGAAGGAACTGAAGAGAAAAAGGAAGAACCTTCTTTAGCTTACAGGGCCAGGGGAAGGGCTGGAAATCCATTGCCAGCAACGCTTTTGCCCGGTTAGACTTATATTTCTTTTCTTTTTTTTTTTTTTAAAGATTTTATTTATTTATTTGAGAGAAAGAATGAGAGAGAGAAAGCACATGAGTGGGGGGAGGGTCGGAGGGAGAAGCAGACTCCCTGCTGAGCAGGGAGCCCGATGCGGGACTCGATCCCGGGACTCCAGGATCATGACCTGAGCCGAAGGCAGTGGCTTAACCAACTGAGCCACCCAGGCGCCCTAGACTTATATTTCTGATAACAAAGCTAGTCATCATTTCCTTTAAGCATCTGAGCATCTGCCCCGACCCTTTGGGACAGTCATCTTATTAGGAATAATTCGTAGTGGTATGCTGCCCTTGACCCTACCTCTACAGGTGAGATGTAAGGAGCCTTGCTATTTTTCAAGGGCAGTAAAATTCAACTATACTCAGTCATCTCTGGCTTAACCAAAGAACGGGAGGCAATGGAGCAGGTCCTCGCTGTGTGTATTGCCCGTACTCACCACCCTCTGAGTGAGAACACTGACCTTCTGGAAAAGAAGATGGAGGGCAGGAGATCTGTTGGGAAGATGAGAGCATTGTGTTTATATTATCCCTCTTTGTTGTAGAGGTGGTGGACATTGGGGGCATGGGCAATGTGATGTTAAATCTGTTGGGGCATACAAGGAAGCATGGGTGACTGTTTCAGGCTGAGTTTAATGAATTGTTTCTATCTTGATTGAGTCATTAGGAGTTTATGTTCTAGTCTTCAGCTTTGCGTGATCCAAATTGCTATTCTGTTTCTCTTGGGATGACCAGGCTTCGGAAGATTAATCTCATCTTCCAGGAGGCTGGACCGTGGATTGATTTCAGGGAAGAATATCATCACTGGGAAGGAAATCTCTTCCCCCAAACCTCCTTTCCCACTTTAGCTGTACCTTTTCTAGGGACTACCCTTTGTGGTCCTGGTCTCCTGGAGCACGCATGTCCACAGCAGTTGCCCCGGGGTCACAGGGGCCACCTGTAGGAGTAGTCTGGTTCTGCTGCCCTCTGCTGGCCACAGTGGGCATATTCAGCCTGTTAACCATTGGGTCTTGTCGCTCGCCCCCAAGAGACTGCAATTCTTACCCTCCAACTCTTCTTCCTCCACAATCCCTCTTATTATTAAGGAGGTACCAAACCCTCTTATTACTAAGGAGGCTGGCATGGAGCCAGCAGCTTCCACGTAGAGTTTATCTAACATGCCCGGGAGAATGATTCTGGCACCCATCACAATGGATAATGGGTTATTTCTGGGAAGGGCCCTGAAATATGTCCAGGAAATGTCTGAGCTCATCAACTATGCCCCGACTCATTCAGTTTGTTATCAGATGGTGGTATCTCTTGACCTTGCTCCCACATATTATGATAGTTTCTATTTGGGAGCCTCTAAAGAGAAAACCTCTTTCTATAGCATAATAATAATTGTTATTGTTATGATTCATCTACTATAGCACCCTTGAAGCAGTAGCTGAGCATTGCAGAAATCTCAAATCTCAGCATCAAGTTGACCCTTTAAACAAAAAGTGAAGGGGAGAAGGTTTGGAAAGAAGCTGATGGAGGTGAAATTGGGTATCCTGAAGATAAGGGAGACTAGGTTGAGATAGCCCAATGTGCTGGGTTATCAGGGACTAGTAACACATGCCAAATTTTATTGTACATTGTAGACCTCCTCAGAATCTTGGGCTGGCCCCTCTGGCCCTTCCTAGCACATCAGTGCAGGCCAGCAGTGCCACGCTTGCGCTGTGCTTCTGGGAGAATTCACCTACCATGTAACCTTTCTTCTTTGTCATAGAGGAGCCTTTTAGCTGATGTGTGTAGATATAAGCGGTCTGCACTTTGGCCCTACACCAGTGTAAATGTTATAAATATGAGACATCTGGCTCATGTCATTAATAACTACCCGGCATATTGGCATCAGATTAGGAAGACAAGATAGTAAAATCTTCATCAAACTAACAGTGATATCTCCAAGGGGTTAGGCCCTTTTAAGCTCTCTATTTGGGGGGAAACTTCCCTTGAAAAAAGTTATCCAAATATTAAATGAAAATAATTTTTAAGGGTTGAGAATATGGAGTGGATGGAATTGATTCAACTGGGTTCCAGGCCAGGCTATGAAGCAAGTAAATGAGCTAAAAGTGAAGGGCAATAAGGCCCTGAGTGCGGGCAACAGTGCTACTCTGAAGCAATTAAGTTAGATCCCCAGAACCACGTGCTCTACAGCAATTGCTCAGTAGCCTACGCCAAGAAAGGTGACTACCAGAAGGCTTATGAGGGTGGCTGCAAAACTATTGATTAAAGCCGGACTGGGGCAAGGGCTATTCACAGAAAGCAGTAGCTCTTGAGTTCTTACACTGATCTGAAGAAGCCAAGGGAACCTACAAAGAAGCTTTAAAACATGAAGCAAATAATCCTCAGCTCAAAGAGGGCTTACGGAATATGGAGGCCCCGTGGTGCAGAGAGGAAATTCATGAGTCCTTTCAACATGCCGCTTCTGTACCAGAAGTTGGAGAGTGATCCCAGGACAAGGATGCTGCTCATTGATCCTACCTACCAGCAACTGATAGAGCAACTGTGAAACAAGCCGTGTGACCTAGGTACGAAACTGTAAGATCCCCGGATCATGGCTGCTCTCAGTGTCTTGCTGGGAGTCGATCTGGGCAGTACGGATGAGGAGGAGGGAGTTGCAACAGCTCCACTACCACCTCCTCCCAAAAAGGACACCAAGCCAGAGCCAGTGAAAGAAAATCTTCCCCAGAAGAAGAAACAGGCACTGAAAGAAAAAGAATTGGGGAGTGAGGCCTACAAGACAAGACTTTGACACAGCCTTGAAGTGCTATGACAGAGCCAAGGACCTAGATCCCACCAACATGCCCTACACGACCAACCAAGCAGCTGTGTACTTCGAGAAGGGCGACTACAGTAAATGCCGGGAGCTTTTTGAGAAGGCCGTTGAGGTGGGGTGAGAAGACCAAGACTACTGACGGATTGCCAAAGCTTATTCCTGAATTGGCAACTCCTACTTTAGATGAGAATGGGTGCATTCGGGGTGGTATAGCCTTAGATGGCAACTCCTACTCCAAAGAAGAAAAGTGCAAGGATGCCATCCATTTCTATAACAAGTCTTTGGCAGAGCCCTGAACACCAGGTGTGCTCAAGAAATGCCAACAAGTGGAGAAAATTCTCAAGGACCAAGAGTGGCTGGCCTATTTAAGCCCTGACCTGGCCTTGGAGGAGAAGAACAAAGGCAATGAATGTTTTCAGAAAGGGGACTTTCCCCAGGCCATGAAGCATTATACAGAAGCCATCAAATGGAACCCAAGAGATGCCAAATTGTACAGCAATCAATCTGCCTGCTACACCAAACTCCTGGAGTTTCGGCTGGGGCTCAAGGACTGTGAGGAATGTATCCAGCTGGAGCCAACCCTCATCAAGGGTTACACACGGCAAAGAGCTGCCCTAGAGGAGATGAAGAACTACACAAAAGCCATGGATGTTTACTGGAAGGCGTTAGATCTGGACTCCAACAGTAAGGAGGTGGCAGACGGTTACCAACGCTGTATGATGGCTCAGTAGAACTGACATGACAGCATGGAGGTGCAGCGAATAATGAGTGACCCACCAATGCAGAAGGACCCCCAGACACTCACTGAACACTTAAAAAATCCTGTAATAGCACAGAAGATCCAGAAGCTGTTGGATGTGTGGGTCTGATCACAGTTTGGTGATGACTTGCTCATCATCTTCTTCCCTTTGCCCTCATGTGGAAAGAAGAGCTGGGGCTGTAGCAAGTAGCTGGAGCAAAGCAGAGAGCAAGGGAAAGCAAACTACTTCTCTCTATATATTTACATAGACCTATGTGGAAGATACAGAGAGTCCTACTCATGTTACTTGTACTGCCACTGCCTTGGAGCCCCCCCAGCACACTCATGGTCTCTTCTGCTGCCCTGGGGTTCCGTGTTCCCTTCCCCACCCTCAGTCACTGTCGCATCGGCTCTCCCGTAGTTGGATATTTTTTTTTTAAAGATTTTATTTATTTATTTGACAGAGAGAGAGACAGCGAGAGCAGGAACACAAGCAGGGGGAGTGGGAGAGGGAGAAGCAGGCTTCCCACCGAGCAGGGAGCCCAATGCGGGGGGCTCGATCCCAGGACCCTGGGATCATGACCTGAGCTGAAAGCAGACGCTTAACAACTGAGCCACCCAGGCGTCCCCATAGCTGGTTATTTTTTATTTGAAGCAGTGGCCACATATGGGGAGGGGAGGGTGTTCTTCCTGACCTCAGGTCCCAACTGTCTTCACGTTGTTAACTCCACATGCCCTTCTCCAATAAAACAAGCTAGTTGGGCGTGGTTATAAAAAAATAAAAGAAAATCATTTTTAAAAAAATCAGATAAAGAAATCCAATAAAAGCAATAGTAGCTGTCATGCATACTTTGCCATGGCTCTTTTCTCCTCTGATATTGTTACTTAGTAATGTCCCAGATAGTAGCTATTCTATCAATGCATGAATCAGTGCATGCAGATTATGATGACTTGGAACAGTGCTCTCAGTAACATGAACAAGAAATAAGTCTTTATTATTTTAAGCCAGTAATATTTGAGTGCTACTGAAGTATTACAAAATAACCCAGGTTATCCTGACAGATAACAATCAGTGTGAGTATATCAGTGTAAGTCAATCACTAGGGCTCCGATTGCAGAGAGACCTGGTTTGAATCCTGGTTCTGCTGTTAGCTGCATGCCCTAGGTAGACTTCTCTACATCTCTGAACTTCCATTTTTTCTTTTAAAAAATTGATAACAATAACATTGTTGCAGAGGTTGAATGACTAAATACATATAAAATATTCAGCACATGTTCTACACATAGTAAGTGCTCAATAAGTGGTAGCTGTTTTTTTTTTTTTTAAGATTTTATTCATTTATTTGTCAGAGAGAGAGAGAGAGCACAAGCAGGGGGAGCAGGAGAGGGAGAAGCAGGCTCCCCGCTGAGCAGGGAGCCTGATGTGGGGTTTGATCCCAACATCCTGGGATCATGACCTGAGCCGAAGGCAGACGCTTAACCAAGTGAGCCACCCAGGCATCCCAATGGTAGCTATTATTATTGCTTTCAATCATTAACAATATTTTAGCCTATTAATCATAAATAGGCAGGCCATGCAAAGAAAGGAGGAGTGTGTGTGAGCCAGTAGAGTTATTAAAGTAGATGTAATACTGCCTTTTAGAAGATATAAAAAGTGGTAAGTTCTTCAAGCTTTGTGGTGAAAATATGTACACATATGACTATTTTGTGATGGGGAGGGGGGTCATATTTGGTCTTTTAAAATAGTATCTCTGCTTGTTCACACTCCATTCACAGAACAAGCCCTCTTTACTAAAACTTAGAGAATTCTGTGCTAAAAATATTCCATTCCCATTTGGTGTAGTGAAATGTCATATCCATTAAACACCAACATACCAAAGGCTGCTTGCAGATTCTCAACCCAGCAAACCCAAGTCAACAGGAAGTTATGATCAACCTTGGCTTGTTCATACTGTACATTTTGACAGATTATTTTGGACAATTATCTAAGGCTTAATTGTTATAGCTCTCATAGTATTATAACTCATTTATTTCAACTAATTTTAATTTTTTAATTTTTTATTGTTATGTTAATCACCGTACATTACATCATTAGTTTTTGATTCAACTAACTAATTTTTAAAGAAAAGAAATTGTGAGCCAGAGAGTGAAAGTGACTTCTCAAGGTCACAAAACTATTAAGGCCATTGTATTGGGCCAAGATCTCTAAACTTCCAAGCCACTTTTTTCTCCATTATAACAGAGAGTTACAGACTTTTCAGAGCTCTAAGGATCTGTAGGTTGACCTGATCCAGTTCCAATATCTTATAGAGAAAACTAAGGCCGAAAGAAACTCAATGTCTTGCTCTAGGTAATCCTTAAAGCTAGCATGTTCCAAAGCTTTTGGCCAACTTTTGTAACCACAGGCTTGCTGCTCCTGACATGCCACTGATCAGTTCAATGTGGTTATTTAGAGCAGAGGCCCAGCTAGTGAACTGGTGATGGGCTAGCAACATCACAATGACCTAAGGAATGTTTAAAAATAAAAATTCCTGGGTCCTATTCTTTGAAGATTCAGTTTCAGTGGCCCTGAGGTGGGGGTCCCAGGAACCTGTATAGTTAGTTTGCTTTCTAGGAGGTTCTGGGGGGGAAACCAGGTCCAGGAACCATTATTTATTTATTTTTTTAAAGATTTTATTTATTTATTTGACAGAGGGAGAGAGAGACACAGCGAGAGAGGGAACACAAGCAGGGGGAGTGGGAGAGGGAGAAGCAGGCTCCCCGCTCAGCAGGGAGCCCGATGCAGGGCTCGATCCCAGGACCCTGGGATCATGACCTGAGCTGAAGGCAGACGCTTAATGACTGAGCCACCCAGGCGCCCCTCCGGGAACCATTATTAACAGAAGTCAGTGTTTTATGTTCTTCTCTTCTCTGGTTAGATTGATCTATGGCAATTTCCAGCTAATGCCTAGATACCTATGGGAAAGCTAAGTCAGGAAAAGTAGTGGGCCAATAAAGAGCCTCTAAGATTTTAATCTTCAAGCCAAGCTCAAGGTGATTAGAGCAAGAAGAGAGCTACCCTTGCCCGGTGAAGATTGATCTGAAGCCAAAGCACATCCAGGAGAACAAAACGTGATCTAGGAATGCTTGTTCTTATTTCCCAGGGATGGGTGGCCACGGAATCAGAATTGGCAGCTTGACTTCACTTGGGAAAATATCATTTTGAAACAGAGGATATCAATTTAAATATTTTAAAACAGAATGTTTGAGAGAACACCATTTAAAAATGTATATAGAAATTGTAGCAGTGAATCATCATGAATAATAGACAAAGATGGGAGATTGTATTTTGTCAAGTTTTGCAAAATAAGAGCTGGAAGGACTCTTTGAAACCTTTTAGTGAAGTGATTCTAGACACATCTAAGGGTGTGGTCTCTTCCCTGGTAACTCCAGCTCTCTAAATGGAGATTCTCCACAGAGACCACACCTCCGGCTGATGACTTCTGTTGTTTTGCCTGTTCAGCATCCTTTCTTTCTTTTTAATAGCACTACAATTTCACTTTAGGGAAATACCCTTACCTCACTTTCATTGCACATGGTTCTCACCCGTGGGTTCCAGGGGTGGGCATATGACCCATGCTTGGCCAATCAGAGCCTTCTATCCTTAGAACAATTGCTTCACGGATGGGCACTGGGCCAATGAGCATCAGCCCCAAAATTTTGCTAGAACTACTGGAAAAGGAGCACCATCTTTCTATTAGGCACAGCTAAACCTGGCAAGATGTCTTGTTGGAGCTGCTGATGGGTATCTCTCCACCATGAAAGGAGAGACTGACTTAGAAAGAAGTCAACAATTGAGTCAGAGAAAAACAGATTTATGAAACTATCATCTGAGTATCTGGTCCAGATATTTCTGAAGCTATATGTATTTTTGTATTTAAACTAGTTTAGTTGGATTTCAACAATTTATAACCAAAAGCATCCTAACCACTATGTCTCCTCAGGGATCAGAACCTGGGTGGAGAAATGATTAATGATTAATTAACTTGTCTAAGTTTATAAAGTTAGTGAGTAGCCACAGTGAAATGCAAACCCAGGTCTGCCTGAGTCTAAAACACATGTTGTTAATCACTATGTCCACTGCTCTAAAGAGAGAAATATTGTGGCCACCAACAGGATAGATCTACAGGCAAAAAGCAAGAAAAACATTGGTCATGTTTCACTTCTCCTTTAGATCCCTATAGGACTTACTTTTGCCCCTTTTGTTGTTTCTGCATGCTGCCTTTTAGAAATAAACCCCAGAGGTATGTAAATCCTTTAAGAGTAGGGACAACTTCTTGCTCATTTTGTTTTCTTCATACCATCTTCCATAGCACTTTGCTTATAATAGATGTTCAAGAAATGTTCTTGATACAATTGAGCTTGTTGTGTCCTTTGGTGTAATACCAATTAATAGTCCTGGGATACTTAAAACACTCCAGGTTCTTGGTTGGGGTGTCTATCTGGCAGTTTACAGGAGTCATGAATTTTTTTTTTTTAAGATTTATTTATTTATTTGAGAGAGAGAGCGAGCACAAGCAGGAGGGGCAGAGGGAGAGGGAGGGAAAATCTCAAGCGACTTGGTGCTGAGTGCACAGCCTGATGCAGAACTCAATTTCACAACCTTAGGACCATGACCTGAGCCAAAACCAAGGGTTGGACACTCAACTGACTGTGCCACCCAGCTGCAGAAGAACTCAGAGTCCTGAATTTTTAGTATATATATTTTGTCTTTAAGCACTTCATAGCATGGTGCCACTGATGGATACTATCCAAAATGAGTCTTGCCTTTGCTTCTTAACTGGCTATATGATTGGGCAAGTTACTTAGCTTTTCTAAGACTAAGCTTTCTCATTTGTAAAACAATGCTCTTATTACAGAATCATAGAGGATGGAATGACAATATGGATAAAGCACTTAGTATAGTGCCTGGCTCATAGTAAGTGCTTAGTAAGTACCACCTATTATTATAATAAAATTAAAATGTTAAAATATAAATTGTAATATTAAATTAAAGTATTAAAATTCCTAAAGTTTTTTTTAGAATTATTAAATATGTGTGGGTAGACAGGGTAAAGGGAATGAAGGACAAAGGACAGTTGTCCTGGGATCTGGCATTGTTGGGAGGACTGATTTCTGGGACACAGTTTTGCTGACAATTATTGTTAAAAGCTTCAGCTAGGGAAGATGCTCCCCTTGGGGCATCTCTGAGTAGTGCTGGCCATGAATGTGGATCCCTCTTGGGGATAGAAATTTCGAAGGCATAGACTTTCTGAAAGTGTTAGTATCAAGCTTCTTGTTCTTTGGGTCTCCGTGGATTAATTAAATTAGTTCCCATCCTTCGTTTTTGTGGATCAAGTTTTAGGTAGATTTGCCGCATGTATTTGAATAAGGATTTACTCAGGAAATAAATTGTGTCTCTTTTATCTTCCAGACCTCCCCAGTTAGACCTGGGAAACAGGTGGTCTTGGCAGGTCTATCCTTTAGGTGTAACCCATGGCCAGGATTCTTTATGAGGCTGAAAATTTGCTGTAGGGGAGGAGGCCACTTCTCAGATATGCAAACAGGAAGGCTGAAGCTGGTGGGCTTAAAGCTATTTCATTTCCACCAGCTTTATGGATTTTCTACAAAGTAGGACTATTCCAGGGGATAGAGGGTGGGATGGGCTAGAAGAATCACAGACTCCTAAGACAAAGTCCTGACCAGCAGGGATATGTAACTTGGTAGGAGAGATGGATAGGTCAACAACCAACCATAATACAAGGCAGAATGAATTATGAGCCTTGTTTATGGTAAAAGCCATGGGCTGAGAAAGCTGGAGAAAGGAGAAACCACAGGTAGCTGGTTGGATGAGGACTAAGATGTCCAAAGGTAGGAGAGTAGGGAAAGGGCATTGTTGGTTGTTGGGGTTGCCTAGGCACAGAAGCAAGTACGAACGTGCTCAGATGAACAGGGATTGGCAAGTTGTGAACATGAAGGGAGTGTGGGTGAAATGGAGGATGCTGGAGTGGAAGGAGAAGCTGGTCAGATTTTGAACTCCACCTTTAGGACTTTATAGGGCCACTTGTAGGTCTTCCTAGGCCTGTGGTGGTCCTGGATGCCCAGTGCCCCTGATAGCAATCATGTTTAAATGCATCTACATCCCACACGAAGATCAACATGTAAGAACGGCGTTGAGTAAGTTGAGCCCTCACCGATTAGCAGTATACCTACAGATGTGGTCCTAGGACCAGTGCCAGGCCAGGAGGAGTTTGGAATCAGTTTGGGATGGAATGAGTACAGGAGTTGAGAGGAAACGTTGAGAAACTTTTACAGCAATTTGGCATTGTCGCAATAATGAAGGATGTGATCATTTTTCTGGTAATTATTCATTTTTATTCTAATTTCCAAAAATATTGGTCCACAAGACAATGGAAAGACATTGGCCAAAAATACATTGGAGATTTTTTTTTTTAATTTCCATACTTGGAAGTTTTTTTTAACATTGGAAAATTTTTTAAAAGTTGAGCAGCTCTGATCTAGTTGGAGTAATATTACTTTTTAAAGAAATTCGAGGTGAGAGATGACAGAGAAGACAGCCCGTGAACTTGAAGATAGATCAATAAAAAATCACACAGTTTGAATAGCAGAGGAAAAGGTGATGGAAATATCTAGTACTCAGCATCGTACCCACACTGAGGTAACTACGCCTAAACATTCTGCTTAGGTGAAGATAATTGTGTGGCAAGTACAGAAAGCCACTCAAACTAATGTGGAACAAAGCCAAATGTGTATGTGTGGTGATGGTGGGGCAGGGTTGTTATTAGAAGGCTCCAGAAGTACATCAAGGAATTCAGGGGCAGGGAGTGCCATTGGATGTAATGAGGGATGAACGGGAAATGGACAGTCACTAGGAATTTCTCCCACTCTTTTCTCTCTTTCCCCCTGTGGCGGATGCTGTATTGCACTGCCCAGATCCTCTTTCAGGAATTAAAAACTTACTTTCCCAGCTGCTGGGAGGACTCCCAGAAACAGTCTCTGCTACAGTCTGCTAGTCTCTGGGGATTGCTGTGGCTAAAACACAGCCTCACCTCGGGCCATACTTTCTTCCAGCCCACATCCAGTGACTAATCACCATGGAGGGGGAAAGGTCTGGTGGGTCCCGTTGCTTCAGCTTGGGACACCTGAGAAGGAGCATCTCAGCTCCCTACAGGGCTTTTTTTTATTGGAATTGAACCACGGCTCAGCGGCTCTCTGCCAAATTCTCCTTTCTTCTCTTCCCTTCTAGGTGGCATCTCAAGGGTACTACTTAATAAATGTGTGTACATTAGCCTCACAGAGTCTGGTTTTCTCAGGCGACCTTACAGGGGCCACCAGACCTCCCTTCCCCTTCCTTTTCTCCCCTTTTCTCTCTCTGCTCTTCCTCCCCCTCCCCCTCAGACTATGCAGCTTCTCACCTCTGCTTCTCTCTGACCTTCTACCTCATTCTCTTCTCACCTTTCAGACCAGCTTCCTCTGCTTTTACAGATGCTCAGTCACTGTCCCTGTAGCATATGCCATTGGTTTCCACCCAGAGGCTCCTTACTGGGTTGAAGTACCCGTCCTGCAGCTGCCATGGGCGTTAGTTTATAACAGTCTACATTTGCATACTTCTCTGGAGGATTGTCCTTAGCCGACGGGAACCTTCATCACTGGAGATGTCTGAAAGGTTATGCCCCATCCTCTTGGCTCAATGACCATTAGATGGGGGGTATAAACATCCATCCTCCTTGCCTCAAGGCAGGACACACTGTGTGGTACAATTCACATTCTGGAGTTCCCTGTGGAGACAGTCTGAAGCTAACTTCTCCTGAAAGAACATCTCTGTGTAGCACCTTCCCCTGCCTTAGTCTCACTCCCTTACAGGTGTAACAGGAAAGCACTCCCTCAGTCAATCCCTCTGCTTTGAGGGAACCTGATTTAAGATAGTCACTTTACAAATCTGGTGCCTGTGACTAAGTGACCGAGCCTCTCTGTCCTAGTTCCAAATATCGAGGAAAAAGAACCAGATCAGTTCTTTCCCAGCCCAGCTTCTGGGTTGAACCCTGGATCAGGAGTTCAGTCCAGTCATCTGAGGCTGGAGAGGAGGCAGAGTTATATAGCAAAGGGCAGAAGAAGGGTACAGGGAGAGAGGTCAAGTCTCAGGAAGGACCGGCCAATTCCTGTGAAAGTGGATCCTACCATGTGGCCTCCTCCTCAGTTCTTCTTGAATTTCTGTCAGCCTTCTCACCTCTTCCCCTTCTACAGTCCCAGGTTCGGATTGGAAGATGAAGTGTTGAAAGGTAGTTCCATGTGATGAAGATGGATCTGGATTGAATGTCCAGAGGCCTGGTTTGGTGCTGTCTCCCTCTGCTCACTTCACATCTCTGGCTCTCCAGGTTCAGGTGAATTAGAGAGTTGGTTTGCTAATTTAAATAGTCAATGCTTCTGTGAAAACAAACAGAGAAGAATCTAAGCCTTTCATTTCTGCATCCCTGAACTCAGCAGAAGGCCTGGCACAGAGTTCGAACACTGGCAATGTATTGAAAACAGGAGATATCCTTTACAAATGAAATGGCCGTGAATTACATTAAGGTAATAAATGTAGAACATGACCCTGAAGCATGCAATATTCTGGGTGTGGAGTCGGCACACTCGGTGAGTGCTAATTTGTGTCAGGTCGGTGTTAAGTACCTTGTATGCTGTCCTGATCACTGCTGCAGTGTAACAAATCACCCCAAAACTTAGATGCTTGAATTGACTGTTTTATGATGCTCATAGATTCTGTGGGTCAGGAATTTGGACCAGGTACCGTGGGGATGTCTTGTCTCTGCCCCGTAACATCCAGGGCCCCAGTGGGGAAGATTTGACAGCTTGGGGCTGGAATTACCCGGAGGCATCTTCATTCACAGCACTGGTGCTTGATGTGGTTGTCAGATGAGACCTCAGCTGGGGCTGTCGACCGAAGCCTGGGCTTCTTCACAGTGGTGGCCTCAGCCTCGTGGGACCTTGTGGGTAGCCGTTCAGGGTTCCAAAAGTGATTGTCCCAGTTCCCAAGGTAGAAGCTTCATTGTTCTTATGATCTAGTCTCAAAAGTCAAACTGCGTCATTTCCACTACATTCTATTGATTATAAGCCTGCCCAGATTAAGTTAGGCACCACCTCTTGATGGGGTGGGGGCAAGGTTCTCATAGAACATGTAGGATGGGAAATATTGTGGCCATATTTGGAAAATTCAATCCACCAAGTGCACATTATCTCATTTAATCCTTCCACTGTCCTTGGAGTAGGCATTATTTTCCCTTTGCAGATAAAGAAACTGAGGCTCAGAGAACTTAAATAACTTGCCTGTGGACAAAGCCAGTACATGGCAAGGCTGGATTTAAACCCAGTCTGTATGGAGCGGGTGTTCTTCAACAGCATATATCCTGTTTATAGAAAAAAGGAACTGAAGAAAATAAGAAACTCAAAGGCCAGTTCTCCCTGTGTGCAAGATTGGGAATGGGTAAGACTTCTTGTCCCCTATAACTTTAATGTCAGTTAACATCGTCCCACGTGGTAAAGGAATCTGGTTCCTATGCATAACTTCCCGAGGTACTGCTTCTTGGAGACTGTGTAACTACTGTGTGTACCTTTGGTGCCTCAAGTTTGCCAGATATGTGCCAGCAGAGAGGTTGATGTCTGCCCTCTTCCCCCTACCCATTCATTTGGCAAAGGAGCATGGGGAGCAATAAGCTGGAGGAAGCTCTGATTCACACAGAACCAGTTCATGCCAGGAATATCTTCTATGCCATGATCCCCTTTTGAAACCATATCTCCCCTTTAAGGGGAGATAAAACAGGGACCACTTCCTCCAGGAACTCATCTTTGATACTCCTGGGATCTTTATAAATCAGAATGTTCAGATGATGATTGGCACTTACGGCTTACTCTGTAGGTTTCTTTTTTTTAAAGATTTTATTTATTT
Source organism: Callorhinus ursinus (assembly GCF_003265705.2). NCBI lineage: Eukaryota > Metazoa > Chordata > Mammalia > Carnivora > Otariidae > Callorhinus > Callorhinus ursinus. The sequence continues at coordinate 24,937,454 of NW_027397082.1, forward strand.
ATTCATGAGAGACAGGGAGAGAGAGAGAAGCAGAGGGAGAAGCAGGCTCCCAAGGAGCAGGGAGCCCGATGCAGGACTTGATCCCTGGACCCTGGGATCATGACCTGAGCTGAAGGCAGACGCTTAATCATCTGAGCCACCCAGGCGCCCTACTCTGTAGGTTTCTGTGTCTTAAACTTCCAATTAGTCTAAGGCTCCAGAGGGCAAGGGCCATGCCCTATTCCTCCTCAATTCTCCTCCCCAACACCACAGGAACAATACCCTGTTCTTAATAGATACTCAATAAATAGGGCTGATTAGATCAAAGGGACTTAGGAAGTTTATTATTATAACAGGAGGACACACATGCCTCTTCTAAAGCCTAGCCTACCATAGGCACTGTGCTAGGTGCTAACAAACCATGTGATCCAGGAGTAGGAATTTAGAAAATCAAATATGAGCCTCCTGGGCACTCTGCAGCATGTCAGTAATATCCAAACTGATGTCTAGAAGTGAAATATCCTTGATCAGATTAAGAGGCCTACATATTGGGTGAATCTGAGGCAAGTACTATAAGGTTACAATCTCAATTAGCTCTCAGATGATTCTAGGGTCAGACACTTAGAAAGTCCCTAAATAGTGTTTTTAAAATTGAAAATCTTGACTTTTGCTTCTTTTATAAGTTTTTTGAAGAATTTTTTTAGCTAGAGCTGTCAGATAGGAAAAGGATGGGTCTTACTATTTATTTCAAATCAGTCTTCTTGAAATATGCAAATTTCTCTACCATGCTTTAAGTTTGTCACCATTTCACCACAAAATGTTCTTAAAAGCATGACCTTTGGAAACACCCTTGAATGTTCCAAATCAGCTGATAAACTTGCTCCTAAATCTTGGGTAATGAATATCAGTGTTTGATCTTCACTCCTTATTCACACCATAAGCTCTTCATCTAAACATAATCCTATTGTATAAAACTATTTCCTCAATGTACCATCACCAAGAATAAAACAACTGTAAATAATTACCTTTGGGATATGAAAGAAAATGTAAACATTTTATTTGGCAGTTGTTTCTGAACACATGAATAAATAAATGGAAAAGTACATATTAATAATTCTTTTTGGAGTAACAGATACCATTAAACACTTATTTACACATCTTCACTGCAAAGAACAGTCACACAATTCAATTTTGTCTTATAAAAGGTCACTTCCCACATCACTGGACTGGACAGTTAAGGATGGAGATACTGGTAGTGCTTGGTTCTAGCAGTCTCAATGTTTGAAAGGCATTCATTTGCAAGTGTGATAAGAAGAGTCATCATGCATTGAGTTCATCCGGATCATGTACTGTAGAAAGTTTCTGATGGCAGCCAAAGAATTTGGTATGTCATGCGCTTAAGTCAACTATCACATGTTTGTAAATCTGTGTATTTCCCTTAAAACTGGAAGCAAAAAGAAAATTACGCTTATTAATGGACACATGCGTGAATGATCTTGGTGCCTGAACATTTAATTCCTGAAATTTCACAAATTTGGCTTTCTCTGCATCCCAGTTATACACTTGCGTAAAGGAATAATCACTTCCAAGAATTGCATATTGGTAGTTATTTATCTGAAGAGGCTGGAACACCATGGATCCTCGTGATGGCATCCTCTGAATATCCTGAAATGAGGAACCTCCCCATTTCATTACTTTGGAATCACCAATGAATCTTGTCAAGCAAATGTACACGTCACCTTTCACTGAGAAGTGCTTAACGGCATATACATCCTCCATGTTAGGGATGTCAGTTTGGTTAGTGAATAATTGTGTTGCTTTGTTCCACTGATAAATTACAGGACGCTGGGAACTACTAGACAGGATTAAATGAGGCGTTCTGAGTGTCTGAGGTGTTCTGGCTATTTCTAGATATTCCACATCAGTGTCCCTGTACCACGCATGTAAGGATTGATGGGAGTAGAATCCATTTCCATTCCATTTATAAATGGTAGTAAAACCAGCTTTTGAACTGTCAGCAACAACAAAGTACCAGTTGTTTTCAATCTTGAATGTTTCAATGTCATTGGGTTTTCGGATTTTGAGAATTTCAATATCCTGGATTTTTATAAATTTATTTGCAAAACTGTCTCGCTTATAGATGTGAGAGCCGCCAAACAGCTGGGCCACAATAACATAGAGCTGAGTTTCAATGACTATAGGCTTGCACACTACAGTGGACGTGCCTGGGAAAAGACAAATGAGAGATTAGTTGGATGGCCATCCTCTTTTGCAGCATGTAAACATGCAGCCTGAGGCCATACAACTTCCACCAAAATCAGCCTGGAATTAAGAGATTTCCTTGGTTGAATAGGTAAGGCCAATCTCCAAGGCCCAATGGCAGCAGGATCCTGAAGTTCTGTGCCTTTGTGCCTCACAAGGCCTTGTTACCAACAACTGAGTTGTCAAGTCACATCCAACCTGCACTAGACATTCAGGACACACAGCTGTGGCCTGAGTTTTCTCCTCTCACTTCTTGCAGAAAGAAAGTATTGCTTTCCCTGACATATCATGAGTTAATTATAGTAATTCTAGTGAAAACTTCCATTTATTGATCACCAGCTATGTGCTTTGTCAAATCATCTCATTAAAAATTCCCAAAAATCTTACGAGATAAATATTATTATCCTCCCTTTTGCAGATGAGCAGACTGAACTCAGAGAGGTTCAGTGCTGCTAGGAGAAGGCAGAGTTGGGATTCAAACCCAGGTCTACCAGCGTCTCTATGCTTTTAACCCAACCTGTGGGGAGGTGAGCTATTCCAGGGCTTCCGACTTGGGCTAGGATCCCACAGGTTTCTAGAACCACCCTACGAAGTCTTGAGCAGTCATCTGGATAGCCCATGGTAGCCCATGGTTCTACCTGAAATTGGTTTGTTCCTAGTGTGAATGGCTTCTTGCTCTAAAAATAGGTGATTTTCCCCTAGGAAAGGAGAGAGATGCCACTTGTCATTTTTCTGAAGCTTTAGGTCACTGGTAGCAAGAGAGAAAACAAGGAAGAGAAATCCTTGAGAAAAATGAAAGAGGGGTACAGTCACAGGTGATACTCCTAAAAGTTATTTTGAGAAATCTTAGAGAACAATATGGATCAGTGTCCTTGCTCAGTATCTTTTTGGTATCAATAAATGTAAATATTTATCAGTAAATATCAACTAGAGGCAGTTTGACTCTAGGAAATCCAAAAAGAGCAGGGCAAATCTGGGCCCCAAGCCTTTTCTAACTTTAGAAGCTCCAAGGCAGTAAGTTCTGCATCAACTCTTTCTACTAATAGGTGAGATTATTCTATTTGTGACCCTTTTCAGGACTCAACTGTGTGACTCTGGGAAAAATCACTTAACTTCTCTGGAATTCAGTTTTTTCTTCTGTACAATGAGGATTTGATCTAGATCAGGAATGGCCACTAGACCTCAACTATGTATCAATACTGATCAACTGACTGATTGGGAAACTGCCTGGAAAACTGTTTTGAGAAGGATTCTGTAGTCGGGTCTGCACTCTGTAAGCAAGAGCATTGTCATTGATTAGTGATGTCTTTCTGGCATAAAGGAGGTCATAGTGACAGCATATTGGGCATATATTTGTCATCTTACATGAGATGATGTCCTCTGAAAGTATGCATATATGTGATTCATTTCTCTTTCAAGTAATCATCTTAAGATTCATCTAGAATAATAGATGGACATACACAGGTAAGAACCTGGTTTAAACTGCACAAAGCTGCTGCAGTTCATTGGAAAATTGAGGGGGCTTTGGGAAAAAGGGAAGCATGACCTTCTTCCTTGAGAAAGAAGGAGGTTTCTGGGAGGACCTCAGTTTGGAGAAGATCCCTTCCTCTGGGCACCTCAGTCTCAAGCAAGCCCCAGACTTGTCTCAGTCCTGTGAACAATGGGGCTGGTGGCCACCAACACAATCTAATTATGACCCTTCCCATCCAAGAAGGGAAATCTTTTACAGGGAGGTTTGAATGTTCTCAGAAGCAGATTTTTAAAGGTATTAGAAGCTAAAGCTGATGGAAACATTTTAGAGGGAGCCCCATATTCTAACTTACTTAAAAACTATAAAGTTGTTGAAATGAGAACAAAATTTAATAGGTCACCTAAGTAAAAGTTTTCATGGAAGAAAAGTGGTTTCCAAGGTCAAATTAAATGCACAAATCACTGGAAAGAGGCTTCCTCACTGCTAGACTTCTCAGGGCCTCTAATGCATAATTATTATGAATCTCTAAGAGGGAGATACGGTTCACAGATTTATTGGACCAAAATCCCTTTTTGTCACAGGAGTACATTAACATTTTGAGGGGGTCATGTTTGTACAAAAGAGCTTGAGACTCATTGATCTAAAATAACATCTTTATTTTATAGTTAAGAAAAAGGGAAGGCCCAGTGAGGGTGAGTGGCTCACCCATCTAGTTTGTGGCAGAATCTAGATTAAAACTCATGATTCCTAGTCCAATATTTTTCTTTTAAAGAAAAATAATCTACCTTTTATTTGGCAGTTACTATGCTTGGTTCTATGCTAAGTTTCTTGAATGTGTGATCATAATATCTTATGAATACATTATCTTACAACCACCCCATGAGTTAGGTATTATTATTCCCACTTACAAGTCAGGAAATTAAGGTTTAGGGAACAATCCCCAGTCATTTAGTAAATGGTACAGCTGGGGATTAAAGGACTCTAGTGTGCCCAACAATCCCCCTATACCAGTTGTCTTTTTCTGTTGCCCTTGGTCCAACCTGCTTGACTTTCTATTCAAAATACGATCAGGCTTTTCATACCTGTAATGTTGTCATAATTTCGGAAGGTCTTTTCTACATGGTCCCATTCAAGGAAAATGCACTTTCCAGTAAAAGGCTGAGCAATGACTACATACTCATCATTCATATAAGAAAAAGTATCTATGGACAGTGATTGATAAGGCAGGTCTTGAGACTTTGCAAATTCTGCAAAAACAGGAAATGATGATGAATAACCGTGTGCTAATGCCTCGTTCCTTGGCTAGATCTCAAATGTCCTTAAGAGATACATTTATTTAAGAGAAACAGTAAAATGATAATTTTACTTTGCTTTTAAACCCACAAAGTTTTGATGCTTTGTCATATTTTAAAAATTAAAATTGGTCATTCGGTTTTTAAAGATATAAAAAATACCAATTCCTGCACACACACAACATGTAGCCCTTATTTTAGCTTTATGAGGTGGAATGACTTGGAATACATTACCTGTGATGATGCAATCAAAATCCTTGGGTGAGAGACTATTGATTTTGCGCTTCTTGTATTCTGGGGGGCCTTCACAGTAGATGTCTTCAACAGTTGCATTGGTGTGGCCCAGCCATTCCACCAGCCACTTCAGTTTACAGTCACAATTAAATGAATTCCCTCTCAGGTCCCTGAAAGACAAACTTCAGTTGATTTTGCTGCATGAGGGTCCTACCTACGCATGTATGATCTCTACCTCAGCAATTAACATATGCAGAATGCCTTTACCCAGCTTTACATCATGCCACATAATCTACCTTGAACCTGACTGACCATTCAGTTTGAGTTCAGAGAGTTCCCACAGTGCACCCTTGAGTGCCACCCAGTCAATAGAACCTCATAAGTTATTCCCTCTTGGATCAAAGGCAGCTCTGTCTAGAGCTGTGCTGTTCATAGAAATATAGTGTGAACTACATATGTAATTTAAAATTTTCTAGGGGCACCTGGAAGGCTCAGTCCATTAAGCGTCTGCCTTCTGCTCAGGTCATGATCCCAGGGTCCTGGGATCAAGCCCATGTCCGGATGCCTGCTCAGCAGGGAGTCTGCTTCTTCCTTTCCCTCTGCTCCCACTCATTCTCTCTCTCTCTCTCTCTCAAATAAATAAAATCTCCAATTTTTTTTCTAAATTTTCTATATTTCTAAAAAAAGTAACAAGAAATAGGTGACATTAATTTTAATAATATATTTGATTTAAAATAATTTATTTATTTTAAAATAATATATTTTATTTAATATCTCACACAAATATTATCATTTAGCTGTGTAGCCAACAAACATTATTAATGAGGTATTTTACATTTTTAAAAAATATTAAGTCTTTGGAGTCTAGTGTGTATTTTACACTTAGAGCATAACTCAATTTGGATGCTAAATTTTCATCAGAAGTATGCGATCTGTATTTAGATTTCATAAAATTTATAGTTGGAAAAAAATAGTTTCACACATCCAAGTTGTTCTGAACATAATTTAAGTCTTGCAACAACCGAACTGAGAATCAGTTTTTCAATTTAACTTAGTTTTCTACTTAATTTTCTAAAAATTAAGTAAAAATTTAAAGCTTTGTTCCTTAGTTACACTTGGAACACTGCTTGGTGACCACATGTGTGGCTACTATATTGGAGTGCAGGTCTAGAGAATAGAATATAGTGCTTATTATATCATATTTAATTAAATCAGCTATTTGCTTTTGTTCTTCCTCAGAGATGTAATTCATCCTGATCCTATTCCATGGTCTACAAATTCAATTTTAATAGGAAATGACTTTGACACAGCAGAGTTAATTCAGACATCCAGCAGCTCATGTCTGTAATAAACTATACAGCATGGATCATTTAAATTTCCACACATGATCCCAACTCACCAGGTTTTCTGTTTATTTGCATTGCTTCTGTTCAGAAATTCCAGCTCCTTCCTAAAACCCTTTTTGGTCACACAGAATTCCCAAGATAGGTATTGCCTAGTCTTCACACAGCACACGAATAACTTTTAAATGTTGAAGCATTTAGAAATGCTTTTTTGGGGATACATTCAAGAAAACCAAGAAATCCACTAAAAGACAAGCTGTCAAGGATCCTTGTACTTAGATAATTCTTGATTTGGGCATATTAGGGTAGGCCCAAGAGGCCAGACCCATTATGGGATTTCCTTAGAGACTGAGCCAATTTCAAGTGGGTTTTGTGTTGTTGTTTTGGTTTTTGCTCACATGTGGTACTGGCTGACACAAGGATGGGCCAGAAGATGATGCCCGAATAAGCTGTATCCCCAAGTCGGCTATGGTATATCATCTAACCTCCAAGACATCCCAGGGCTGACTTCATCTCCCAAGAATATTCTGACCCCAAATAATGAGTGTCAACTTTTCTGGGTGATTGTAAACCAGAACAGCTAACTGTGGTCTGTCTGAGACTCTCTTGAAAGTGCCCTGCTTCTGGCACTCTCTTGGAAATGAACCATCATTCAGGACTTGGGGTAATAGGCATTGAGGAGGGGCTGGGGAAATACCACAAGGAACAAAGAAAGTTTTTCATTAGCTTACTGATTTGAAGTTAAATACTAGGTTTAGGAGAAAATACTTGACTCAGATCTTTTGTTATTGGAGAAAAGTTGTTTTGAATATATATTCTATAGCAAAGTACCTGAATTGATAAGAAACATTTTGTTTTCCCATATCCTTTCATTTGTTCCTGTATCTACCTTCTGACCATTTAAATACCCTTCTAATGTCTGGAAGGCACTCAATGAAGCTAAATTGCTTTTGAGAGAGTTAAGCATATATTACTTGCTTTGCTTACAGCAAAATATACAAATTCCTTACAAAGATCTTTCACTCTGGGGCTTAAAAGTCAAAGTTTGAAAGCTCTTTTGTTTGAAAAAGGGTCAAAAATAATTAAGTTCATTCCCCTCCTGGGGCTTAAGCCAAATTCCTGGGGATTAAGCCTAGAGTTGTTGTTCAGTCTAAGGAGAGAAAAGGCAAACTTGCCTCCCTTCCCCCACTTCCTGCTCCATTTCTCTGTTGACTGACCAACCCATGGGTGTAACCTTTCATCTGTACTCGGTCAGTTTCCCAGACTCCTTTATGTTTTTCCTCTGTAGCCCCATTTCCTGGACCTCGTGAGAAAAAAGGCATCTTGAAATTTCACTCTGGGCCTCCTCTTCCCACCCCCTCAAAGTCCCTTATCAGCACTCCCTCCCATAGCATACACACTTTGCCCCAAGGAATGCCTGGGCATTATATATTCAGAATATAGAATATATATATTGAGTCTTCACTACAGAAGACTCAAACATTAGTTCCAGTAAATTTAAAATTTAAGCCAATTTAAAATTTAAATTGTAAAATTCTTATTTAATTTTAAAGCCAATTACAAATTCTAAACATCAATACCAAGTTTCTTTGTTAACTATTGCAAATTAATTAATCAGTGATTTCTTGGGTCCTCTTACACATTTGTTAAAGAATCCAGGCCTTTGAAAATATCTTTTGGGAGTGTCTGGAGATTGTTGTTTGCGAGGCTCCTGGAAAAAAAAAAGAGCAATGTAAACTGTAATCATAAACTAAATGGATGCATTTTATGATAAAACTTAATTATGAATTGCTTTTATTCTTTCCTGACTACACTAAATTACTTGCAGTACCTTTATTTCTTCTTCTAAGATACTACTCAGATTCCCACTATCGCACTTTCAATTCTTGGTCTCTTTGCTTCAGTGCTCACTCAGTATTTATGGCACTTACGTACCATGGCAAAAAAGAAACTAACAAACAAGCAAAAAATGATATTGGGCATTGATCTTTCTATGTAGAATGGAATATGAGATTCATACTCTTAGACATTCAGTTTAGGGAATGTGTCCCAAATAATGACTAACTAAATGGGTGACAGTGCCCATTTCCCCTCACACTCAGCCTGCCCCTGCTCCTCCCTCTCTCCTTCTCACTTGCTCCAGAAGTGGCCAAACCCCCAACTGATAGTGGCAATAGCTCTAGAGTTTGGGGACCTTCTAGCCTATCCCCCTGCCAGCACATTCTTTCTTCTTTTCGAAGCATATACTCCCTTTTTATATTTTTCTTTTCTTTTAGTTCCATTCATTTGACCTCAGAAAACAACTTTCTCACAAATACCCATCCATCCATCCATCCTCTTTAATCATCTCCTTTCCTTTTCTTCCAGTTCTTATTGTCACAGGAACTGTTTTCTCTTTCTCTTTCTATTTTTTCTTTCATGAATCACTGGAGTAATTCTAATCAAAGCTAATGAGTAAGGAGTAGTCCTGATGATATCAAGAAAAGGGAAATGTGTCCATACTGTAGAAATGTGAACGTAACAAGGAATAGCAAGGGATGTAGGTACTGATAATTTTCTATTTTTAACCAGCATTGTGTGTGTGTGTACACACCTATCTATTATATACTTTTCTTATGAATTTTTTCCACAAAAAATTTAAAAACTAAACCAAAACAAAAAGAGCTTATGTTGTTGGCTTCCAAAGTCCTTGAAAATTCTCTCAAATTCCATTTAAAAGACTCTCAAAACTCTTCTGTCTTCTACCTGCTCTAATTAATATGAGATTTCTCAAGTGCAAACATTCAAGACTTTTAAAACCTATTTTTAAGTTAATTATGTTGTTTTCCTGAGTTTTAGAAATTATGACTAGGTTGGAAAACTTCAATGAACCTTGGAACATAAGAATGCGAACTGAATCAGAATGTTCCCGTCTCAATGACGGTCCATTATGTAAAGAAGGGCACAGCTTTGGAGCCATTCTGAGCTTTGTTTGAATCCTGACTCCACTATTTCCTGGCTGTGTGACTTTAATTCTGAATTTTCTTCAGGACTCAGTTTTTTTGTTTTGTTTTTTTTTTTAGGCGGGGGTGGGGTTGGGTAATAATACCTCATGTCACAAGACAGAAAAAGTAAATGAGATACCTGGCTTCTAGTCTATTTTCAATAAAGGGCAGCAGGGAGGAGGGTAAGAGGAAAAGAAGGAGAAGGGTTTGCCTAAGAAATAACATTTAGGGGCACCTGGGTGGCTCAGCAGATTAAGCGGCTGCCTTTGGCTCAGGTTATGATCCCAGGGTCCTGGGATCGAGTCCCACCCGCCCGCTTCTCCCTCTCCCTCTGCCTGCCTCTCTGCCTACTTGTTTTTTCTCTCTCTCTATGTCAAATAAATAAATAAAATCTTAAAAAAAAGGAAATAACATTTAGAAAACTGGTCATATGAAAGAACCACTATGACTGTAGTGGTATTAGGATTAATAAAATGTTGCTAAAGAAGACTTTTCAAGAGAATGTCTCTACAATTTACCTTTCTGGCTAGTGGTTGAATGAAGAGACTTCCTGGTGTCTTGGTCTAGTCCTGAGTCACTCCCAAGTTATGTGTCTCAATTTATTTTCTGGCACCATGTGTCTTAAAGTTCTCGTGTGAACTTCTAAGTGGATGAAACAAACTGCAGCTGGTTGCAGGGCACGAGGTTGGAGGAGGCTGGGTCATAGGACAGCGGGCATGAAATGAAGAAACAGTCAAGTCGTGAATTACTACTGCCACCAGAGTTGCCCAGGAAGAGGCACCATGTTTGCAATGCTGCCCAAAGCAGTTGTTTTATTATTATTCTTTTTTCCAAGGCTGTTCTTTTAAACAATGAGCAAATCTGGGAGTTCCACTTCCTGGCCAAAGGATAGAGCTCTAGACCTCACATACTCAAGGTGAAGGCCAACCACAGAAGCAGCTGTTAAGACACAGACTTGGAGCTACAAGGTTTTTGGGGTAGAGAGACATCATTTTTCCATGAGAAGATGGAGGACTTTTAAATCAACAGAGTTGGGGGCTAAAGCCGATGAAGGCAGGCTGACCTTCTTGGGCTGTAAAATGAGGCTTTATGCCTTTTGAGGACTTACTGTAACAGGGAGGCTCTCACTCTGGGGACCAGTGGGCGGGGGAGGCAGAGCAGCGTGAGGGGTGGCAGAGGCAGAAATGGTGGCTGGATTTACTGCACTCAGTATTACTCGTTTTCCTGTTTCACTGCCAAAATTCAGTGAAATACTGACTCACAGTGGACTGTTTCTGAAAAAGATAGGATGGAGCTTCACGCCTAGGTTTGGTGAAGAGTAGGCAGAAGTCTGCATGGACTCATAAAAGAGGCAGAACCAAGAGGAAGTAAGACCCAGAAATGAGAGGAAGTCTTCCGAGTCCCAGGAAGTGGAGTTCAGACAGCTTCCCTAAAGTCTTTGGGAGGCCTCAGTGACAGGGTTTACACTTGTGTAAGAAGAAAGCAGGCAGCACGGACTGGACCAGAGAATGTCTTAGGAAAACAATGCTGATAAAGCCTGGGAATTATTCTGCAAAACAAATGTAACAGGGTCCTGATATAAAGCAGCCATCCAGTGCGGGCTGATGGGTCAACGGTAAAGGATGCCTTAGGGCACATAGGAGATCAGCAGAATCTGCAAAGTTAAGAAGAGAACAATGAAATGCCTCCACACATTAATTAGCTGGCCAGTTAAGAGTATTTTCCAATTTACTAAGTGAAGAGAGTTGGAATAATTTTGAGACCCACTGCACAAAGGGGGAAAGATATTTAATCTAGCATTATCTATAGTAGAAAAGAATTGGAAACAACCTACATGTTCATTAATAAGGGATTGTGTAAATAAATGATGGTTTACACTTAACATGGAATACTTTACAGAAGATTTTAAAACAGGAGGTAGATCTCTATGATTTGACAAGAAATGATGCCCAAAAGAAAAAAAAAAGAAATTGGAGAATAGGATGTAGAGGGTAATCCCACTTGAGGAAGGAAGATACATGTCTAACAATGCATGAAGAAAGGTCTGGAAGGAGATAATTTTTTTACATTTGGAATCTTTTACTTTTGCTATATAAACATCTGGATTGTGAGAGTTTTTATCATCAAGCATGTATTGTTATTTTAAATTCAGAAGAAACAAAGAATAAAGTTGAGGTTTTAAAAAGACCCCATTGCTTAGTATCTGTGTATAGACTGGTTCTGTCCAGTGAAGATTTAGTGATTCTAAATCAATTATTTTACTTCATTCATAAAGTCCCGAAGTTACCAGGCTCACCAGAGTGTAACTGTCAGGGTCAGCTCAAGGGGGTCTGAGTGGTCAGATGATGTTAGCTCTTGCATGAGATGGGTTTCGGGATGGAGCTCCCATTTTTCTCACAAGATTACCACATGGCTTCAGGCCCTCATCATCTGGGGAAATTTAGGACTGCAGTCAGTCCAGATTTGGAGCCATCCCTCTGGGTTCCTTACACCAGCTGAAACCCAGCTTCGGGGAGGGCCTGGAGCTTCAAAAACCATCATGGGCATCTCTGCGGGAAATTCTCTGTGGGGGTGGAGTAGGGGTGAGAGGGCTCCTGAGGGCTCTGCGCTAGGGCTGCCAGGAAGAAAAAGTAACAAGTCCCTGATGCTCCCTGAAACTTGCTCAGCATTTGGTCCTTAGATGAAAAGGGTGAGGATCTGGTGCCTATTAGGTTAAACAGCTACAGATATTGAGATAGCATTTCATGGGTTAGGGTTAAGGTTTTTAGGCTTGATGTTACGATCATTTGATTCTTCAGATTCCATCTCTGCACTGAGTCTTGCTATTGGAGAGCAAAATGGAAAATCGAATTCATTCAATTTTCTCAGTTTCTCCTTTTCCTCTATCATCCTCCCAGCTTCACAGACTAACAGCTTCATATTATTATTCCCTTTCCCCTAATAGATGCTCTGGTTGAAATATGTTCTGTATCTTTTGTAAACTGGCTGTCACTCTCATCTCCAGCATCACTGAATACAGTGTGGTCATTTGGGGGGTATTGGTTTCTGTCTCTCCATCTGCAAAACTGAACAAAGAATACCAATTTCATTTTTTTGTGAAAATTAACACACACAACTACTAATATTTTTAATATACACACTTTTGAAATGGATTCCAGGAAAAAATTTGGCATTTGCAAGTGAATATTTAAGCCTTATGTCAGATAATCAAGACTACAAAACTAATCTGTTTCTTTGTTGTCAAAACCAGTGATATTTAATACCTAAGCACTTTTAAATGCTCAATTCTGGAGGCTGAGGTCATCTATTCTTTTTGCCTCTCTGAGTAGACAGAACTCTATGCCTTGGTATTTTTAAGAGTCCCATCTTTTACTGATATATATATAAACTTTATTTATATATATATAAATAAATAAAATAGTGATATATATGTCACTGGAATATATATTTTCTGATATATACACATATATATACACATGCATACATATATACATATATATGTAATAATACTTATTATTTCATCAAGAAAATTTGGAAAGTGTAAAAATTATTTTTTTTAAAGGATGAAATAATCATCCTGGCAGAAGTAATCACTATTAAGATTTTGTCATATTTTCTTTCAGTCATTACTACGGAGTTCATCTCATGAGGGATATTTGTGTGGAAAGCAAGAGATTCCAGAGAGACGTGCTACTGGTCTTGAAGGTCTAGAGACCTTCTTCTCTCCCCTTCTTTCTGGTCCAGAGTGAGATGGCCTGAAAGAGTGTGAGCCTGAATTGGTGTGGGGGACCTCTTTCCTCTTCGAAAGTCTGCTAGGTGGGCAAGGGTCGAATCAATGCTGGATTTTAATTCTTTTAAAGATTTTATTTTTTTTATTTGACAGAGACACAGCGAGATGGGAACACAAGCAGGGGGAGTGGGAGAGGGAGAAGCAGGCTTCCCGCAGAGCAGGGAGCCCAATGCGGGGCTCGCTCCCAGAACCCTGGGATCATGACCTGAGCCGAAGGCAGACGCTTGACTACTGAGCCACCCAGGTGCCCTAGTGCTGGATTTTTAAACTAAATACAAGTATTATTAGGAAGAAGAGGAAGACACATTAGAAGGCTGATGGAGAGAGAGGCAAGGAGTCGGACGTGGCCATGAGTGGTCAGGAAAAGACGTTCTGCGTGGTATGACTGAAGAAAATTCTGGTGACTGTCCAAGCCGACCCCTTGCCTGTCCATCCTCACCAGGGCTCCTTGGATTGGGCAGCAGAGCGGGGTGGAAATGACATGGTCCAGGAATGGCATATCTGGGTTTGAGCTCTGGTTGTTTTCTTTTCTACAAAGTGAATGATCACTTGGTCAGAATTATCTGCAAGTTCCATTCTAGATCTTAAATCACATCTTTATATTTTTCACCATGAAAGGCTATGGCTTCATCTTTAATAATATTAGGAGAGGTAACACTTTGAGCCACGTAGTTTAGAGTCAGTGAGTTTGACCCCAGGTTTTTATAAGGAGTAGGGGTGCACTGGAATGTCTGAGCGGGGGGAGCAGATAGAACTGATCAGGAGGAGTGAAGATGAGGCGAGGAAAGGTTTTGTTTTGTTTTGTTTTAAAGATTTTATTCATTTATTTGACACACACACACACAGAGAGCACAAGCGGGGAAGCAGCAGAGGGAGAGGGAGAAGCAGGCTCCCCGCTGAGCAGGGAGCCCAATGTGGGGCTCGATCCCAGGACCCTGGGATCATGACCTGAGCTGAAAGCAGACGCTTAGCCGACTGAGCCAGCCAGGCACCTCGGGGCGAGGAAAGGTTTAGGACATATTTCATCCATGTTAATTTTTTCTAGGTTGATTCTGTAGTGAGTTCTGGAAGGAGGCTCTTCTTACCACCATATTCCTAGTGCCTGGCACAAAGTAAGCCCTCAGTAGATACTTTGAAAGGAATGAATGAACAGGGCAGGCTGGAGTGGAGGAGAGGAAGGGCAGCAATCTAGATGAAGAAAAGAGTAGAGGTTGCTTCTCTTAGGCCCCTTGTACCAAGACACTGAGTTAGGAAGAAAGTGCAAAGCCTGTGAACTGCCCTATGCCACCCACCCCCACATCACAGGGACCTGCTGCTCATAACGTGCCCTCCCTCCTCATCACCTCCCCGTGGCAATCATTCCAAAACAATGTGGAGGCTCTTTAAAGTGTGCCTTCCACTAAGCACCATTCCCTAGTCCTGATTCAGAGCCTGCCTAAGAAACATTCTTTAAGACACCAGGACACTGCCCAACTGAACATCTAGTTGCCTTGAAACCAGCTGAGTAGGGTCAAGCATTCCCAAGGGCAGACAGTCTGTCCTTCCCAAAAGAAGGATGACCATTCCCTCCACTTTGGTGTCTTCCTGGTTTACCTGGGAAAACCTCTGATGATGACTATGGAACCTACTGGAAAGTCTCCTCTCTGAGGCAGACCACACTGGCTTCGACAGCACGTTTGTTTCAGTGCCACTGGGCTCTGCTGCTAAGAAAGCAGCGCCCACAGCCATCTGGGGTCCTCCTAGCCTCCCTGCAGTGCAACTTCGCTGCTTGAGTTGGTGTCTCATGGAATTTGCGGTGCTTCAAGTGCAGTTATTTTAATTTCATACAGAATCTTTAAAGGGGATAAAAACACCATAGCACTTGAAATCCTGATCCAGGACCAAGAGAGGTTAGGCAGGGAGTTTTAGTTTATTCCTCGATAACGGTGTTTCCTGCATACCAGGTTCTAAGCACTTTGCATAGATGAACTCATTTGATCTTACGACAACCTTAGGAGCTAGGTACTCCTAAGCACTTTCTTATCTCCTGTCCCTGCTTTTACAGATTATTGTTATCACTCCCATTTTACACAATCGAAATTTGAGGCACAGTGAAGCTAAGTGACCTCCTGATATCCCACAGCTGTTCAGGCTTTGGACCTCGGCAGTCTGGTGGCAGAGGTCACCCTCAGCCACCACCCTGCACTGCCTCTTTACATGTATGTCATCGTGAAGGCTGAAATGAGACATTTGCCTGCCTGACTGGGGACACACAGGCACCTTGAGTTTGGGGACTGCTATATGCATCTTTTGCACCCCCCAATGCTGAGTAACCAGCAGGTGCTCTGCAACACATATAGATTGATGACAGTTTTCCCCAAATATTTTTATACATGCATGCCAACAGTCCTGTCTCTACCGGGCCTCAGTCACAGTGACACATATGTGATACCAAAGGAAATCATTACCAAAAAGGCTCATGGATGTTAACAGAAACTAATACCTAATGTTTAGAGATTTCTGTCATCGTTGGCCATAAACTATTTTTAATGCATTTTCACCCTGATTTCAAAAGTAATACACAGTCAGCAGAAAAATTCAAACCTTGTTGAAATATATGAACTATTCAAACATTAAAGTTAAATACATATAACATTGGGACAGTAATTCAGAATAAAGTAATAAATAGAGGGTCTCAGGATTTGACTGGCATTGTAAGGATAGAAATGTAAGGAATTCTCCTTTTTCTGAAAGCTAGCTTGAAGGGGCGGGGGTATACATAGTAACTTTTAAGTTGTCTATAAATCTCTCTTTAGAAGTTAAGTCTCCTGAGATAGATGTATAAGAAAGTGAGATAAGTTTGTTGCTTCCTTGGGAACTAACTGAATCTGTATAAATGCTCAGGTAGGCGCATTGAGGCAGCTTTGATGTTAGGCCAGAGTGGAAACCAGTTGGATCTGAAGGTATATGTCTCATTCCAACTATTTGCATTTGGAGACTAAGAGTGAGGCTAGGGCCCTGTGTTCAGGATCTTCTCCTTCTTCCCTAGTCATATTTGCCCCTCAGACCATGTCCTGTGGAAGGATCCAAGTAGCTCAAGCAAAGCTTTCTGTCCCTGCTGTAACTGATGTGGTGGGCAGGGCATGAGACATCTCATTAAAACCCCAGGAAACTTCTGCCTTTACCACTACTAGCTGGGGAGCAGCTTAAATGCAGAGTGCACCTCCATGTTCTCATCTGTCAACAGGGGCAGTGCTATACCCTCTTTTGTAAGATCACCAGGAGACTATAACAAGGTCAAGAATCTGAAAGAGCTTTGTAAACTCTTCCACCAGTATACACAATTTAGAGGGTCAGATGATAACTCCTCACTGATTCAGTGTTTGCCTTTGGTTGGGAAGGGTTGGTCTGAGGTGGAGGAAAGTACACTTTAAAGCCTAAAATCTTAAAAAGGAAACTAATGGCTCAAACAAATGTCAGATTTATTTATAGGTGGTAAACAATGGAAAATTAACTTGATGTACTGAGCAGTCAGAGGGACATTTGGGTTTCAAATCCTCCCTACCCATCTCTCCTTGAAAGAAAGAAAGGAAAGGAGAAAAGAAAGAAGGAAGGAAGGAAGAAAGGAAGGAAAAGAAGGAAGGAAGGAAGGAAGGAAGGAAGGAAGGAAGGAAGGAAGGAAGGAAGGAAGGAAGGAAGGAAGTACATCTCCAAGAACAGCATAATAACTTGGGGACAAAGGTATTCAGTGAGAAAATATCTGTTTGTCTAATTCCTCTTGCCAGACTGAGCTCTTCCAGGTTGGAACTGGATCTTATTCATCTTTATGTGGCGCTTCTTAGAGACTATTTAGGATGAATCATATGGCATTGCATTTTTGTAGATCAAAAACAGTCTAATATTGGCAATGCCATATGAGTCAACCTAAGTGTTAGATAAAGATGCAAGAGACCTAAAGGTCATATTCACTCAGTCAACTTTAACCTGTTCCCTCATAACACCTCCTTCCCACCTCTAGCACCTGTTCAGAGAGGTTGGACTTTCCTTTCACTGTCTGACCATTAAGATTTATGCTACTCTCTTTGAAGACTGACTTTGGTGTTCCCTTGAGCTTGAAAATGTCTGGATGCTAAGCACATGTTATACCAGTGTCCCCTTCTTATAAGAGGCCTCCTTAAGACCCACATTTCAATTCCCATTTCATTTAATGGACCTAACAGGCTCTAGTCAAATAAAATAGTTGTTCTTCATTAAGGTGTTGTATAGATTTTTTTCTTTCTCCCTTTCCTCCCCATCTCTCCCCTCTTTCCTTCTGTTTTCTCTTCCCCTTCTTTTCTCCCTTTCTCCGTCTCTCCCTTCATTAACCCTTCACCCACCCTTTTCCCCTCCCTTCCATCCATCTATCCTTCCTTCCTTCTGGGTCAGGTAGTCCTTCAGACTGGAGAGAAGATACACTTGAGTGAACCAATGGGAACAGCAAGGCTTATGTCATGAGTTCCCAGAGAGGACACATGGATTTTACATCCTTCCTTCAGTCCTTGATTATGCTGAACATCAGACAAAAGCTCTGTTGAATGGGATTTATGTGAATTAAGCACCTCTCAAGTTGAGGTTATGACTTCTATTTCTCCTTCCATATATTTGTTTCTGTTTTTTATTATTTTCTAAACAATAATGTTTGGTAGTGTTCGGTTCTATGATAAAATGGCATAACATGTATACCATACACAGCTATTTCTGTATCACATTACAGCATTGATATGTAGCACAGCAAAGCAAATGTTTTTTATTATAACGACTTTTTACAGAAGACTTGAAGGGTCTAATGATTTGTGTGTAATACATCTGGCCATCAGTGCCCCTTACTGCAAATCCAAACAGCAGCTGAGACAAGGTTTGGTGAGAGGAAACATTATGACCCTGTGGACACATTAGAATGTAGACTCCAAAGGCAAGTATTTTTGTCTGCCTTGTTCCCTGCTGCATCCTGGGGCTTAGAGCAGAGCTGACAGTGAGGTATTGTGAGGGAACACATTAAAGTTGACAGAATGACACTGGGATCTCTTACATCTTTGTTTTAACACTAATGAGACACATAGTAGGCACTTGGAAAATAGTCTTAAATGCATGAATAGCCATTGCAGTTCAACTACTGAATTGATGTTATAATCCCATAACTATTCAGCTCACTAGTCACATATCCCCTCCAGGTCTCTGTTTCCTCATTTCTAAAATAGGGATTATTGTGCCTATCTGGCAGGATTGTTGAGAGGATTAAATGAAAATCCATGTAAAGCAAATTGACTGACATAATAGTAGGCACTTAATAAATGTTAGTACCTTTTCTTCCCATGCCTTCTAGCCTCCTTCAAAATACGTGTGTGTGTGTTTGTGTGTGTGTATGTGTGTGTGTTTAGGGGGCGAGAGAGGCTAGGAGAAATAAATTATTTAGTTCATGTTTTTCAAAGCTTCCCAACCTCAGCACTATGCCATTTTAGGCTGGATATTTCTTTTTTGTGGGGCTGTCCTGTGTATTGTAGGGTGTTTAGGATCACTGCTGCCCTGTACCCACAAGATATCAGTTACAGCCCTGAGTTCTGACAATCAAATTGTCTCTAGATATTGATGAATGTTCCCTAGGAGACAAAATTGTCTCCCGTGAAGAACTATGACTATAGTTATAGTCATCCATTGAATAAGTATTTCATTTACAAACAAACTGTTCAGGTACTGTGTAGACATTGCTGGTGGTTATAGTATATGTTTAAATGTATATAAAGTCAAGCCTTACACAGAAAAAGAAAAACAGCACATATCAAATTAAGCTATATAGTCAAACCATAATTATCCATGAAGTGAGTAATGATGTAGATAATAAAAAAGTTATTTCAGTCACACAGTTTCCCTGCATTAGATTGTTTTCCTAATTATTGTTGGGTTAGGCTAATCATATTAATAGCAATCAGTTTTCTGAACCCACATTGGCTGATGAGAGGGAGATATGGCATGAATACATGGAGAGAAATCATTTCCGTTTCTTAAGTTTCCATGGACTACCCATGAAGTGGGTGTTTGAGCCACAGGTTGTCAAACTGCATTGTCCATTAGTAAGCTTAAAAAGTAATAGCAACATTCATACTTACAGGTGAATTAAAGACTTTAGTCCCCGGAAAGTATGTCTTGAAATGGACTTGATGTTGTTGTTTTCTATGAATCTGCAATAGGTTATAATATTTGTTGTCAGACAGCTGTAGGAACCTGAGAGCACTTGTCCTGAATTATCATGTCAAAAAAAAAAAAAGTTTCTTTACTTACAAATACTCTAGATGTGGAAGACCAATAAAAGCATCATCACTGATCACATCAAAGGAGTTCGATGTGAATAATCTGCCCAGAAAAAGTACACAATGAAAATGGTTAACCTGACAGACTGTCAATCTTTGCTGCTGTTATCTCTTAGAGAAACGAGTGAGAGCTGTGTATGAAAAAGTGTCTGGACGTCTGCCTTTTACAGTGTTATTTATTTAGGTAATCTTTGCAGCTCCCCCCCCCCAATTATCCCCTCATCAAATACTCATTGAGAGAGGCTTTATGCCCCACTTCTCACACTGGTGGATGTCACATACCTTGGGTAACATTTTGAGATAAAACTGGACAAGTATAACAGTCAAAGCAGTCAAAGCAACATTTTGCACATTATCACAACAAAGACACTAACAATCTTTCCCTCTTGCTCTAGAAACTTCTGGAACACTCTCATCAGCTCAAACAATGGTGCCTCAGGGTGGGAAGCCCGGAAACCCTGGAAAAGCAGCTCCATTAAAGCCTAGTCATGCTTTGATATCTCATAGTAGATAAGCTATTGACACTGGCTCAATGAACATCAACTAACCTTCTTAGAAAATAGAACAGGCTGAAGATGGGAAACAATGAAACTTAGGAAAGGTATTAGACCCATTTCATTACTAACTAGTTGAAAAGAACAGTTTCACTTGGACACATTTATTTGCAATTTCAAAATCCAACAATTTGGTTTTGAAATTACTGATGAAAAAGAACATCAACCAGCAGTCCCAACATCCTATTGAACAATTTGGAAGAGTTGCCAGTTTCTGAACAGGAGATTTAAAAGAGGTGGTTGTAGGCCAAATAATACAAATACAAATTATTTATTTATTTTTAGAGTGAGTATTAATTTATGAAATTCATTAAAGTGTTGATGCAAGCTAAAAATAAGTTTTTAAATGTACTGATGACAAACTTATATTGGGTTCAAGTGTTGTTCAGTCTACATATTAAGGTTCTTGTGTGGGGAACCTCTTATTCTACTTATAACTATTATCCAAAATGTGACCATGGTCACAGACCAGACCAGATGCTTGACATAATTTGACAACTCATATTTCACACATACCATTTAACTGCACTATGTAAAGTCCAATATTCTGTTAGTAGCCTTTTGACTTACTTTTGAAGTCTAGGGATTAAAAATAATTGCCACTGGGTGCCTGGGTGGCTCAGTTGGTTAAGCGACTGCCTTCGGCTCAGGTCATGATCCTGGAGTCCCGGGATCGAGTCCCGCATCGGGCTCCCTGCTCAGCGAGGAGCCTGCTTCTCCCTCTAATCCTCCTCCCTCTCATGTACTCTCTCTCTCTCTCTCATTCTCACTCTCTCAAAATAAATAAATAAATCTTTAAAAAAAATAAAAATAAAAATAATTGCCACTAACTAGCTTGGTGACTTCACCTCTCTGTGCCTGTTAACTAAGGAGATTAAAACTAAGAGACCTCACTTTTTGAACGTTTATGAATAACTTATTTGACAACCAGGATTGCTTTAGAATAGTCAGAGGAAGGAAAAGCAGTGGGTTAGAGATGAATTGAGCATGATCGATAGTCTTTGAAGGTAAAAGATGGGTACATAGAAGTGAATTTTACTATTATCTCTACTTTTATATCTTGACATTTTCCATAAAAATGGGGGAAAACATGAATTAGACAAATAAAACTAGATGATCTGTTCCATTTCTTCTTAAGCTATCAATCCTGGAGTGATGTTAGATTCTCTGTCCCTCCTCCATCATACTCAAATCATTCACTAGGCTCTGAAAAGTCAACACTAATGAATAATGATACATATTAGATGCTTGTAATTATTAAAACGAATTCAGAGGTTTATGATTTCAGTCTAACTCTGGCAATTGTTTCTTCTTACTTCATGGTTCTGGAAAGCAACAAGACTGCTCAGCTTTACTCCCAAAGTAAGCTACATCCAAAGCCTTCTTTAGGTTCCAGATTTTTGTTTCATTTTGTTTCATTCCGTATAGGCAGTATCAAGGATGGAGAGAATAGAATAAGGCAAAATAGATACAGAGAAATACCTCCCATGCTCACTGGTTTATAAACTGCCTCATGGTTGGACCAGCCACTTCAAAGCTGTACATTCCAAGTCGCCAGAAGAAATAGCTTTCAGCACTAGTTCCCCTTATGTTGAAAGCAGATGCAAAACAGAGCGGGAAATGGATATTAGTGGGCAGAACTTGCCCACACATGTCAGGGAAATAAAACAGAATTTCTACTAGAATTTGTATCTGCTTGTTCATTGCTTATCCCTAGCACCTGTAACACTGCCTGTCCCATAGTGGACACTGAATAAATATTTGTTAAACAAAAGGAATTCACTTTACATTAAATTCTTGTCAATACTACTTTACTAGATTGAATGTTCCTTATAGCAGGGACTTACCCTATTTGCTTTTGTGTCCCCAGCCCTGAGCACAGTTCCTGGTTAAATAATGCTTATTGAACTAGATTTCAAGGATCAAAATCTCTGGCTAAAGCTGAAACTACAATCAAAAATATGAATGAACCAGAACACAATAGAGTATATCCTATGTGATTTCACTTATATAAAGTAAAAAAAAAAAATACAGTAAAACTCATCTATACTGGCAGAAATCAACATAGTGTTTACCCTTGGAGGTGGGTAGTCACTGGAAGGGAGCACAATGGGAGCCTTTGGGGTGAGGATAGTGCTGAGTTTCTTGACCTGGATGCTGGTTACAAAGGTGTTTCTCGACCTGGATGCTGGTTATCATAGTGTTGGGGAGGGAGGAATGAATAGGCAGAGCACAGAGGGATTTTAGGGCCGTGAAAATACTCTGTATGATACCGTAATGATGGGTACATGTCATTATACATTTGTCCAAACCTATAGAATGTACAACACCAAGAGTGAACCTTAATGTAAACTAGGGACGCTGGGTGATGATGTAGGTTCATCAATTGTAACAAATGTCCCTCTCTGGTGGGGGGTGTTGGTAATGGGGGAGGCTATGCAAATGTGAGGGCAGGGGTATATGGGGAATCTCTGTCCCTTCTCCTCAATTTTGCTGTGAACCTAAAGCTGCTCAAAAAAATAGTCTTAAAAATCAAGATAAACACTTAAGATATATGCACTTTTCATTATGTGTGTTATATATTTTTTCAAAGATTTTATTTATTTTTTTGACAGAGATAGACACAGCGAGAGAGGGAACACACAGGGGGAGTGGGAAAGGGAGAACAGGCTTCCCTTAGAGCAGGGAGCCCGATGCAGGGCTTGATCCCAGGACTCTGGGATCATGACCTGAGCTGAAGGCGGACACTTAATGACTGAGCCACCCAGGCGCCCCATGTATATTATATTTCAATAAAAAAGCTTTTTTTTTTAAAGATTTTATTTATTTATTTGAGAGAGAGAGAGAGTGAGCCCAAGAGGGGGTAGGGTCAGAGGGAGAAGCAGACTCCCTGCTGAGCAGGGAGCCCGATGCGGGACTCCATCCTAGGACTCTGGGATCATGACCTGAGCCGAAGGCAGTCGCTTAACCAACTGAGCCACACAGGCACCCTCAATAAAAAAGTTTCTTAATAAAACTAAAAAAATCCCTCTGGTTAAGGTAATAATGAATATCTTAGTCTTTTGATTCTAAATTCAACTGTAGATTTTTTTTTTAAAAGATTTTATTCATTTATTTGAGAGTGAGAGAGCATGAGCAGAGGGAAAGGGAGAAACAGACTCGCTGCTGAGCAGGGAGCCCTGTGCAGGACTCTATCCCAGGACCCTGGGATCATGACCTGAGCCGAAGGCAGATGCTTAACTGACTGAGCCACCCAGGTGCCCTCAGTTGTAGTTTTCTATGGACAAGGATTCTGTGGACTAAGATGTATAAAATTACACATATACTATAAATATAGTTGAGCAGGCTATATCCATTTTATTATCCTATATATATACTTAAAAGATTAAAAATCATGTTCTATAAAGAGGGTAAAACTCTGATCCTCAATTTTTATGAATTTCTTGGAAATATGTTTGATTTCAATATTATGATTTGTTATTGAGCTAGATAGTAAAGAATTCCATAGTCCCTGTTAAAAGGAAACTGTGCCACCCCACACCATCTACTTCACATGCAAAAGACCTGGAGAGGACCAAGGTGGCCATGTTCTAAGAGCACACGACCTCTGTCCTTTCCCACAGATTATTAGGGCAAGAAGAGCTCAGGTCTTCATCCAGAGTAGCTGATTCTGAGGTGGGTCAGCCTCCTAAGGCCCAGATGCCCTGGTTCAAAAAGGCACGTTGGGCTAATGATGAGTCCCTTCCTGGGGATTTGGAATCTGCCGAGATGGAGCCAGCCAGCAGAGGAGCCGAAGGAGAGAGGATGCATCAAGGTTAAGTTAGCTCCATGACAGGCAAAGTGTGTGCAAGGCACACTCAGGAGAGAGCAGAATGTGGAAGAGGCCTTGCAAAGGAAGGGTGTGTGAATGTTGGAGCAGCGGAGATGCCTAGATCTGTGTTCAATCCTAAGCCACTGCTTCTCAATCTTGGTTGCACTTGGGAATGACCTGAGAAGTTTAAAAATACTGATACCTGGTTTTACCCTGAGGGGTTCAAGTTAAATTCTACATTTGGGGTGTGGCCTGGGCATGGGGATGTTCAAAATCTCCCCAGGTGACTCTTATATGCAGCCTGGGCTTTCCTTCCAGATCAGTTACACTACTCCTCTCCTCCTCTTACCTGTGGCTGCTTCTCTAGAGAGCAGTCTGCTCTCCTTGCAGTAAGTCTGATTGGAGCAGTGGCTCTGGACATGGAGGTGCTGTGGACTGTCCTGTCCCCATAACTACATGTAGTAAGAGTCTGCAATAATATGACTCAGATTTGACAACCGTCCTCACAATTGCAGCATCCTGGAAGGGTTGGTGGGGACCAATGCACCACGTGAATGGACTTGTTCCTCGGAGCCACAAATCAGAGATCTGGATCCCATAGCCTTGCCAAGCAGCCATCCTGTGGCTTTGTGTGGAAATAGTGTAGAATTTGCCCTTCACCCCTGGTCCTGTGGGAACCTGTGAGGTCTCTGCCATTTCCTCTATTCTCAGGGAAGGAAAACACCAGGCATTTCCTCATCGAGCTTTGGTGGAGGGATGTGTAATGAGCTATCTGTACCTCGCCCCCAAAGGAGACCCACTTATATCTCTTAGCACCCTCACGAATTCAGTAGAAAAGGGACTATAGGAGGAATGGGGAGGACTTTTTTTTCCCCCTGCAACCAAGGGAGTATATGTTTCCTTACAAGAAGGAGACTTAGGAAGATTGTACAAACCAACTGCTAATTCCAGGCAGGCAACAGCTCATTCTTTAAAGGATGGTTGTTGCCTTCATAATAGCCTGTATTTCATAGACTCCTGCTGGAATATATTCTTTGGTCTTTGGAAAAACTCTGTGAAAGTGGTAAGGGAGGTGTTAATATCTGTTTGATAGGAGGAAACTGAGGCTCAGAGGGCTGTTAAAAGCTTTGCTCAAGGGGCGCCTGGGTGGCTCAGTTGGTTAAACATCTGCCTTTGGCTCTTTGCTCAAGGTCCTGAGGCCCAAGACTCCTCATCCAGTGCCCTATTGGCACACCTGGTAGCAGTTTAGTATAGGGTCACGTAATGACTTAATATCTCCATTCTGGCAGACAATCATGACAACACTGCTTGGCTCATAAGGATTTAAGAAATCTAATTAAATAATAATCCCTTTTTAAAAGGAATTAATCAATTTAAGTAGTCTCAAAGTGACATTAAGATCATTTAAACCTGTATTTTTTTTCAAGTAAAGACTAAAATTTTGGAATGCACTTCAGTGTATTCTGCTTATGAATACAATATGCTCATTGTTGCAATTCTGCAAAACACAGAAAAGTTTAAAGGAAAAAATAAAGATTGCATAATCCTACTATCCAAAGATATTGATATGCATATACATGATACATGTATGAGATATACACATATATATTTATAAAATTGGGATAATGATGTTATGTTTTTATGCCCTTTTCATGTGCTTATTTTATCATGAACAATTTCTCATGACAATAAATTTTCAATAATATAATTTTAACAGATGAGTATGTTCTGTGTTATAGATGTAATTTAATTTTTTATTGTTGATTCCAGTTTTTATTATTATAAACATTACCATACCATCCTCATATGCAAATATTTTTGCCTATTTTACCACATCAACATTTATAATTATAATTTTTGTTTCTTTTTCTATGAAATCATGTCCTTTGACAATTTTATTGCTTTCTGAGCCCTTTTATTTTTATTTATTTATTTAATTATTTTTAAAGATTTTATTTATTTGACAGAGAGAGACACAGCAAGAGAGGGAACACAAGCAGGGGGAGTGGGAGAGGGAGAAGCAGGCTTCCAGCTGAGCAGGGAGCCCGACGCGGGGCTCGATCCCAGGACACTGGGATCATGACCTGAGCCGAAGGCAGATGCTTAACGACTGAGCCACCCAGGCGCCCCTTTCTGAGACCTTTTATATATTAAGAACATTGCTTATTCTTTTCTTTATTTGAGGTTTTTCCCTATTGATTATGATTTGTCTTTTCATTCATGATTTTTAACATATAGAAGTTTCACATTTTTAACAAAATATATCAGCTTCCATTGTGTATTCTTTCTTTGCTTTTATTCTTAAAACATTCTTTCCTACATAAAGATCAATGAAATATTACCTACATCTACTCCCTTAAAAATTCTTTTTTTTTTTAACATTTGACTCCTTGATCCACCTGGGACTTACTTTTATGTATAATGTGAGGTGAGACACTGCCTTGATTCTTTCCTAAATACTCAAATTTACTCAAAACCTTTTGTTGAATAATTGATGCTTTCCCCATTTACGAGTGTTGCTTCCTTCAAATGTCTGCTATTTTATTGGGTTTTTCCAAGAATCAAATCTTGGATTTATTTATTATTCCTAGTGCTTCCTAATTTATTATTTTATCTGATTGCTATTTATTTTCTCTTGATTTCCTTAGGATATTGAGTTTAGTGCTCAATTCATATATTTTTATTCTTTTTGATTTAAAAGGAAAGTATTTAGAAATATGACTTTACTTCTGAGTAAGGCATCCAGTAAATTTTGAAGGTAATAATCTTTTAAAATTGCACATTTGATTTCCACAAGTATTTAGGATAATACTCTTGAAATTCCCCGTCAATGATAGGACTTTTTAAAAAGGCTTCATGATTTTATTGTTAATATAGCACTGGGAACAGAGGATGACATCCCTGAAAGATATCTGCTCCCCTCGAGCTCTAGCTCCTCCTGGTGTCTACATCCAACTACCTAGATGGGTGGGTCACATCTCTTCACAAGCAGTAAATTAACACCAAGGCCGTGAAGTTGTTATGGGGTTCCTGATTGAACTGAAAAGCTAGCACCAGAGCATTTAATTCAAAAGCAGCAAAAAAGTGAGCATTAAGGTTAGTGTGGAGCTCGGAGTCCTGAGGGAAACCGAGGTGGCAACAGAGAAGCAAAGAAATGAGCAGATCAGAGAAGGCAGATCTAGCTACAGGGGAAGAAGTTGAAGTTTTAGGCTGCCCGATGTCCAGCCAAGAAGCTGAAGATGGGGGTCCACAAGAGCAAAAGCACTGGGCAAGCCCAGGTGTCGATGCTGAGGCTGATGGGCCGCTGAAGTGGTTTCCTGTCCTGGTTCCTCACTTTTCCAGGTTCCAGGGAAGAAGCACATGAAGAGGGAATCAGAAAGCCTGGGTCTTAATTTCTGTGAATTGGCGTAAATCCCCTGTGTGGCCTTAAGACTTCTCTCTCTGTTGTCAAATGAGGGGGCTAGGTCGTTTCTAGCTTGAAATATGTAGAAGTCTATGCTTACAGCATTGTGGGCTTCATTCTTGGAAGAGTATGCATGGGCTTTACATGGGAAGCAGGGAGTGGTGTGGAGGCAGGTCTGCAGAGAGCTGAATGGCAGGTATAACCCTGCTGAGAAAATCTCCCCTTGTCTCAAACTGGACTGCTCATCTGGTCATGTGCCAGGACCCCCTGGCTCTACTGATACTTCTTCAAACTCCCTCTAGGCACTTGTGACATCTCTATTATCATCAGAATTGTCATTGACCCATGAGTGGCCTGCATGGTGTCTTCTAGCCCAGAACAGGTTCTCCTGGCTGTGGAGGGGAGATGATTTGGGCAGGGGGCGGGGGGGGGAGAGGTGTCTCCAATATAATCTCCCCTCAGTGGGGACTACTCTGGATGAAGAAGAAAAGAGTGAGCAGCCAGCACTTGGCTGTCACTTGGAGATGGCACTGATCAGATATAGAATGGAGAATCTGGTTTCTAAGTTTGTGATTGCCACTCATTATGTACATGATACATAAAGTAGGTGAATCTGTTTCATCATCTGTCGAGATAGGAATTATAATAACAAAAAGACTTCCTAGAAGATTCTAAGAATTACATGAGATAACATATGTGCGCATGTCTCCTCTGCTTCTGCCAAAGAATATCTAAGCAAAGAGCGTAGACATAAAACATCAGAGCTGGAAGAGCCTTTAGATGTAGTGAAGAATCTTAGTTTTACTGCTAGGGAACTGAGAGCTAGTGAGATTGTCACCTGTCCCAGACAACTGTTATGGGCATTGTCCAGGGAATGAGGCAGCCATGGGTAGTGTAAGTAAACACAAAAACCCACAAATCCAGGCACATCTGTGATGTATATTTGCATATATAGGAGAGAGAGAGATGAAGCCACACAGGCCACAAGCTGCTGGAAGAGCTAGGGGCATAGCTGGAGGGACTTGACAAGTTGCTTAGAGCTTGCTGTGCTGAAATGATTCAGCCCCTTCAGATACTAATATTCTCCTTTATCCAAAAGAATAGGGCTGGCTGAATGATAATTAATAATAGGCTGATGATTCACTTTAGTTAAATGTGCACATTCTAAGGGCATGTGCCATGTGAATAATTTACATTTGAATATTTAAAAATATGCTTTTAAGACAGGAAAGCATTAAAATGGGAAGCATCATACATGAGCACCTTATGTCACAGTATTTTGGTTTTTAGGATTTTTTGGGTCTTCCATCCTTGAAAAACATTTTCAGTGAAATTCAGCTGATCCTTAAGTAGACTACCACCTCTTAATCTGGGTTGACGGGAAATAACCCTACTTTAGCTTCACATAAATCTGGTGGGGTGTGAGGGGCACTCCAGAGAGATACATAGTTCAATTCCTCTTTTTACAGGTGAGGAAACTGAGGTCTGCAGAAGTTAAGGGATTTACTCAAGGTCAGATACATCTTTTATCAGCGGCAGGGCCAGGATTAGAATGTAGGTTTCAGGGATCCCCTTGGGAATATTCTTCTTCTTTTTTTTTTAAGACTTTATTTATTTATTTGACAGAGACACAGGGAGAGAGGGAACACAAGCAGGGGGAGTGGGAGAGGGAGAAGCAGGCTTCCTGCTGAGCAGGGAGCCCGATGTGGGGTTCGACCTTAGGACCCTGGGATTCATGACCTGAGCCAAAGGCAGATGCTTAACCGACTGAGTCGCCCAGGCACTCCCCTTGGGAATATTCTTGGCATGCCTACTAGCAAGTATCAAAGCACGGATCTACCTCTTTGCTTTTATAGT
Organism: Callorhinus ursinus; assembly: GCF_003265705.2. Taxonomy (NCBI): domain Eukaryota; kingdom Metazoa; phylum Chordata; class Mammalia; order Carnivora; family Otariidae; genus Callorhinus; species Callorhinus ursinus. The sequence continues at coordinate 24,966,757 of NW_027397082.1, forward strand.
CTACTACCTCTTATCCCAGGACAGTCAAATTTTCCTTTCCAGGAATTGGCACAACTAGTCATCAGCCTACCCTCTCGATGTTGTTTATAAATTCAGCCTATATCGCCCTGGTCCTGAAGCACCAAGGAGAAGGGACTTAACAGTTTAAGGAAAGCCTGTTCTGTGCCAAGCCTCATCTTCAGCAGCTTGCCATCTATGAACTCATTTTAATCTTAAAATGAACACTATAATTTAAGTTTTATATTCTCCTCTTAAAATATGAAGGAAACCGAGGTGAGAGAGGTAAAGTAATTTGAAGCTTGTAACTGGCAAAGCTGGGATTCTGTGCTCAGACTGGTGATGGTCATAGGTGAGGCCATGATTTCTCTTTTTAGTCCCATCAGATCTGCCCAGTGTCTGCTGCAAGTCTAGAACAGCCTTGCTTGGTAATTCCCAGAGTCTATTCCCTGGAATACAAGGCCTTCTTAGGGTCGAGAGGTTTTACATGAATAGAAAAGTGGGTAAGTAAAGATCATTAGAGTTCTTAATTACACTACTCTTTCTATCCTTAAATAAATTGAGACTCTTTAAAAGGGAATGAAATACGCAGTTTCCCAATTTTATTGATCATGGGACCCTTTTATCATTGATCCTTATGTAAAATGAATATTCCATGAAACATACCCAGGGAAATGCTGGATTAGCCATTTGGGAAATGGCTGTGAGGGAACCTGCTCCAAACAAAAATAGCGAGAGTGTAAATATAAGCTCAGGGGCATTTTCCTGTTGAATATGCTGCAAGGGGTAATCTACTTCCTCAGAAAGATGGAGCATCCACTGGGAGGTCCCCAAAGCAGCTGTGTGTGCCGAGCTGCTTGACCAGGTGGACAGTGTGGGAGGGAGGCATGCTCCCAGATATCACAGTCAATGAATCCACACAAACAAAATTGTCTGAGTTAACTCCTTGTATGGAGATAGATGGTTTAGTGTATCCTTTAAGATGGAATTCTTTGTACCTGCCTAACCACTGCTAGCAAGCCTTTCTAGAACAAGGTGAGTATAAATAATTAAGCTAATAAATAATATGAATACCAAAGGCATAGATTCCCAATATCCTATGAGATGTGAAGAAAAGCGAAATGACATAAAATAATTCCAGAGGTTTTTCTAAGGCAAAACGCATTGTGAGTAGCCCAGGTGGGGAGATAAAATGTACAGTTTCCCAAATTTATTTGAGCACAGACCCGTTTCTTGCAGGACAATGGTTCCACAGGACACAAGTTTAGAAAACATTGATCTAAGGCATAACTTTAAAGTATATAAGTCCTTTTCTTTTGCTATTTTCTTCTCTTTCTCTTTTTTCCAAGCAAGGAGACCAGGGCTTACACATACAAATGAGAATTAAATCCTAGGGAAACAAGTTGCTCTTGCCAGTAATGCTACCACTCTTTCAAAGGGCTTTTGAAACTCCTTCTCATTAATTGTTCTCCGGAATCAGGACACATTCCCCTGAATACCCTTGTTAGTGGCAAAGACTGACCCTTTGAGAGGGGGTTGGATTTTGGGAATGGAACTATGTAAAGTCAAGCCCAGTGATTCATGTTCAAGAGGAAATAGATGCAAGTAGTTAAAAGTAAGGATGTGGGGTTAAGCCCCAGATGTGCCACTTAGGAGGGGTGTGACATTGAGGAGGTTACTTAAAACCCTTTTATGATTCAGTGCTTCATCTGTGGAATGGAGGTAATCATATACCCTCATAGGGTTATTGTGATGATGAAGTAAAAAAATGAGATCGATAAAGTGCTTAGCATCAGGCAATACAAAAATGACAAACACCCCCCTAACAGAATTTTGCCTGGTTTTATTGCATGGCTTGTAAACTGGCAGTGAAGACAGTTCTCAAAGAAGGATATAGAAATGTTTAGCCATGGAAGCATAGTTGGGAGGAATCTATGACCTCCCACAGGAATTCTCTAATGACTCTGGAGTTATTTGTACATATAAATTCTAGTCTGTTTTTTTTTTTTAAGGCTCATTGCTTTTTAATCACATTGTACACAGGCAAACACGTGCCGTTTTGCCATGTAAATGGGCACAACAATTTCTCTCTAGTCCCTGCCCATGGGAGGGAAAATGAAATATTGTTTTATCATCAGCCACCATGGAGAGGTCTTGGTAAAATCCCAAGGGATCTACTTGGAAAATTGAGAACCACATTATTATTTTAATAATGACTTTATAATAGCTAATTCCATATTATGAGGCTCTTTCATTTAATAATCTAATTTACTGGTTTGTTAGAATTGATCCAATAAATTTTGTCCATTTCTTTAACAAGATCACCTTCTATATTGTATTAATTTAAAGTAACTCTATTTGTAGAATGGAATACAATACAATAGAATTTTTTTAAGCCAGGAAACACCTTAGTTCATTGAATATATAGGTCCCAAAATGTCAACTTATGTCTTGTTTGTTTTTTATCCTTTTTAAAAATCTGCTTCCAGATTTTTGCCTTCCCCTGAAAATTAGGAAAATATGGCTCCATGTTCATGTACCATATTCTCATCAGCAATGATTAGCTGGAGCCGAGGATGTCATTTTTAGGCAAGGCTTGTCTTCTCTGGTTTACCCCAGTCACTACCACCCCCTATTGTCTTCTACTCAACTGCTTCTTTTATTTACCCTATCACCCAACCCCCATTGGCATTTGAGTTCAAGAGCCATAATTTTATCTATCTCTGGTATTTTATACATTTAAATTTTAGGCCCAGGGATATTTTGTGACCAACCCAAGTTCAGAAAGCCCATTAGTGGCTGAACTGGATTTGAAACTCATGTCTTCTATTTCAGACCTCTTTCCATCCTACCATAGAACCACTCATCTGAAGACTGGTCAGTGTTAATTATTTTGAACAAAATCATATTTTACAAAATGTGGTGCCAGTTTTTTTTTCACGAGGAAGAAGTGAGAGGATTCTGCTCCTCTCGGTCTGCTACCCCCCAAAAAGGTAAATAGTTCATGTTTTCTGTGAGAAGTATTTGAAGGAAAGATTTCTTAGCAGGTTCTGATGGAGACCTCTGGGTAGAACAATAACATTTCGAATCTAGGATCATAAGCAAATCCAACCCATACAATCAGATGCTAATCCAATATTGTGGTTGGTCAAATTAAAGTGATTTTTAAAAACCGTAATAAAAACTAATGTTTATTATTGAGTTACAGGAACTGTGCCAAGCACTTTATATTTATTGCTTCAGTTAATCCTTACTGTAATCCTGTACAGTAGGTATGATGGTTATTCTCCATTTTGCAGATGCATATCATGAGGCTTGACTAAACTTGTCCCAAAGCATAGAACTACTAAGCAACAGAGTGGGGATTGAACCCATGTTTATTTGACCACAAAACCTGCATTCTTTGCTACTTGCCACATTGTCAGCTCTCCAGGGTTCACCACTTTGATATCACAGCTGTCACCGTAAAGCCCCTGTAATCATTTTGTAGCCTGTATCTCAACAGTTGGCAAAAGTCACCATCCTAACCAATCAACTGAATATCATTTTGAACAAAATAAGAAAGCCTGTCAAGACTACCTTATGATAAAAAAATTAAAAAAGAGTCTACCTTATGATGCATTCAAACACAGGCAATTATAATTTACCTTTTTAGGGATCACTGCCAACTTGGAACTTCCATATCAGAGCAGGGAGGGAGAGAGAGATGACACTCATCTTTGTGTCCCTCACAAAGCCCAATACTGTGCTTGTTGCACAGTAGAATCCCAAAATGCGTTTACTGAAATGGGAGGCTTTTACTTTCATTTTTTTACTGCTTGCAACACTTCAATGAATACCTACTTTTAGCTGAGCAAATATAAGTAAGTCAAAAAGGAAATAACCTTTCTGTCAGTGAATTTTTTTTCCATCTTAATACTGCTTAACCAACATTTCCCTTTGGATGTCTTGCCAGACTGGATAAAGGGGGAATGTTACTCTTCACACCATTGATGTTAGTCAACCTCCCGAGTCAACAGAGAACCTGGGAGGCAAATATGATTTTTTTCATGTCAAAGGCCTTAGAGGAAGTCCAAGTGGGACAGAAGAGGCTCAGGCAGTGGGTCTAAGAAAGGCTTTGGATGCTTTGCCTTTTAAATTGTGGTACACTAGAGATCTCTGTTGAAGAAGTTTAATATCATAATGCTAGGGTTTTATCCTTTTTTAAAAAGTATAATTTATATGTACAACCAATACACATGATACAGAAGAGGGGATTGGGACAGCCCAGGAATGGGTGTGAAGAGACTGGGAAAAAGGCAGCAAGAAAGGGAAGAGACCGTGAAGAGGAAGGAGGTGTTCACCATGCAAACTGCTACTTTCCCTGGCCTCTCCTCGGGAAGAGGATGTGCCTGTGCCTCCCAGACTGCCCTCCGCTATTTTGTTCTGGTCCCGAAGCCAAGGTAGTTTCCTGACTTAGACTCTGCCTGACCCATTCAAATTTAGTCTGTATTCAGGCCTTCAGGAGGGAGGGTAGAAGTCCTCCAGGAACCGGAGCCTCAGACCTGGGGGCTTCCCCCATGATGGCCTTTTGTGTTCTGTTTCATACTTTCTAGGTGACCTGGGTCCCTAGGACAGATTGGGGAGCTTCTCTTTGGCTTGAGGGAGTATCACCCAACCATTACTCTCTTTGTAGGGGTAGTCCTTGGTTCCTAGGGAAGGAGGCCAATTCCCAACACGAAATGCCAGTATGGGGGAGGTAACTGAGTCAGTGAACAACACCTTTATTCGGGGGTGAACAGAATCTCTTCACAATTTTTGGGTTCAGTTCACTTTCTAGACCTCCACACACTTAGTTCACGTGAAATCTGATAGGGTACACCAAACATAAAAAAGAATGGGACTATCTACTGATAGGAAAGCAAGACTCTTTAGTATAAAATCTGTTAAAATATGGATTGAATTCAACAAATATATGCTAGTCTAGGCTTGCAACATCTAGGCTCTTTTCTAGGACCTTGGCTATTGATGACCCTCCATGATGTCCAGAGACATGAGGCAGATAGAAGCACAGATATCTCTAGTAAATGACAGGAAGAACTAGAGATATCCAAAAAGTCTATATAGAGTTTGAGACAACAGAGGTCAGGGAATAAGGTACTTCAGTTTGTTAATGGACGAAGCTTGGAGAGTGTTTGTGTGCACGTGTGGTGTCAATATTATGAGAGATGACCCTGGACAAATAGCTACATTCTATTAAGACCAACTCAGGTGTTCAGACTTCCTCTGTTTCCGGGAAACCATTAAAAACGTCCAAGCACAAGGGTGACATGATGAGATCTGTGTTTCTGGAAAGTAACACTAATGGAGGTGGGCAGCAGGGGCACCCAATGCAGAGGCTCCCACAGCAGCTCGTGAACCCCTGATGGCAGCTTCAGTTAGGGCCATGGCCTTGGGATGAAGAGGAGGTGGCAGGTTCTCATCCTGTTTGAGAGAGGACTTGTCTGGTTGGAAAACAGTGAAGGAGAAGGGGCCGGTAACTCATAAGTTTCTTGCTTGAATAACTGAGAGGATGACATACAGTTTCAGAGAAAACATTGGTTGTACAAGATTACTTTGCAGTCACAACAATTAAGTAATTAAAAAGTTGAAAATCAGAGCTATGGGTCATGAGGCAAATTGTAGACAACACAACCTAGTTGCTGACTGAAATTTTTACTTCTTGGTCTATTGTGAGGGGCATCAGCTGGCCACAAACCAAAATATGCTTATCCATAACCAGCTAATAATTCTTTGAGAAGCCCCCTTAGCTTATAGGTCTGGCTTGAGTAGTCATTAAAGAGTGCTACATTTTTCTTATGCTTGTAACATTAAGGAGGAATAGAAGAAGGGGCCAATAACTGTGAAGGTGAGATAGGCCATGGATATTTTTTCGTGGGCAAATAGTATTTTGAAGGACTAAATGATAAAACCTCAGTAAGGATGGATGTATTATTTATCTTGTTCATGGTATTGCTTTTTCCTTTTTTAATTTTTTTACTTCTTATGGGCTATGTACTTGTGTGCTTATTGTGGATTAATAAAAGAAATAGTGATATCCCCCCCCCCCCGGGGGATCAATTCTTTTGCTTCAAACAAGACCAAATCACAGTGGAAAAAAAAGAATTTTTTTTTGGACGAAAATTAATTTTTTTATACACGGATTTTTTTTTTTTTTTTAGCATGATACTAAAATCAACCTTGTAATTTGCTCCCTGCAAAGAGAACTCTCGCAAGAGTTGGAGGGATTTAGTTTATTAAAAATTTTATAAACAAATGGCAATGTTGCCACATTTTATATTCTTCAGTTAGAATTTTACTTCTGCAATGAGCCTTTATCATTGGGGATTTCAGTCTGTAGTTGAGAAGAACAGGGCTTTAATGTGTGAAAACACATTTCTGTAAATTGCATTCGCTACAAGCGCTGTTCCCCACCCCTAAGAGCAAACCCAAATGAATAATCATTCTCATTGGTTATGTTTTACAACTGGCTCTATGGAAAACATGAATGAAATTGCATTTGCTTGGCCAAAGTTTTGTTATTGTGGCTGTTTAAAACCAGAAATAAGACATTTTTAAAATGTTTTGTACAACGTTTTTGATGAATTTTTATTAGATAATTCTATTCTTTCTCTCCTCTCTACAAGTGTGCACTCTTGTTGTTCTTGCTCTCCAACACACATTGTCTTTTCTCCCAAAACACTGTATGTAACTTAAGGAGGGCACTGCGTCTATTCTCTTCAGTACCCCAGGCTGACATTTCAGAAAGTACTTCTCATGATGCTTCTGCAGAAGGTCTGAAAAAGCATCTGGGGCCATAACAAAATTATCAGATTGTTAGCACGGATCATGGGAATGGGTCATTTCTTTTCCTTTTTTCAACAACAGAGCAAGAAACCAACTGCCTTTGCACATCAATCAAGCAGAATCGAGTTTGAAGTTTCTCTCTTCACAGGATAGGACAGGTCAGTTTGGTAATCCACGGTCACAAATGCTGTTAGAATTCATTGCAAAGCATAAGCCATGGCTGGTGTGATCCAGGCCTCGTCTGATGGCCAAAGTCATGCAAAGGCAAATTCAGGCCCCTTCGTCTTCGTGTTCCGGAGGGGACTGGCAGCCCACGTGGGGTTTTCAGGGCACTGGGTGGCCATGCCCCACAGAAGAACTCTTTTGATCTGTGAACCATCTATTCCCATTAATGTTATGATTATGGCACAATTCCTATTTGGAGCCTTATGATTTATTTCCTCCTCAGTGAAAACGAGCTTATTAGACCCTTTCCTGAGGAGAAGGAGGAAGCAAAGAAATTGGGCAGGAAGAATCGGGAGCAAAATCTTTAGGAAACAGGGTGCTGAGATCAGAGACCAACTCTGACACCTGACACTTTTGCATAAGGTCTGTTCTGGCACAAATTTGCATGTTGAAGTTAGCCAATGTGAGTTAAGTAAGGACATACAGGGCAAGAATTACTCGCCCTTTTGTTATTTCTGAAACCTGAACTGCTTTTAGAAATAAGGGCTGGAATGTTCCTTAGGAACTCAGAGCATGGGACACAGGGGCATGGCACACACTCGGTGTGGGCTATTTAAAAACCAGTTCCTTGGCTTCCCTCTGCGATTCTAAATACGTGTAATCACATTACCCCGCAGCAGCCGGTAACTATTCCTACACCACTGTCCAGCATCTGTGCTTGTGAGGTTGGTCCACTGGTTAAAAAAAAAAAAAAAAAAAAACACACACAAAAAACCAAAGTAGACATGTTCTAACTGATCGGGTTGCCCAATCCAGGTTTTCTATGTTACAGCTAATGACTATTTAGTGTTGGAATATTAGTATGTGTTGACTGACGCTTCTTGAATTTTAAGGACTCATCTATTCAACTGTCCTGGGGGGGAAAGAGGTGCCTTAGCTCCTGAAAAGGATGCTTTTTAAATGAGCCATTTATTTATTTAACAAGTGGACAACATAAGCACAATTATCACTTTTTCAGATACAACCAATTCTTATGCTGCGGAAGGATCCCAGCATTGGAGACTTTGCCTCTCTATGTGCTAAAGACTCTTTTTTGGATTTGTTTGATGTGCTAACCATTCCCCTAATCATACCACTAGCCATCAGTCAGATAAATCCCTTAAGAATATTCTACTCAATTGCATATCAATCCAAGACATTAACTAGTAGAAAGACATTAGCCAACATTGTTATATAATGTCCGAACACCTGATCAGGTTTGTGAATTCAATGAAATACTCAAACCAGTTTTGGAATTTCATATAGATAAAACAACAGATTAACAAATTTATTTATAGATTTTTTTAGCTTTTTAGCTTTATGTAAAAAATTAAAAACCCTACCGTTCATAAAACTTGTAACCATTTGTCATACCTGATGCCAAGCATTTTATCTACTTAAATCTTATTTATCTCTGGTAACAATCCTTCAATGTATCATCACCTCCATTTTACAGATGAGGAGACTGAGGCTCAGAGAGATTTAGTCATCTGCACAAGATTCCATGTCTAGTTTCTAGTGAGTAGTGGGGTTAGATTTACACAGGTATCTCCAATTTCAAATCATGCTGTTTGTCTCTGTATATATAACCTCAAACAGCCAAAATGGCCAATTAAGGCAAAAAAAAACACAAAAACACCCACCCAAAAACCAAAAATCAAGCAAGCAAAAAACTTGGGTCCTGAATCATGCAGTTCAGATAACAAAAACTCAGTTGATCGACAATTGGCTAATTTCCTCCTGGAACCATGTCACTACAACTCCAATCTGTCACCTGACACCTGAGTCTGGGGAGACCTCTTGACCCTCATGTGGTCCTGCTCTAAGAACTAGCACTCCAATGGCCAAACATTACACATCAGAACAAATTATACATGTGATATTGTGCCTGTGGAGAAATCTGATTTCTTAGTCAAATATTGTTTTTTGACTATTTTGAGACATAGCTGGAATATGTGGTTCCCTCTTGGCTAACTCAAAACACACAGCAAAGACTAATCCTTTGCACCATCCTATATTAATATTTTCTTTGCCTCCTTGTAAGGCGACTAGTTATAAATGACGGGAGATTAGAAAACAATCTCATGAGAGTTAATATATTAAGGAGTTACCTAGAAAGAACCCGGATTTGTTTTTCCCCACATGGTAAATCACACAGAGTAGCAGCCTGCCCCAGATCACCGGGAGACAACATCTTGAGCGCATATGTTATGCAGGGTTCAGTATCGACTAATTCAAAAACTCCAGGGCAAAATAAGCAAAGTTCCCAAGTCAAAAATGAAAGTAAAATAGTGGCATGGAATTGGCAGCATTGTTGCAAACATTCCAACAACTTCATAAATAGCCATTAAAGTAGACAGCATTACAGGTTAGCAAATTTACCATTGCAAGAATCAACCTGCACTGCCCGTGTCAAGTCGCAAACAAACCCAGCTACCTCTGACTTTACTGATAGTCTTTTTCTTTCCAGAAATGCAATCACATTTGACAAAATTAATATTGAGATCGTTTTACTAGAGGGCTTATGAAAATATATGCTATATTAAAAATAGTCATGATATAAATATTTCTCACAAGAGCTGCAGCGATGGTGTGAATAAAAAACTCCCTTCTGAGATTTCAGTAAAACCAGATCTCACAAAGGATCTGAAAGAAAACAAACAAAAAACAAACAGACATACACAAAGAGACACACACACACAGAACAAACCTTATGTTAATCCGGTTTAGCAAAACAGGCACTATTTTGACACTATTTTATGAAGTACCATACTGTTCCTTCCCAGATGGAGTAGGAGAGATGAATCGGCTACAGGTTTCTCATAATAATGTTCAGGGGTGGGGGGTATCTAAGCATGTTCCATAGCAGCTTAATCAAAATCAAAATTTCTAAATGCAGCAAAATGTTAGCACTGTCAAATGGCCAAGCACGCAAGAGGAATTTCTCTCTCCATGCCCTCCTACTGATACATACAAAGCCCCAAATACATCGGCTGGAATTTTTAAATCGTAAATTAGATATCAAAATGCTTACGGGCCTTACAATGAGATAACATCAGGAGGAACGGTGCGTGGAATGGATCTGGCATTCTCACATAAAGCATTATCTTTGGTACAAGTACACACGGCAGGGCATTTTGGCTTCGCCGGTTTCTTCCCCTCAGTCAGCAAAAGCGCAGATAAGAGACATAGGAAATAAGCAATTCTTTTCAGGGGGATGCAGGCATTTCCCATCCTCTGGCTTTTCTCTGATTCCATGCAGTCGAAAAAATATCCCCAAACATGAACAGGGCTTCTGGAATTCAGCTGGTGATTGTCTTGCTCTGAGACCAGGTCACACAAGAGTCCACCCTTTTCCTCTGCCTCTGTCTCTGCTTTTCAAAACGGGGACCTGCAGCTGATTCGTGAGCTGCTCTTCGCTCCAGCAACGCACTGCTCGGGGAAGAGACCTGTGAGGTGCTGTACGATGGGAGGGACCCAACTGCTGGAGGAGAGAGCCGACTTGCATCACCAAGAGAACACTGGTCGCAGACCAGCCTTCGAAGGCAAAGCGAAGTGATGTAACAGAAAATAAACAGTGTTCTGCTTGCACCGGGAGGCCCTTTAATTGTTACCAAAAATAGGATGGCTTTATGTCTTATTAGTGGGTGGGTGGGTGGGAGCAGTCATCTTGTGTCAGATCTCGGCAGTCTCAGAAACCTCTGGGAATTTGCTGTGCATGTAGCAAACGACCAAGTCAGAAAAACTCGCTTCGGAGCCAGCCCTGGCTGGAAAAATGAAGTTAAATGAAACTCTCTCCCTCTGCAGCATTTGGCTAAAACCTTGGTATTGCTGGCTGAATCCACCTGACTGATGCCATCGTTGAAAGACAAATAGGAACACATGGAGAATGTGACTTTCAGGGAATGAATGTGAGTAAATACTTTTCTGACACTTATCAACTCTTATGAACTCTTGCCTCTCATAACTGGCCCCCCTCCCCCATGTGTAAGCCATCCCCTCCTTCCACGATGAGGGAGGAAACAAGAGTGTAGACTGCCTCCGTACATAATCCACCCTCCTCATTTCTCACACTCCCTTCCTTAGCTGTAGGACCAGAAGCCTGTGGGAGTGCCCTGCAAACAGGAGGCTGCCAACTTTGGCTTCTCGGGGCCCTGTAAAGGGCCTGGTTTAGCTCAGGAGGCTCACACAGGGTGGGGAAAGCACTGGATTAAGAGCCAGAGCCCTGGCTTTGAGGTCCCAGATCTGCCACCAACTAGCTGGCCTTATCCCTGCATCTGTTTCCCTGTCTGTGAAATGGGGATGGTAGCAGAGGTGTTCCATAAATATCACGAACGTTACATCAAAATGGTAGGCTACATCACTGTCATAGTTGATGGGAAAGAGAGCATGCCCTTGGAATAGGAAATTTATTTGAAGAAAAAAAAAACAGGCCTTGACATTTGGGCAGAGTGGTGTAGTCCAAGAGCGTGGGAAGACCCTTGCCTTGAAGGACAAGGAGGAGAATAGACCCTGAGTCCCCTTACCACACTGAAGTTGGCTACCCTGGAGCTGGCCCAGCTAGCCAGGGGATGTCAGTCTACAGTCCTTTCTCCCACTCAGCTTCTTAGACTGAAAGCAGTAAAAGGACTATTTGAACAAATGTGTGATTATGACCAAACTCATCCTCCACTGGAGATTGATGCATTGGCGGTCTACCCCTTCCCTCCCATCACATGCCCCACGCTCACTGCAATCATTTGTTTAATCTCTGTAAGCTCTGGAGGTGGGGGGAGGGAGGAAGTGGCAGGTATGTTCATTCTTATATTTGATTACTGTCTGTTCACTCAGAAGACTCTAAGCTTCATGAGGGCAGAGATCCTGCAGTGAATCCAGTGCCTGGACAGCGTTGTGCACATGCTGGGCAAACAGTACACCTAGAGCAACAATGAAGCGTAGAGGCTATTCATGACCAGATCACGCTCATCCAAAGAAACTTCACATCACATCTCAGAGTTATAATAGAGGAATTTGATCTCATCAAGGGGGTCAGAGGACAATTCCCTGAAGAAGTAATGATTGAGCTGAGCTCCCAGGTAAGGGGGAGTGAAAGAGAGAGCAGGAGCATTCCAGGTGGGGCAAATAGACACAAGGGCCTGGCCTCAACCCTGAGAACAAAGGACACCTCTGCAGTGTTTTAGGCAAGGAATGATATCATCTGGTTTGTGCTTCAAAAGGACCAGTAGTTTATGATCATTAAACCAATTCTTGAGGGCATATAAATATGTTGTATTTTTACAGAAAAGGAAAAAAACCTCAATCCAAGAGAAGTAATGATTTTAGAAGAGATTCTACTAATGTTTCACTGTCAAAGTCTCTATGGAGGGAGGGAGTATATGATAGTGTTTTTAGAAACTGTGACCCATGGGCAAGCCCCACTTGAAATGGTAAAAGTGTCACTTAAAAGTTGGCTGCAAGCCAGATTTCTGTAAATTGTTTCAAGTGCACAGTGGCACCTTGCTCCATAAAATAATTATGTGGTAAAAATTTTATAAAGGACGTTTTTTTTATTCTAACCACCCATCCCCTAACTTATCTGACTTGTAAATGATGCATTTTGTAATTATAAAATAAAGACCCCGAGAACCTTCAGGGACCTCAGAGTTGTCAGATCCAACCCCCAAAATGTTATAGGTGGGGTAACTGAGTTCCTGAGGGGTCATACAGATGGCAGGGAACAGAGCTACCACTCTGTGTGGGGTGACATTCTCAGACTTGGTGAAATGATCAGTGTGGTTAAACAGGATAATTCACTCCCTATGTTTCACTTTCAAATGTATCAAATATCAAGATTGTTTGATCAGCCCTTGGTTTTGTACTCTGTAGACACCATCAGAGAAAGGGTGGGCAGTCTTTCATTTTTTACTGGACGAAGCCAGAAGGGCAAATGAATGAGGGAAAGAAATCATACCCATAACTTCACTTTGCAGCTGTATTTATCTGGTGGTTCAGTGTGTCAGTTCCAGTGGAAAAAGGACCAAGGGGGGGGGGGGGACGACTCTAAGGACAAATTACAATGGGCATTCTGAAAAGACAGTAACTTTTTCTTTTTCTATGGCATTTAAAGCCCAGACTTGAATTCCCTATTCAAGTAAAACACCCACTAACCCACTAAGATCAGGCAAAATTGTAACCGTGTAATGTGGAATGCTGATGGCCTTTTAAGGGAAGAGAAACTGCCTGACTCCAGGATTGGATCTGAGGAGGGGGCTAGGAAGAGCAATTTGCCATATTGAAGCCTTGAAAGGCCTGGAGAGGGGGCTCTTAGTGCTGATGAGAATTCCCTTCCCCACAACTCCTCTGCCTCCTCTCCAGGAAGCCCTGGTAGGGCACACAGAGCATGTGGGAGTCGGGAGGGTAAAAGCTTAGGGGTTTCCACCAGGTTGGACACCTTTAGATAAGGTTTGATAACCCACCTGTGGATTATGGTGGGGGCCCTTGGGAGGGTGGCCTAGAAAGAATGAAAACAGAGCTGGAAGGAGGCGCAGGGGGGACTGGGAGGCTTGACTGAGGAAGGCTGGATGCGCAGGCCCAGCTGTAGAAGCCCAGTGGGTCCCAGGCTGGCTCTGCACTTTGGTCATAACCACAGGCTACAATGTAACCTTTCTAAGCCATAGTTTTCTCTTCTGTATCATGAGGATAATAGTAATACATATCACATGGAATTGTTGACAGAATTAAATGTATCTAAAGTGTTTAGCATGGGGTCTGATACATGGGGAAGATTTGTTATCGTCCTCCTCATCATTGCTGCAACAAAACTTGAACTCTGAACATGTGACTCCCAAGACCTGGGAAGCCAAGCTCTCAAATAAAAATGGGTTTCTCTTAAGTCTGTATTCACTCTAGGAAGCAGGCACTTCTGGGCAGGATGACAGACTGCGCCCTTGCCAAGAGTCTATTTGCATAAAGCAACCAAGGATCCTCCTGGGAAAAAAAGAACTCACCAGTCTGGGTGAGAGTAAGAACATCCAAGCCCAGTCCAAGGACAAGGTCGAGAGCTGGAGAAAAAGAAGGTAGTTTTGGTGATGAACACAGGACAGAGATTGTTGTCAGCCTGCTGCCCTTGAACATGCGTAAGTTAGAAGGGGTAAGAAGAATCTACATTTGGGTCCTTGGAACAAAGGGGGTTCTTTCTAGGTTAGTGAGCATCATGGCCTTGCATGTGGGTGCTGTGAGGAACTGTGCCCAGCGCTGCGGCACCGGAACTGCCATGGAGATACAACAGCGTCCCCATCTGAGCCCGTGACTCACATGTCACCAAAGCCACTGGGTTTTCCACCAGGAGCAGCTCAATGTTAGTGGCCCAGCAGCAGTGATGGCCACACCGAGAAGTAGGCAAATGATCCCAGCAGGGAGCCAGAGCACAAGAGAAGGGAAATGAGGCCCTGGCGTGTGTTCGGGAGCACATGTGCGATGTTCTCTGGGCATCCTCGGAACTGGGACAGGGGCTTTGTGGAGGGGCTGGAGATTCTGGGAGAGCTGATGAAAGCAGAGGGAGAGAGGAACAGCCTGTGCTGGTTCTGATCCCAGCTCTCCCCTCAGGCTGGCGTGGCCTAGGAAACACGCATTATGCAAGTAAACAAATCATTATTATGAGCCTCAAAAGCTCCAGCTTGGCCCTGCCTCCCTTTTACAAACACTCACACATGCAAATGGGTGTCTGTTCTGTGTGTGTGTGTGTGTGTGTGTGTGTGTGTGTGTGTATGGTTGTGATGTAAAATGTTTCTTACAATCAGTCTATGACCAAAAAAAAGGAAAGAAAAAGAAAATACTTCATTAGAGGATGCAAAAGATCTTCACCCACCCCAGGAGTCTGTGAAATGACAGAGAAATGTTGATCTCAATACCAAAAAATTCACTTACTGATTAAGGGCAGTAAGTAGATGGGTTGGAATATCATTTCTGTTATTTACTAGCTGTGTGAACTTGGGCAAGTTGCTTAGCTACTCTGTGCCTCATTTTCTACATTGATAAAGTAGCAGTAATACCATCTTTACATTGTTGATATTAGGATTAGTGATAATGCATGTGGAAGGCATGTCACAAAGAAAGCATTCAGCTACTGATAGTTCTGCCAGAAATTGGATGGAAAGTGGGCAAGGCTGGTGAGCAGAGGACCAGATTTTACTTTTTTTTTTTTTTTAAGATTTCATTTATTTATTTGAGAGAAAGAGATAGCAAGAGAGAGAGCATGAGCAGGGGGGAGAGGGAGAAGCAGGCTTCCCACTGAGCAAGGAGCCAGATATGGATTCAACCCCAGGACCCTGGGATCATGACCTGAGCTGAAGGCAGACGCTTAACCGACTGAGCCACCCAGGTACACCGAGGACCAAATTTTAAAGATTACTTAGAAAGAGGGTGTCACTTAGGACTCTTTGGTAGAAAGTGTCAGACATTGATTCTGCCAATCTTGCATAAAAGGCCCTCATTGCCGTGGTGATAGAGTGACTCACAGAATCCAAGGATGGTCTGTCCAAGCAGGTTTCAGAAAGGAGAAACTTGGGGGAGCTTGGGGATCTAGGCAGCAGGAGGTAAGGGACAAGGACCTCAGGTGAACCTGCTCCAACCAGTACTTGTCCCCATGTTCCTCCCCAGAGGAGAGAGCCTGGTGGGCTGAGCTGGGGTCAGGTACCCACCCATTTGCCACGGGAAAGCAGGACACCTTGGCAGCAATCCCACCAAGAGTGGAGGCAGTGGGAGGGGTGTGGCACCCCAAAGGAAACTTTGGTGTTACTACCAGGAGCAAAGAGGATGGCTGGGCAGGCAAAATCAAGGGACACTAACTAGGGGATGGTATGTGTGCCAGCATTTTTTAGCTAATATCATATCCCTTGTCCCCAACCTATCACCCCAACCAACCAACCTCATGATTTTTAAGAGAATGACCCAGAGGGCAACTTAGACAAACAGATATGGGTAATTTCTCAAAAGACAGATAAACCCTTATGTCCTGACTATGGAATTGGGGCATTTTTGACTCCTATGGTCCAACTTTGGCCGAGAGGAGTTGCAAGGCAGTAGGAATAAAGCTGACACTTACAGAATGCGTATTTTGTGCCATCAGCTGTTCTAAGCCCTTTATGTAATTAATTCATTTAATCCTCATAACAATCCAATGGGCTAGATATTTATTATTATTGTTGTTGCTGTTGTTATTTCCTCTCCACTTACGGAAAAGAAAACTTAGGGCCAGGAGATGAAGTAGTGTGCCCAGGGTCCGGCAGCTGGTGAGGAGCGGCACTGGGATCTAACCCAGGCATCTGAGTCTGATGCCCACGGTGTTAGCCACTACTGGACACTGCCTCCCTGAAGGGTCAGTGGGATGCAGGATCCTGCGTGCTGCTTTGGAGGCCCATAGTGCCTCACTGGCGAGGCGCTGCTCTAGAACTACAATTCCCAGCATGCAACTGGGCTATCATCTTAACCCTTTCCTCACCAAAAGTTCCTCGCGGTCTTGGGTAAAAAAATTTTTAAGGGCAAATGTGGCAAAATCTGGTCTCCCTAAAGGATGATTATGTAATTGAGGCATGAATGCATATGTAAGTGGGAGTAGATAGAGGAGAAGGTAAAATTCTAGTTTAAAATATCCTCTGCATTTTTTAGTGTTCAGAGGAAGGCACTGAAAGTTACTATGGGGAAGACCATTTTTTAACTGAGAAATGTGTACCGTGATAATATCACTAAAAGCGTTGTTAAGCACCCATTCTCAAACTTTCTTGCACTTTGCAATCACTTGGGAGAATTTCTAAAAATACTTAATGCTGGGGTCACATCTCTAGAGGTTCTGATTTAATTGATCTGGAGTATGACCTGGACATTGAGCCTTTTAAATGTCGTATGAAACTCTAAAGTGCAGCAAAATTTGAGAACCCTTGTTCTGAAGAAGAGAAATATTCAAGTGGGGTCCTATAGATAAACCAAATTGTGACTAGCTCAAGGAAACTTATCCGAAAAAAGAGAGGGAGACAGAATAGTCTCTCAAGCAGCAGTTTTCAATCCTGGCTGCACATTAGGATCACCAGGGAAATGTTTTTAAAAATTACCTTACCCCAGACCAACTGAAGTAACATCACCAGGGATGTATTCTGGTGAAAGAACTGAACCCCAGAATGGTGGTTCTTGAAGTGTTCCCGGACCAGCTGTTACCTGGGAACTTGCCCCACCCCACCCCTGACCATTGGGAACAGAAACTCAGGAGGAGCGCCCAGCAATTTGTGTTTTCACCAGGTTTTCCAGTGATTCTGGTGCACTGTCAAGTTTCGATAACCACCACCCTGGGATGGAGGCTCCATGGAGACGGGAACTTGATCTGATGTTTTCACCAATGATCCTAGCGAAGTGGTAGGCACAGAGAATGTGCTTTCCGTAGTCTGTTCCATTAAGGGCCCTCAATGAACCAGGCCTCCTAGTACTCATGCCCTTGAGCCCTCTCCCCTGGGAGCTGGACTGACCCTCTTTAACCAACAAAATGTGCACAAGTGATACGAGGCCAGTTCCTGGCCAGAGTTTTAAGAACCAGCAGCTTCTGCTTCTATACTCTTAGGAGCCCTGAGATGACATGTCAGTAGTCAGGCTCCTTGTGAAGAGGCCACATAGAGTTAGAAATCCTGAGTCTCCGTAGAGAGAGAGACCCAGCCACCCCAGCAACCAGGCTGAGTTCAGCTCCAGCCGGACCTACCAGATGAATGCAGCCACAAGAGTGACCACGGGCAAGACCAACAGCAGGAACTCCCAGCTGAGCCCAGACCAGATCAAAGAGCTATGAGCAAATAAAATGATTTTAAGCCAGTAAGTTTTGGGTGGCTGGTTAATGCAGCAACAGGAAACATGAAACAATGCTCAGTACATACCTGTTGACTTAATGGTGAAAGTGCTGTAGGGACATGGAGCTAGAACACAGCGTCTCTTCTTTGTCAAAGGAGGCAAAACAGGAGATAGATAGAAAGCAGGGACATACTAGCCAGTTGACAAAAAGGATGGCTAAGGAGGAAACTTTGACCAGAAGCTATTAATACTGCACCCACGGCCCAGCAGCCAAGGCCCAGAGTGCCCAGCCAGGAGCAGAAGAATCAGAGGTACTAACTCTTGCACACTGACTACAGATTATATGCCAGGCATATGGATAAAACATTTTTCTGATATTAATTCTCAACAACAAATACTTCATATTTAAAATATATAATATACACATAACTCATATAATATTCTATATAATCGTATTATATATATTTGAATTATATATTAATTCTTCTCAACAGATTTGCATAAGTACTATTATTACCCCATCTTACAGATAAGGCAACAATGCAATATTGGTGTGACAAGAGAGAGAGGGTCGGTGGGTTCCTAAGGCGCTCAGAACTGTTCACCTGCCCCTTTTGATTGCTCTTCATTCATTGGTTCAACATGTACTTCTGAACACTCTGTTATGCATGAGGCATTGGGGAATGCAAAGGCACATAAGTCTCTGTCTTCAGCAAATGGAATGAATACCGAGATTATAAGATGGTAGACAGTTCACTCTCCTTTCTTAATTCTCTCTCTGCTTCTTTGGGAGGCAGCAGTAGAATTGTAGAAATGGACAGATCTGAGTTCAAATTCTGACATTGCCACCTACTGGCTGTGGGATCATAGTCAATCCCTTAGCCTCTGTCTCAATATCTTTGTGCAAAATGAGGTTAGTGTTGACCTTACAGGCTTTTACCAAAGGCTGGATGAAATCATGTCTATGAAAGCATTTTATCAACTCTAGTCTTTTACTAGTATGAGGGGTTCTTCTTATGCTGTTCTAGTCATGTTTACTAGATTGAACTCAACCCTCCCTCCCCAACTGGCTCTTTTTTTTTTTTTTTTTAAGATTTACTTTATTTATTTGAGAGAGAGAAAGAGAGAGCACAAGCTGGGGGAGGGGCAGTGGGAGAGGGAGAAGCAGGCTTCCTGCTGAGCAGGCAGCTTGCTCTCAGGACCATGAGATCCTGACCTGAGCTGAAGTCAGACTCAAACGCTGAACCGACTGAGCCACCCAGGCGCCCCTCCCCCAACTAACTTTTATCTCTGATTCTTTCCCCTTTTATTTCCCTTTATTGTAAAGGTAGCCAAGATTCGTTTCAGTCAGGTATACGGTATGACAGGCAGACATGGAAATGACTGTCATGAAGGAAGAAGTTGCTGTATTCAGCCCCGGAGTGTGAAACAGGAGGCCGGGCAGGCCATGCAGGGAGGCCAGGTGAAGAAGCACTGGGGACAGTCAGGAGGCAGAAGGAGTGAAGGGAAAATGTAGACAAGAACATTTATTGTGCTTGTTTGAATAATCGCAGTGGGCTTTGGGACATAAGAGCTGTCCCTAATTATGGGGTACCTGCTTCTGGAATGACTAGGGCAGGTGGGCAGTGGCTCAGAGGAGGAGAGCCCAGTAGAGGAGATGGTTGGGGAGATGGACTCTGCCTTGGTTGGTTTGCGTCTGACAGATATTCTCACAGATGCGTCGTTTACTATCTCTAGGAATCGGTTAACTCTGGCAGGGGCAGTCCCTCCAGGGTTAGGAAGGCCCCAGATGTCAAACCATCAGAATATAGAAAATAAGAAGACATGTTTAATACACGCTTCCAACCGCTCTTCTGTAGGAAGCAACTGACGGGGCTCTAAGAGAATTAAGAACAGTGTGGGAGCCTGGGGAACCACCCAATTAGGAGTGCTGGTCTGTGAGGAAGGGAACAGGAGGGTCAGTGAATCCGGTGGGATTTAGGCTCTGCCGTTCTTTAGTTTACTGAGATTCCAAACCCATCGCAGAGTGAAGCCCAGGTGAAGGGGTTGAAAGGCAGCAAGTTGTACAGCTTTAAAAAGCCTCCTTGAAGGCAAGACCTGCAATTTATGTATCTTTCTATTCCTTTGGTTGAATGATCATTACCTAGGAGAAACAGCTAAAATGGCCCTTGTAAAGGAGAAAATATAGTTCAGATGTGTGGCCTGGTATTTTCTTTTACTTTTAAAAAATAAACTTTGTTTTGTTTAATTTTTATTAATGCAGTTAAGTATGCTGAATTTATACATGTTCATAACCGTCTACCATGTTGAGTAGAAAGTGAATTTGGCATGGACTGGGGACTCTTGCTTGCAGCCCCAAAGAAGGAGACCCTCTGGCTCATGCTAGTGGGAGAACTTGAACGGGCCCTGCTGTCCTTCCTCAATTCAAGTTTCAGGGGAGGAAAACTGATGTAATTGATGATGAATATGATGATGGTGCCGCCGCTGCTGACAACACTTAGCATGTGCTTACAGTATGCCGAGGACTGGTGTAGGTGCCTTGGAGATGTTACCCCATTTAACTGGAACACAGTTTGGCTACTATTCACTCCCGATTTATAAATGAGGAAACTGAGGCGCAGAGGCCAGGCAGCTTGCCCAAGGTAAGAGGTCCACCTGGCTTAAAACAGAGACATTCCGCACTCTTCCTCACTCCACAGTACTGTCTCCTTGCTGCAAAGTGGTTTCCTGGAACAAAGGTGACCCCACCTTACTCACACAAGAGCAGGCAGGAACTGCGGGGTGCGGAACTCCTGGGAGTGATGGCTGTTGGGCCCTTGTGCTGGTCCAGCCGTGTACCCAGGGCTGATCCCTTGGAAAAGTTGTGGCATATGGGAAGTTTGTCTCTGGGACGTGGTAGAAAGAGAAGGGGTCAAGATCTGGTTCTGTCTGGGATGAACTGTATGACCTTGTGTGTAGCTCTTGACATCGAGGTTCTGCTTTTCAAAGGAAGTGCCGGGGCTGGATGAGATCTAAGGATCCTGTACATGTGAACTGCCTCTGCCAGAAATCCTACCGGAGAGAGGATTATTGGAAAGGCAGGGAGAGTGTTGAGCAGGTTCTTGAATGTACAACAGCAAGTTACTAATAGCTATTTGGGTGCCCGGAGGAGTTGTGAAAATATTGGCCTAGTAGCCTCCTGCTTCCCCCTGGCTGCAACCGCTGGACTGGAGATGCCAACATCCTGAAACTCTTGGAACCTCCACACACAACGAAGAATTGTCCTGCCCCAAAGCTTTTAGCATTCCCACTGAAAAGGAATAAAAGAAGTTCTCATAGTGGGAACATAAAAAACTTCTTTGTGCGTTTTTCTGAACATTAATCAATAATCCATTAGCCCAGTGAAGCTGAATGCTCTACATACAGAATCCAAAACAAACTGACA
Organism: Callorhinus ursinus; assembly: GCF_003265705.2. Lineage (NCBI taxonomy): Eukaryota > Metazoa > Chordata > Mammalia > Carnivora > Otariidae > Callorhinus > Callorhinus ursinus. The sequence goes on from NW_027397082.1 coordinate 24,988,013, forward strand.
GATATCCTCTGGCAAGAACTGTGAAGGTGTTGTGTGGCCGTGGACAGGCATTTCATTTCCTCAGGTCTCAGTTTCTCCATCTTCATAACACTAACATTCTAGAACTTCCAAACTTCTCTCCTCAGGCAGGAGAAATACCTTGTCAAAACAGAGGCTTGAAAAGACTTTGTTTTCCTCATTTTGTGTATAGTAGATGCATGTGCTACAGTTAACCAAAATGCACATGGCAAAGTTTATTTTATTTTATTTTTAAAAAATATTTTATTTATTTATTTGAGAAAGAAAGAGAAAGTGAGACACAGAGCGGAGGGGAGGAGAGGGAGGGGGAGAAGCAGACTCCCCGTTGAGCATGGAGCCTGATGCAGGGCTCAATCCTAGGATCCCGAGATCGTGACCTGAGCCGAAGGCAGACACTTAACTGACTCAGCCACCCAGACACCCCACACATGGTGAAGTTTAAATCAAAATACAAAAGGGGCGCCTGGGTGGCTCAGTTGGTTAGGCGACTGCCTTCAGCTCGGGTCATGATCCCAGGATCCTGGGATCGAGCCCCGCATCGGGCTCCCTGCTCGGCGGGAAGCCTGCTTCTCCCTCTCCCACTCCCCCTGCTTGTGTTCCCTCTCTCTCTCTCTCTCTCTCTCTCTGTCAATTAAATAAAAAAAAAAATACAAAAGCATACTCTACTGAGTATATTGACTGTAGTTAACAATACCATATTGCATATTTGAAAGTTGCTGGGAAAGTGGATCTTAAAAGCTCTCATCACAAGAAAAAAAACCTCTTTTGTGGCTATATATGGTGACAGATGTTAACTAGATTAATCGTGGTGATCGTTTTGCAAAACTATATATGAATACCATTATGTTGTATGCTGGAAATCATTGTAATATTATAGGTCAATTTTTAAAATAGTGTACAGAAGCAAATGATCCAAGAATATTTTTGTTAATGTATGATTTTAGTTATTTAACTTTTTCTCTAGAAATATATTTGAATTTTTCAGAGCCAAACACCAAAAATGCAGGGAAGACCTTGGTAGGCTGCCCTTCAAGTGGCTAGACTTGAATAGCAAAAAAAAAAGGTTTTTAGTGAATAAAACAAGCATAATTCTCAGTCATGGGCAAGGTGAACGTAACTGAGCCAGAAATATGATTTGGGGTGGTACTAAGGGAAAACAGTGCCTCTGAGAGGCGTTGCTTTAGGGAGGACTTGTTTATTGGAATACAAAGCTGAAAATATGATTATTCTCCTTTCTTCTTCTTCTTCTTCTACTTTATGCCTGAATCACTCCCACAGTAGTTATTAGCAGTCATTTTTTTCTTACAAGAGACACTTCTTCACCATTTCAAGGAGACCAGTAAGTGCTTTTTTTGGTTATTTTGGTTTAAGATTCTGAAATTGAAGACGAAACCTGCAACTAGACTGTTCGTGCTTTGGAAACATGAACTTCATGATGTTGGATTTCAAGCTTGTTGCTTTTGCCTTATCCCTTTAGAAAGGCCCTGTTTTGTTTTGTTTGGCTTTGTACTCTCATTCTGGAAGAACTAAGAGCTTTCCATTGCTGCCCATGACTTGTGGCCTGTACTACACCCATTAAGTTTTTGTAGGAATGATGATCCCAGAAGCTTGGAATTTAACCCCAGAACATGGTAAGGGAATGATAGAACTGGTTATGACCATAGAATTAGTGCCCTGCTGGTCTGGAGCAGGGAGAAACATGGACAGCAGGCAAGTGTCAGGCCCCTGCACCAGCCCCTCTCTTGGCCACACGCTTGGCACTGCCTCGACTGCTCCCAGCAGCAGAGCCAGGGAGCTGGAAGAACCAATACTTGCTGGACTAATTGATCATCTCACCTGCCCTGCAGCCCAGGCATTATCATCCTCACCCTGCAGGTGAGGAAACACAAGCTCCCAGAAGTTCAGTGACTTGCCCAAGGCCATTTAGTTTGGCTTCAAACTGACTTCGGTCTGTTTCCAAAATGTTTATCATGTGATTCCTTATTTTTGATGTGTATGAAATTATGGGCAGTTCTTGAGGCCTTGTCTGTATACTGTATGGCATTTGGGGCATGGAAATAACTGAGGCTGATCCAGCCCTGGCTCTGGAGGCTCTCAGGGGAAGCCTGGAGGAACCCTTGGGTCATCCCAATCCAGTAGGATGCAGTGTAGCATGGTGGTTGTGGCTCAGCTCCTGGCGTTGGCATTTACTAGCTGCGCGACCTTGGGAAAACTTTTAAACTTTCTTACCCTCAGGTTTCTCACCTGTAAAATGAAGATCACCTCACAGGATCCTTATGAAGAGGAAATGAGATAACGTAAGAAAGTGCTTAGAACATAGCAAGCTATTATTATTTGGATCAGGAGCGCCCATCCTGAAGCCATCAGAATGAGTGAGGGGAGAAGCCAGGCCTGGCCAGGGGGGAGAACAGCCTGGAACGGCCGCCTTCCCAACCCAGACTATACCCTCAACCCCAGACATCTGTGATGCGTACCCTCCATCTAGGCTGAGGATAGATCCCAGGACCCTGAAGAAACATAGTCCAGAGGTAGCATTCCCTACTCTCCCCACCCCAGACAGCAGCCAGATCTCAGACGGGCTTTCAAAGGACGGCATCAACACTCTAAGACGATTGTTCAGGTTTTTCCAGGAAAACACCACTTTCCCCTTTTGTCACTTTTCTGGACCAACATTGAAGTGAGTTGTGACAGACATGGGCCCTCCTTAAATGGAATGTTCGTCATCTGGCATTTGACTGTAATCATGCCACTCAGATTAGAACTAAGTAAATGCTGGATTTTTATTTATTTATTTATTTATTTATTTATTTATTTATTCATTTTACTTTGAACAATTTTATCTTAGTTCTTACTCAGCATAGTTATCTAAGTTCATTCATTCAACAAATGTGTGCTAAGTGTGTTTTCCATGTGAGGCACAGCCCAGCACTGGACATTCAGTACAGGGCAAGACCTGCAGAGCTCCTGCCTTTGAGCATCATAGTCTAGAGGAGGAGTCAAGAATTAAGTAAGAGGAAGCACAAGGTGGGAGAAGCCTGTGTTCGGGGACGATCAGGTCAGTGGAGCAAGGATAATAGCACAGAGTCTCAACTGGGGGGTCAGGAAAGTTTAAACTAAACCCAGAGGGCTCCATTTCTGTTTCAGTCCAGCCTGGCAGCCTCATCAAGGTCCCCAGATTGCCTGTGGATGTCAGGTGGCTGCACTAGTAGAGAGTGTCCCACTCTAGTCTCTCTGCTCCCCAAGATCTGGGAAACCTCCTCACGCCTCTGCCTCTGACTCCTCCCCACAATGGGCAAGGCTTCTGAGAAATGGTTTCTAGGGTAAACCAGGGAACCCAGAGTATAATGTGAAACAGGAAAAAGTACAAGAAGAAAAAGCTTTCGTGCCTCTGTAGGGAAGGAATATTTTTCTCTTCCACTCTCTTAGGTTCTCTACCTGAGCCCCGCAAATTAAACTGACAAAGGGCAGATTAACAAGAGTTTTTTAAAAACAGGATTTAATTATATACTTACGCACAGGAGTTCACAAAGAAACATGACTTAAGGAGGTGTTACAATTTGGGGCTCATATATCACCTTAATAAGGGATGACACTGTGTGGAGAGGAGGCTAGACAAAGGGAAAGGGGTTTGGGGCTTTTGGAATGTGGGTAAGTTATGAGAAGGTGACTGGGAAACATATGGTAAATAAGAGTTGTTTAGGGGCGCCTGGGGGGTTCAGTTGGTTAAGTGTCTGCCTTCAGCTCAGGTCATGATCCCAAAGCCCCCCACATTGTTCAGCAGGGAGCCTGCTTCTCCCTCTTCTGCTGCCCCTCCCCCTCCTTGTGCTTGCTCTCTCTCTACTCAAATAAATAAATAAAATCTTAAAAAAAAAGGTTTCTTAAAGTTTGTTATGTAGATAAGAGTCCTCTCAGGTGATAAGAATTGTCTCAGAGCAGTTCTTTTCCTGGTACTGAAGAGGTAGGCACATTCACAAATGAAAATTTATATTACATTTACAAAGGGAAAGGGGTGCCCTGCGTTTAGACAGGAAGGGAAAGGGCAAAGAACCAATCTCTTTCAGCTCAAAACCACTTTATTCCAAAGTGGCATATTTTGCGGTGACATACTCTAATCTCTTTCACCTGGCCCTGTGTGGGTATTGAGCACTGGGCTAAGAACCTTTTATGTATATTTCATTCTATCATTTATTTCTCATTACAACTCTATGAAGCAGGTGTTCTTATGCCCATTTTTCAGGTCAGGGAACTGAAGCCCAACAGGTGCAATAAATAGGTCATAGAGCCAGCCAACCGCAGAGCTAGGATTTGAGCCCAGGAAAATGAGAAAATTAATTGATCCTTTTTCAGTAAAGGCAAGTTTTTGCAGGAGTGAGGGTGGGAAACACCATTGTTCTGAAAAGGGGGCATTTAAAAAGAATTAAGGAAGGGATTCTTGGTAGGAACTGTAAATCCTCCAGCAACTGGGAGTGCGGGCCACAAGGAGCTCCATCAGCATGAACTGAGTACTGCAGAGAGGGGAGGCTTGAAGAAGGGAGTAAGGGGAGGAGGGAAGCCCCTCAGTCTCTCCCAACTTATCAGGACCCATCCAGGCTCTTCTCCCACCAGTCCCAGTAAGAGTCCAGTTGCCTGCACCCTCTTCTCTTGTATCTGCCTGCTTCCAGGAATTTGGAGAGCGTGGTGTCTGGTTTCTATCACTCTGTCTGGTCCCTAAAATCCTGATTCTCATGGCACTTGACAAAATACAAGGAATACTTTAAAGTATTAGCTTTAAACATCAATGTTCTAAAAGAACAACAATCTATTAGCAGCAGCAACAGCAGCAGAATTTGATTTCCTCCACAGGCAGAGTAAACCTGAAGCAAAATGTAAAGTTGGTTTTCATCCTTTATTGTATTCCTTCTCTCCTTCCCGCCTGGCCACACACCAACAGGGCCCTTCAACCTGGGTTTGCTATTCTATCTCCCTGTCTCAGCTACTAGGAAATTATCTGATAGGATACAATGTATGAATGACACTAAGTGGTTCCTCCAAGGCCATTTGTATCAAAATAGGGCACAGACTCTTTAAGCTAGTGGCTTTTAGACTGTATTTCTTGGACTTTGCATTGAATTCCCTCAACTTTCCTCCTCCCTGCCTCTCCTCCCCATAAATACACTTTGACCAGAACAACTCCACGTGTGCACTAAGATTCAGGTGAGATTTCATTTGAATGATCAGTTACTTAGGAGATGCACGAGCCTAAAGAAGTGAAGCTTTAACAATGGGAGAGGCAATTGTGGTGTCGTGGTAAGAACTCTGAAGCCACGTGAAGAGTCCCCATTCGGCTCTTCCCAGCTGTGCAGTCTTGTGCAAATCGCTTGCTCTCGTGGAGGCGTGGGGTCCATATTTATACCCCGACCTTGCTGGAGAATTGGGAGCAGTAAGAGAGATCCTGTAAAGTGAAACATAATTGTGAAAAGTTACTATGAACCACTTTTTAGGCATTGCCGACATGCTACGGAGGAGATGTTTGGGGGCCACGGGGGAGCCCGTGGAACTCCTCAAATCATGCTGATTAAGTGGCCACCTAGTCACATGACTATTGATTTTAACCTTAGTGTAGGAGCACTTGCTTCCTCAATAACTTAAATTCCTTGTATTTGTCGAAATTCCTTTTGCTGCCCATCTGGGTCTCCAATGTCTAATTAAAATTTGGAAGTTTTGCAAAAACTCAGCAGGAACACTTTTTATGGAATGTTTTCTCCAGTGGAGGAGATAGTTCAACTCTCGGCCCTGTAGCCTTCACGTGGAAAGGCAGGGAAAGCAGAGCCGAGCTGTGGAGAAGGGTGCCAATTGGACTGCCTCATGCTTCTGACTCATTAGCATGTCAACAGAAGCATCTCCTCTCTCCCCATATTTTTTGCAAGGAAATGCTATTAGTGAAGCAAGGTCCAGGCAGAAGTATTGCATTGACATTGTGATCAGGCTTAAAGACAAAGCAGAGAGACATCCAGATATGGTTTGGTCACTGGATCAAAGGGAAGAAATACATTAGAAAAAAAATGGGAAGGGAAAGTCTAGGTACCCAAAGCAGGGCAAATATCACATAATAATAGATAGCTATTACTTACTAAACCTTTGCTGTTCTTGACATTGTGCTTCTAAGGAAATTAACTTGTTTGATCTATGATTGCTGTATAAGTGAGGGTAGGCTAATGTCCATCACAAACATTTCCCAAATCTCAGTGACTTAGTATAGTAGAGGCTGATTGCTTACTCCTAGCCCACCCTCCTCAGGATCTTGGAGTCCTCCACTGGACTCTGCCTCCCAGCAGCAGATGAGGGGAAAGGGAGAGAGTGCACATGCAGAGGTTCTCAAGCGAGGTTTTCTTCACTTCTGCCCGCATTCCATTGGTCAGAACTCAATTTCATCATCTTTAACCAGGAGAAAAAGGAGACAAGATTTGGGGACTACATAGTGTGTGCCATAATAACCATGGCACCCTTTCTCAAAGATTCTTTAAGATTCCCTTTTTAAATAGCCTCTGCTGTGATGTGGCCGTAGCAACATCTACCACATTTTAGACTTGGGGACAGGGAATTAAAACCTACACCACTATTTCCATGTCCCACTGAACAGTGGTGGCCCCAGTGTGTCACCTAATGCTTCATTTCCCTATTCTGTGTTCCAGGCATGCAGACCTGTAAATATCCCCATAAATTTATCTTGTTCTCCAGGACTTCCCACTCATTGTTCCTTCAGCTCAGATGGGTCTAGAATCACTGGTATGGGCCTAGACATTGGGAATTTTTTTTAAAAAGATTTTTATTTATTTATTTGAGAGAGAGAGAGAGAGAGTACGATTCAGGGGAGCGGCAGAGGGAGAGGGAGAAGCAGACTCCTCGCTGAGCACAGAGCCTGACACCAGGCTCAGTCCCAGGACCTGAGATCATGATTTGAGTCAAAATCAGACGCTGAACCAACTAAACCACCAGGTGCCCAGGGAATTTTTTTAAAGCTCCCTAGGTGGATCTATTTTATGGCCAGGGAAGAGGACCAATGAAAGGATTTGTTGAATGAATGAACTCCTTACCAATCAAGATTGGTAAGATTTTGAGGCATCCGCTCTCACGACAAGAATTATTTCTCTGATGACTCTAGGCTGACTTGGGTATATTTTCAAGGACCTTTAACATGTTTAATCTATTCCTCTCATAGAGCTAATTAGTCCATGTTAGGTGATAGACCAGCCTGGGCCATGTCACCTTAACGATTTGGAAGACTGGCTATTCCCAATGTGCTGTCATAGCTTGTTAGGCCTCCCTGGGGCCACCACTGCTCTACAGGACACTGAAGTGTTGGCAGTGGGTTCTGGGTTTTGCCCCAAGTCTAAATGTGGTACAAAGAGCACCTTTCAAGATATCTCTGTATTCCAAAGAAAGAATGAATGCTTCTTTAAATCTTATTGCCTCTGTACTCCACCACCCTGCAATTGTAGATCCCCCAAATGGCCTTGCCTTCCTATGACATTTCCTACCTCCCTACCCTTGCATGAATTCTGTGTCCAGACACATGACGGTTGCTTGAGGCTGAGACCATTCAGCTCCTCACCAAGGAGAAGGCCCAGATGGCCGTGGGCAGCCCCCTGCTGCAGCACCATCATGTACATAGGGCTTGCAGATTTCAAGCCTCGCTACCAGATTGGCGCCACCATGATGAGTCACTAAGGGAAAACAATGATAGTGTGATCAAAACGCTACTGTGAATGCTGGGCCAGGTATGGCGTCTTCATCAAGCCATCAGTTGTGATAGTGGGGGACTTCCCCCAAGGAAGACTATGGTTTGGGTGAGATGTGATGCCCAAAGAAGGGCATCCCCCTGCTCCAGATCCTAACTTGTCCACTTCTTGCCCCCTCCCTATATGTGCCCATTGCCCTCTTCCCTGACCCCATTTTTATTTTGTTCACCTTTCCCTTGCCATTGAATTTTGAGTGTTATGCATTAAATTTGCTAGAAACCTGAGGAAAACAAAAAACAACAACAAAAAACACTGCTTTGTTGGTGATACTGTTTGCTTTCCTAGGATGCCTATCTGCTACTCTCCTTCCCATCCTTGAAGGTTCTGCTCAAATGTTACCTCCTTAAACTCAAGCTCAGGGTTTCTAGGCTCTCCAGGGGAGAAAACAGTCAAGACAAGGGTTCTCAGCATGGTGTGAGGCTGATGCTGGACTTGCTGGTCCAGCCACCCAGGCACCACAGACATGCCTAAGGATAGGCTCTGTGTGTGTGAGTGCGTATAAACTGGCCAGTGATATAACGCTGGAAGCACAGATCTGTTTGGTGCAGAATCTCTTAGGATTGTCAATGTCTGTCTCTCTTGGTGCTGTAGCAATATCTAAAAAAAAAATAGAGGCTTGTTCTACACAACTTCATTTCTTGTGTACCAATGTAAATCTGTACTAACAGCAGATGACAGAGCCCTTAGGTAGACTGACCAGACTTTCTGGCTTCTTCTTCTTGGAGGCCATAATAACTAATTAACAATGAACAGGTTGCTCTTGCTCTTAATGATGGGCTGAGCACACTAGTAAGAAGAGTACGGTGGACACTTGATCAAGAATGAAACTTCAGAATCATTATGTTTCTCTTTTATTGAAGTATAATGGACTAATGACATTGTATTCCTTTCAAGAGCACAACATAATGATTCAATATTTGTACACACTGGGAAATGAACACCACAGTAAGTCTAACTCCATCCGTTACCATGCAGAGTTATGAATTGTTACGGTCTGAGCCCTAACACAAATGTGGCCTCATTCTGAACCAAAGGCTAAGGAAGCAAGGCTACCAATTAAATTGTGGAAACAGAGACTTCTAATCTGGTATCTCATTTTCTTCCTCATATCTCTGATGTGCTGAACTCCTTCAGTGAATGTGCCCCGAGGCCTCATGACATGCTGGGCACCCATCACGCTGGGTCGTGCTGGGTCCATGGCAGGAAACGGAGCAAGGAGGTCCCTGATCTCAAGGAGCTGCTGGTCTGCAGCTGAAGGTCTTGTTTCATTCTCAGAATCTCTCTTTTGTGGGTGTCTGGCTGTGTTAGGGGGACTTCTTAACCAGCGTTAACATTTCCCCCTGGAGAACAGAGCGGTAATAATCAGTATGGGAAGAAAGGAATTGTTGCTACTCTGGTACACATGAACTGGAGCATAAACATCTTGGTTTCATGTCTCTTTTCTCCATGTGAGAGGCAGTTAGCTTCCCTGATTCCATACTGTTGAGGGTGACTTTTCCATTCTTCTCTCTTGGAAACATAATTTAATGGGAAGAGTCTACTGGTGGGCTGCAGGTATGAGGCATTCTCAGGATAATATATCTGATTTCCCCCTTGAAATCAAGTCACATTTATTAAGTGTCTTTTTTATACAGGAGGCACGGAGCAAGGTGCTTCCCATACATTATCTCACTTAGTCTCCTGTAAGCCTCCCAATCGCCCCATGAGTGAGGCATCATTAGCCAGCTTTCACAAAGAAGATAAAAGGGGAAGGAGGAAATGGTAGCTCAGGGCCTGAAAAGTGCTAATTCACTTCTAGGGGATGAATACGCTTACTGTCTAGTTTCTATTCGATGGATTTCAATAAGCATGTTTAATATTAATACCTGCCACACATTTGCATAATCTTTTCAACTTTTCAAAGCACCGTTACCTCTTTCTTATCTGGGTTGATGCTCCTGCTAGTTCTGTGCTGTTATAACAGTCTAGAACTACTTGATGGCGTCTCTTTTCAAGCCTGAATCTCTGCAGAGAAACTTGCTTTTTAAGCCAATAGAAACCTTGCTTCCAGAAATCGAATCTACATCTTCATCTGCAGGGTCTCCCTGGGATGGTGTAGTCGGCTGCTTAGTACAAGCAGAAGACATCAGCACTCATAGCAGGGCTGATTGCTATGATTACATCTGCCCCCAACATTCTCAAAAACTCCAGATTTTAGAAATTTAAGTGCCTTTACTACCCTGCCTTTGTCCAGATCTTCCTGCCACTCAGTTTGCCCCAGTTAATGACAGCCAAAAAAAAAGAAAGAAAGAAAAAGAAGGGAAAAGCACATTTGTGTGCTTGTGCACCGAGGTGCATTTATTCTCAAAAAAGCCCCCAGAAACCAGCCTAAATGAAGCAGGGAGGGTGGTGACGGGAGATGAAACATAAAGCAGGTGCTTACTTAATTGCTGCAGCTGGTGTCAAGCATTTGGCATAATTTTTCTCCTCGTTTTATTGGCACTAGTGTTCATTTAACTTTTTAGCTGAAGCATCTGAGAGGAGCCTAGGAACTCACTCTGTTCCTGGTTTTACAGAAAAGCAAGCAAGGCAGTTTTCTTTTTTCTTTTTCTTTTTAGATTTTATTTATTTATTTGTCACAGAGAGAGAGAGAACACAAGCAGGGGGAGCAACAGAGGAAGAGGGAGAAGCAGGCTTCCCGCTGAGCAGGGAGCCCGATGTGGGGCTCGATCCCAGGACCCCGGGACCATGACCTGAGCCGAAGGCAGCAGCTCAACTGACTGAGCCACTCAGGCATCCTGCAAAGCAGTTGTCTTAAAATATTGTAAGTAAACATAATCCCGAGGATTTTTTGTTTGTTTGTTTCAAAACAACTCATTGATTATAGAAAGGGAAATTGGCTTAAATGCCATTTGACATCTTATTTGATTCTGCCCTAATTGCCATGGGTCAAATTTTTAATTTGTCACCAAAGACTTGATTCAACTTGTTCAGACTCATCTGTGTGGTGTGGATTTCAGAATTGTATGTGTGAGCCCAAAGCTTCCTAAGGTGTTTTCTTTGGAAAGGCAAGTTGTTAAATTCTCCAGTTGATGTGGCACATTCATTTTGCTGTTTGACTTTTCTCCTTTACATGGTGAAGGGACAAGTTGCAAAAATATTGTCTGCAAGTTACTTTATGCGCTGTCATTCCACAAATGTTTATAAAACAGAAACACCATGCCAAAACCTTTTGAAGAATAAACACCGTGCCAAAAACAATACAAAGAATCATGAGGCATGCAAAGATAAGGTCTTTTCCTTTCAGCAGACTGGGTCATGGAAGGAAAGGGAAACAAGTACCAGGGATAACATAATGTAGTTCCAAGGGAAGTAACAGTAACATGCCAAAGAAAAGCACATGTAGACCAGTTACTTCTGATGGCAGGTCTAATTTAAAGGAAAAAATTCTTCTTTTTCCTTTCTTAAAGTAATTCAATTTAAAGAATGCTATTCAATTACTGCATTTAAGGTGATATTTGAATTTCTCCACATTTACCATAACTTTTTAAAAAGATTTTATTTATTTGACAGAGAGATAGATAGAGCCAGGGAGCAAAAGGGGCAGGGGGGTGGGGAAGTGGCAGAGGGAGAAAGAGAAGCAGACTCCCCATTGAGCAGGGAGCCCGATTCGGGGCTTGATCCTGGGACCCTGGGACCCTGGGACTGCGACCTGGGCTGAAGGCAGATGCTTAACCGACTGAGCCACCCAGGCACGCCCCCCCCCCCCGTTTACCATAACTTTATTGCCTTCTATTGACTCTAATCTGTATATATATGATATATATTTGTATATTTACATATTTAAATATAAATATATAATTATATTTCATATAAATATATTTATATTTTATATATTCTACATATATAACTAATACTGAAAAAATTTTTTTTATTTTGGAACTTTATTTCAGGTTGCATTTCATGGAGGGGGAAAGACAGGTTGTAGTGCAGAGAGGGTTTTAAGAGACCTGGGCTGGTCTTGTTTTCTCCTTCACCACTTGTGTTCTGGGCCTGTGAGTGCTTAGCCCGGAAGCTGTCCTTTCAGTCCTGATGTTAGCGTGATGCCTCCCACTGTCCCATAGCAGTAAAGGAAGCTGGAGGCGTGAGGGAGGAGCAGAGATGCTGGAAGCAGGACAGGAAGTCCCGGACTTGGCGGGGGGGTGGGGGTGGGGGGAGACATACCAGTGCCTTTCTGCTCTGTCAGCCTTCTCTTTAAATACCACAGTATTTGTAGAAGGCCGTGAGGTCAGGGCCACTTGCAATTTGTGGTGGGTCTGATTCCTTTTAATTATCAGTTGGTATAGCACTGGCTCTGGAAGATGGGGAGCATGGTCTATCGAAAAATATCGGAAAGATCTACAGGGTCTTTCTATCAAAGTCTGTGCTGAGTTGTGTCCACAAAGCCTTGAAGGCAAAAGAAGTGAGTTCTAAGGAACAGACGGAAGGAAACTGGGGACAATGCGGAGTGAGAGAGGAATGCTGTGTCTCTTCGTGGTTCTTTATTAATGGCATAGCCAGCAATTTGTCCGGGCCCTAGTTAACCACATGTCTAGAGGTTGCTGCTGGTCCCCCAGCGATCCCTCCCTTCACACGTCACTGTCCTTCCTCAGACACTCCACTCATCATGGTGCTTCCTAGGCCGTGATTTCTCATGAATCTCTGTGACCTGTCACATTCATCTCGACTTTTCAGCCCAGGGTTTGTTATTTTAGCTCAGGAAGCATGGTAATAAAATAGGAGATCTAGCTTTTGCCTTGGTCTTCACAGCTTTCAAGTTGTGTGATCCTGGGCATGTTCTTCAACTTCCCTCGCCTTCATTTACCTGATCTATAAAATGACTGGGGACTCCAGATGTAAATGGTCTCTTAGAAATGCTCAGCCACCATGACCGCCCTGGTCTTACATTTCCCAGGGATGCCCAGATCCAGATATGCTGGCCCACACTCCCAATAGCCTCTATGCTCCCAAGCCAGCCTTGGATCCTAAGTTTGAGTTTTAAAAATGTCATCACCCTAGCTTGTCAAGACCATCTCCTGTTATTCTCCATGGCATTCTTCTACTCCAGACACGTGGGTAGCCTCAAGGACTCTGAACAAACTCAACTGATTCCGTCCTAGCTGCTCTGGCGCTGAGCCACTGCAGCTGTCAGAAACCAGCTCCTGGTCCCTGCACCCCCACCCCCAGGGCTGTCATGGCTGTCAACTCCCAGATTAAAGCTCATCTTACCCAGAAGCCCTCGCTGGCTAACTCTCCCTACCAACGGTCACTGCTTCTGCCGCGGCAAGTGTAATAGCCATGTTCTTGGCTCCAGTGGCCTTTGGCAGTCTGTTTTAAAATTCCAATCATCCCTTCAAAAGTGCTTTAAAAAAAAAAACAAAAAACCATGATCATTATTATACATATGTACACTATTGGAGGCTTTTTCCCCATTGCATCATAGATGTTTTCTCTCATTGTCTCAAAGTCTGCACCAGGCGTTAATGAATGCCTTGGGGCTCTGTTAACGCTTCCCCTCATGTTGGGCAATTAAGTGTTTAATTTTTCGATATTATACATACCTCAGCCCATGTTGTTTTTGAATTATTTTTTTAGTCAACTCCGATGTGTTAATGTAGGACAGAAACATTCTTACCTGTTTATGGCATCTTGTAGTTTGGAAACCCCTGCACAGGTCTTACCGACTCTCTAGCAGGCACCCAGGACAGTTGTCCCAGCCTCCCTCTCTGCTCCTCCAGCCTCCCCTCCTTCAGGCCACACTCAGCGGATGGCCTGCCTAGGCCACCACATAGCTTGGTCTCAAAGATCCCTGCCTCTTCAGCTCTTGCCTAATCCAGTGGTTCTCCAGCTTCAGGTACATTGGAATCGCCTGGAGGGCTCATTAAAGCAAAGATTGCCCCATACTCCAGAGTTTCTGATGGAGTAGGCCTGCAGTGGAGCAGGAAAATTGTGTTTCTAACCCATTCCTAGTGGTACTGATGCTGCTGGGACAGGGTCCACACTTGGCGAACTCGGCTGTAATTCTTTCCTCTGATGTCAGGGGAAATGGTTCAGCTTCTCTAACTCATACCCACCCAACTATCCATCCTCTGAAACTCCTTGTCATCTTCTCTGAGACTGGACTCCTATTCCTGTTTTCTTTTAGTGCCTCCTATATCTGCGCCATTGAAACTATCCTTACTTTGTCTTTCAAGCTCCCTCCCATCCCTGCTCTTTCAATAGTCACCTTTTTCTTACCAACACTACCCGGTTCTAACTACCAACCCCAGTGGCTTTCCTTCTGCTTCACGTTTTTCTGAACTTGAACCTGATCTTCACTTGCTACTTCTACTTCTTATCCATGTATTTGCTTCCAAATTACCAGAAATGTCCCAAGCTGCTCTATGGAGACTATCTGGAAAATTGAAAATCACCCTTCTTCCCAAATCCGATGACCTTTCTTTATTATGTAACAATAGCAATTGATAGTCGTTGACTTCCGACTGTGTTCCAGGCATTGTGCTAAGCACTGAATATACAGCTTGCATATATAAATATAATCTCATTGTGAAGATTATCCTCATATCAACCCTGTGGGGTAGGTATTATTTTATAGATTTGAAAAACTAGGCTCTGAGAAGTTAAATATTTGCCCAACAGCTTAAGTGAAGGAACCAGAATCAGACCCAGTTCTGATTCCACATCCCATGTATTACACATTACTCCAGAATATGCATCTATGTCCCTGAGCACCTATTAAAATGCCAATTCCTGATTGCAGGGCCAGAGATTCCAAACCAGGTGTGGCAGAGGCCTGGGAATCTGAATTCTTAATAATGGCCCAAGTGATTCTGATGTGGGCGTTCCCAGAACCACACACATTTTGAGAAACAGTCCCGGTATTGACATAATTGGCCACTTCCTTTCTTTAAACATTTCCTTTGGTTGCTATGATACAACATTTTTTTCTGGTTCTGTGGGCTCTCTGAGTCTGTTGTTCTCCATCTCCTTCTTCCTCTCCTGGCCCTATCAGTGGCCCCAGATTCTGCCCCCCTGCCTTCTCCTCCCTCTGCTGTCTGTCCCCATGCGCCCATCCACTTGCAGCACTCCCAACTCAGGCAGATGGTCCCCAATCCAGCCATTCTGGTGCCAGCATCCTGGTGAGAGTCATGGAGCAGTATGATAGGATTTTGGAACAGCAATGAACTATTGCCCAGGCTCTGGACAAAATCGTGAGGCAGATGATACATTGATTTGGGTGCCCCACCACCCCACACAACCCTTGGGTCTTTCCCCTTGCCTATAAGAGCCCTGTGCTTGCAGCTTTGTAATCAAATCAGTTCAGCAAAAGGCTGATCATTGTACACAGTCACACTAATGTGTTAATTCTCATTTGCCACTCATTTGCATTTTTAAAGCCTTTTATCTTTTTTTGTGGGTTCAACCGTTGTTCACAAGTTGAAGACATTTCAGGCTTCATTTAGCAGATGGGGATAGTTCAGAGGGAAACTGGGTCAGAGGAGGAAGGAGGGCAAGCTGATTTGGGAGGAACCCTTCTCTTCTCCTTGACATTTTTTGAAGCTTAGACTCAAAGACAGCCATTTTACCACCACTGGGAAGGCAAGACCTGGCCTTTGTTGCCTCCTGAGCACTGGGGCAGGGATAAGCAGTAACTATAGCTGCTGCAGACCTGTCCCTAGAAGCACAGAGGGTGAACACAGACTGTAGAGTTGGCTGCTCTTCTGGCTTCCTGCCACCCTCCATGCTTGGAGTAGCTGGCTCCTGTTCATTTTTTAAGTCTCAGCTGAAATGTTCTCTTCAGAGCGACCATCCTGACCACCCTACTTACCTAAGCCCCTCTTGGTGATTCTCTGTGTTGGCAGCTACTTTCCTTCATTGCATTTATCAGTTTGTAATTATTTTATTTGTCTATTTACTATTCTTCCTGTACCCATTTGGACAGTAAGGCTCCAGAGGACAGGAATCAGTCCGCCTGATCCCCATAGTGCTCATAGCATAGTGCCGGCTCAGGGTAGATAGTATTTGTAGCAGGAATGGCTGGATAGCTGTACCTCCACCACACGGCACCTAGTGAGCAGTGCTTGAGCTGAAATAACCATCCCCAGGAGCCATCACAGTGCTGACGGACTTCAGGCAACCTGAGAGCAGCTGGTGCACTTCACTGGTGGGAGAATGGTGCTGGAGGTGCTCTGAGAGCGGCATCAGGAAAAATTACGGAAGACATTGAAATAGGCAAAAAAGAGTTACCAGGCTGGCACCCTTTTGAGTTATTGGGACTTTCATCATCTTTGAGCTATTTTACAACTTTTTAGGTTGTATAAAACCGATAGCATACAAATGATTCTTGTCAAAGAGACGCAAACTCGTTTTGTTTGGTGGAAGTGCAATTGAGTATTGCCCTTGGATACTGACCAGTTTTGCATCTATTTGTAAATTCCTGTTAGCTTTCCTGATTGCCTTTATGCGTGGGTTCTTTGAATTTTTCTTTGAACTGATGGTAAACTCTTGCTGGTTGTCTCATGAATTAGGTAAATAAAATCTCTGATACGTGTTTTTATATTTGTAGAAGAGTCATGATTTTGGCTTTTAAAAAAGTCTAATAGAAAACAAACCAGGATGTAGTTAGGAGAGGCTTTTATTCAAAGATGTTTACAAGGGAGGAAAGGAACTATTGCAACGGGGGAACCTGCAGGTGTCTCAGGGGTCAGGGCACATAAAGGTGGTCTTTTGCACAGAGGCATGAGCAGGGCTGGAAAGAACCAAGTGTGGGGAAATGGAATGAAAGTGTAGCATGATCAGATGGTAGATCAGAGAAGATTTTATGCTAAGGCCAGACTGTTCTCAGGAGGGGCTCGGTGCTGGCTCAGTGCAGTTTGTAGCATAGAGTGGGCCAAAGTTCAGGGGCTTGGAAGACGGAAAGAAGCTTACCCAAAGTTTGGGTAACAAGCATTGTGTTCCAATTGATCAGTGGAGTAAGCAGTTCAGCTCATCATTTATGAGGCAAAGAATGGGAATTTGGAAGGTCTGTATGTAGCTTTGTCATTGGTTAAACAGGGTCTTCTGAGTCTTATCTAAGTCTTATGGGAAAGAATGTTTCTTTGCAGTAAGCTGTTTTCCAGAACACAAAAATGAGGGGATTCCTTTAATCATCCCTGTTTTCTAGGAGTGAAGAGCTCAGGTAAAATTCAACATTGTCAGCATGCTCTGGGATGTGAGTTCCATCCCCCCAGTCTGTGGGTCACTCTGATGTTCTCAGTCAGCATAGATATTCCTGCCCAGGAACTTAGGGACCGCCCCTGGCTGTGGCCCATGCTGTGACCTCTCTAAGCCCCCTTTCCTGAGTGTTTATTTAAGGCTTTGATTCCTTCTCCTTGACTTGCCAGGAGCCTGTCTTATCCCCAAGAGACAAACCCAAGATAGCTTCATAATCTTTGTTTCCAAACCACCACCTCCAAAGAGGATAATGGACCACCCCTTGGAAATTGGCATCCTATGGGCTGAATGCAGGTCACAGAAGTGTTTTATTCCAAGGGGTGTTTTGCTTTGATTTTTAAACTTGAATTAGATGCCAATATTAGCAATCAGAATATTGAATCTAAAAATCCAGATTTTCACCTTCTCTGGAAAAATGGATTGCTCTGGCAATTCTGGCTTGCATTTCTATTGTATGCCATCCTACAGCATTTAACAGAATTCCTGACAATAAAGTGTGTCATTGAAAAAGTTCTATTTATGGATCCGAATATGACTTTGGGTGCTGTTGCTTTTTTACAGCCTGAGGAGGGAGAGGCATGAGCTCTCCATCTCCTGTTTACTGCTGCTCCTCTAAGCCTGCTCAGTCATTTAGGTTATTGTGTGTGTTGAAGTATTTCTATTTCCTTCCACCAGTGATCACTTTTAGTACCAGAACAACTAGTCAAAGAGGTTTTACTTTCAAGAGATTATGTAATTAAGGCATCATTTAGGAAAACTGCTTACTATTTACATATAATTGCCTGACCACATAATAATACTGAGATGTGTCCTTAACCATGCAGCAGACCTATTTCACTGGACATTTCACTCGGCTACACCAGCATGCTCTCTACATGGTCAACTTGTGTTCATACACTGTGAAATCATGGGATTTGGTCAACTCCTACTTGGTTCTTGCTTATGCTTTATAAAGAAAGAGGCTGTTGGTGGTCACTGGTGAACATGGGAGGCCTGGGAAGACATACTGCCCTTTCCTTTGGTTGCAAAGTCAGTGCAGTTTGTAGCATAGAGTTAAATCTGTGGTTTAAGCATTTGGAACATAAACATTAAGTCCTCTGTCTCCTAAGTATTTTCAGTCTTTCTATTCTCAGGACTAGAGGCCCCTCCCTGGTGCTTCCACAGCCTTTTGGGTCTCTTCCTATCACTTCCCACAATACTGTACTCTAATGACCTGTGTCTGTGTCCCACAGAGAGCCTTGGCCTTGATGGGGAAATTATGTATTTTCCATGATGATAGGCCCAGGCCTAGCCAGCCCTTGAGGCAGGATCCAGAGATATGATACCCATCAACCTTCATTAGTCTAGTGAATCTCTCTACTTTGCATGTGCCTGCGTGAGGCATGAAATCTTTAGACACACAGATATTATATGACAAAAAATAAGTGCATCAGTTTTCCGGTGACATTTAGTGTTCCTGGTGTCTGTTTCTCATCTCGTCTGATCTGGTATCTCCCTATCTCTTAATCACAAAGCTCCCTACCCGTAACTGCCTCAGAGAGGGGCTTTATAGACATCCTGTCTCTGTTCTTGCCTCCTGGGACCAGGCCTAAAGATGACAATCAATTCATTTGGTAATTGGTATATTGCTGTCTCTCCACTTAACTTCCTAACATCCATCCAACCACAGTGTTCATGCTCTGGTAGTTTCCTTTGGGCATTTACACAAGCAAGTGCCTGACCTTTGACCAGCTTGCACAAGATACCTATTGGACTGTGTCTGTATTCATGGACTGAACTCTATCATGGAGGTTGTAGAGCTACCTTCTGCCAGATCCTGAGTTGTAAATGTTCAGGAAGCACAGGCTGACCTTGCCAAGGCCTGGGTGCTTTCTGTCCTCTGGGTGCTGACTCAGCACTTACAGAGCTCCCTGCCCCCAACCCCCTGGCTGCCCCCATCTCAGTGCTTAGGAAATTTGTCTTTGACTATGTAAGATTTATATGGCATGATTTCCCAGGAAATCCCACCTCTCTATTCCCCAAACTATTCTCTCATGCCTGACACTGCTTTAATCACCAACACTTGCATTTGCCCTTTAGAGCCAAAGTTTTTAAAAACCTCTAGGAATAGGTCAATTTTTTTAAATGTAAACTTTTTATTGAAGTATAACATTCATACATAAAAGTACACAAACCAGGGGCACCTGGGTGGCTCAGTCGGTTAAGTGTCCAACTTTTGATTTCGGCTCAGGTCATGATCTCAGGATCGTGAGATCGAGTCCTGCATCAGGCTCCATGGGGAGTCTGCTTGAGATTCTCTGTCTCCCTCTCCTTCTGCCCCTCCCCCCGTGCTCTCTTTCTCTAAAATAAATAAAGCCTTAAAAAAACAAAGTACACAAACCATAATGAACCACTAATGTAATGAATGCAAGGATCAAGAAACAGAATATTGCCATCTCCCCCAGAAGCCCTCCCCACCACTGCCTTGTGTTCCCTTCCAGTCACCTCCTCTTCGCCCACCAGGGAAACCATTATCCTGACTCATAAGAGATTACTTTTGCTTTTGTTCTTTATATAGATGGAATTGTATTACATGTATTCTTTTGCATATACAATGTTTCTTTTCCTCAGTATTATATTTATGAGATTCATCTATGTTGTTGCATATAGTTGTGGTTTATTTGCTTTTATTGGTGTATGGTCTCCCATTGTGTGAATAAGCTACAATTTACTTAACTGATGGGCACTTGGGTTGCTTCCAGTTTTTTACTTATAAATAGTGCTATTATTTGTAAATAGTGTTTCCTAGTTCAGGTCTTTCAATGAACATATGCACACTTTTCTGTTGAAAATACACTGAGGAATGGAATATATGCAACACAGGATATATTCATCAGTACTAGATCCATTCTTTCCATTTAGCCATTCTGGAGGGTGTGTAATGGTATACATTGTGTTCTTCATTCCCATTTCTCTGATAACTAGTAAAGATGAGCACTTTGTTTTCTGTGCATTGGCCACTTGGATATCTTTTTTTGTGAGTTGTTTGTTTGAGACTTTGACTAAATTTTCTACTAGGTTTCCACCTTTTACTTAATGGTTTTTAAAGTTTTTTGTATAATCCAATAATTTGTTAAATATGCATACTGCAATATTTTTTCCCACTTTGTGAATTAACTTTTCATTGTTTAATAGTCTTCAAAATAAACAGAAGTCTTTATTTTTTTTTCCTTTATGGTGAGCCCTTTGTGTATCCTGTCTAGGAAAATTTTTTATGCCCTAAGGAAGATATCATGAAATATCATGAAGATGTTTTCCTGTTTTCTTTGAAACTGACTTTTATGTAAAGGGTAAAGTAGGAATCAGTATTTTTTTTGCCATATTATTCAATTGACCCAGAACTACTTATTGAAAAGTCCACACTTGGGAGCCTGGGTGGCTCAGTTGGTTAAGCGACTGCTTTCGGCCCAGCTCGTGACCCTGGAGTTCCGGGATCGAGTCCCGCATCGGGCTCCCTGCTCGGCGGGGAGTCTGCTTCTCCCTCTGACCCTCTTCCCTCTCGTGCTCTCTATCTCTCATTCTCTTTCTCTCAAATAAATAAATAAAACCTTTAAATAAAAAAAAAAAAAGAAACGTCCACACTTAAAACTATGCCTTTAATTATGGGATTATATATGTGTGGATCTGTTTCTGGGCTATATTCAAGAAGCAGTTAATTGTTAAACTTATTCTCAAGAAAGAATGCCTGTAATCTGCTTCTTTCCTCAAGTAGCATTCATTACATACTCATTATGAACTAGGCATCATGCTAAGAATTTTTCTGCATCATTTCATTTTAAACCTCATTAACCCTCTGTAAGATAGCTACTAGTGTAATCTCCATTTTGTAGATGAAGAAATTAAGACTCAGAGAATTAAATAATTTGCTCAAGATCTCCCAGCTAGTAAGTGGAAGAAAGTCTGGCCGACTTTAAAATGTGGTTCTTTACTATACTGTCTCCCAGAGCAGCTTTTTGAGTGGGCAATAAGAGTATGTATGTTGACAGTGAAAGGTAATGCAGAGGAGTGAGACCAACTTCCCTCACCTCCACCTATCATAGTATTTTGTTGCTTTATTTGAGTTATATGGCATGTGGCAGTGGTATACATTTAAATTTTCATATTCATTGAAATAACACATTTTATAAATTAGGAACCATAGGTTTATGCTATTTACTAGGTACTTGGCATATGATACAATATATTGTTCCTTTTTTTAAAGATTTTATTTTTAAAGTAATCTCTATACCCAATGTGGGGCTCAAACTCACAATCCCAAAATCAAGAGTCACATGCTCTACTGACTGAGCCAGCCAGGCGCCCCCATAGAATATATTGCTGTTATTATACTATTCATTTTTTCTTTGTCAACCTTTTACATATTTGTAACCCTGATGAACAGAAGGGTGCTCTGCCCAGAGCAAGGACTTAATAAATACTTGTGTTTTTATAGTTGTTGAGCTCTGATTGCTAACTTGAGGTTTTCTGTTTAGGTAGGTTTTCTATCCTGTACAAATTGTTTTTAGTTCAGATCATGTGATCTATCCCTAACATATATTTCCTATTTTTTCCTCTTTCTTTTTCTTTTCTTTTTTTAAATATTTTTTCTCTTTCAATAACTGCTGCCTCAAAGGGAAAAAATGCAGATCTTTGGCTGCGTGGTCTGGCAGCAACAGATCTGAAATTCTTAAAACGTTAGAACCAGGAACTACTTTCCACACAATCAATGGGTTAAAAAGAGAGGGAGAAATTGACAGAGACACAGAGACAGAGAGAAAATGGAGTCTCATAGAGAGACAAGCACTCCTAGTTCTAGACCTTTACCAGGTCTGTGGCTTTAAGTTCTGTGCTTTAATTTCTCATGTGCAATTGGGGCTGATAACAGGATTTGTTTTAAGAGTAAAATGAAGCAGTGGACAAAAACATACCAAGAATGGTAGAAAAATGCTATTAAATGTCAAATACTGGTAGAAAGTAAATTGAATACAATGTACAAATATGCTTGGTTTTAGTAATAATAAAAGAACTAAATATTGATTTTAGATATTTACTAAAAAAGGAACTGCTTGACAAAGTAATTCAGTATAGTATAATATTAAACTGTGGTGTATTATTACTTTACATCTTTTGAGTTAATGTTTTTATTGAAGTATAATCTGGGGCGCCTGGGTGGCTCGGTCAGTCTAGCATTGGTTTCGATTTCAACTCAGGTCATGATCTCAGGGTCCTGAGATCAAACCCTGGCTCTGTGCCCTGTATGGAACCTCCCTAAGACTCTTTCCTTCCTCCTCCGCCCCTCCCCCTCAAAAAAAAGTATAATCTGATTGTATTTTGAAATGATCGAATTTACATTACTTTAACTTACATATTTTTAAGATCACATTCACTGCATTGAGTAAAACAGGATTTATCTATAATTTACTGTCAGGGATAGAAGGGGGTCTTGAATATCGTTATCTTCTGTTTGGTGCAAAAGATGTAAAATGATATGCATGTTAAGTGCCAAGGTTTTCTCTAAAATGGGCCCACTGTAAAAGTCAGTGGCGTGCCAGTTCAATTCACCAAATACTTAATTAGCGCTTTTGATTTCCAAGGAACTGTGCTGGGTACTAAGGAGGCAGCAAGGATGGATAGCATCAGATGAAGGCAGACAACACCTGAACCCAGTAACTAGTCCGCAAAGCAGTTTGGGGCATCATAACATAGAAGAGGTAAAACACAGGGAGAACCTGGTGGAGCTCAAATAATTTAAAATTTCCTGCTTACGTTTTTTTTTTCTTTTTCTTCTTTTTTTAAAAAGGAAATCTTTTGGATTCCTTTTCACATGTGCCAGGTTGTTGTCTGCAGGGAAGCTGCGACCCTGTTAAATCTCCCCTATTCCCTGTTCTTCCTTTCCTCCCATATTCCATGAGCTCCTCTGCCACCAGCACTGCATTTGGAATGGCATCTATTGTGTGGGTGGTGAAACGATGGAAAGTTATTTTTGTTCTAATTATGAGAGCTGTTTTATGGAGGGGGGAGGAGAGGCAGATCACAGACAGACGCTCAACGAGGATGCTCCGAGGAGGCGTTACTAAGGTTACTAGAAAGAGGACGGCAGGTGATATTTAGGCAGGGCTTTTTCTAAAACAAAACATTTTCAAACGATGGGCGTGGGCGTAGTGTGAGCAGTGCCACACGACATTAGATGACGGGCTCCGAGCGGAAGGAAAAAATTGAGGGCTGCGACTTGAGAAAGCAAGAAGCCTCTGCCTCCCCTCCCGGCCCTGTTTTCCGCTGCCTTTGTTTTCCGGGGCTGTTCTGGCTGTAGCACAAGGTCGCTACGCCTGAGGACGGTGTCATTTAAATGTGACACGCGGCTGCGCCGGACCGGAAGCGAGGCCCAGTCGGGACCCGTAGGAAGAGGCGGGGAGCGGGCGGCGGCGGTTGTCGCCGTGACGAGGCTGAGCTGCCGGCGGGAACGGGACGGGCCCTACAGCGGCTTGCTCAGGCCGTGGGTCGTCGCTGCAGCCAACGGGAAAAAGGGAAAGGACTCTGCGGGCGTACTTGGCAGAGCAGGGAGGAGGAAAGGGGTGTGTCATAAGGGCCTTGAGTGTATTTGGGGTTGGGGAGAACGACTTCCAAACTTGTTCTTCATATGCTACTAGTTGATTACCTTTTTGTTGTTGTTGTTGTTTGGTAGGTTCTAGAGACACCCGGCGTCTCTCTTCTCGAATTTCTGTCGGCCCTTGTCTGTTGATTCGTAGCTCGAAGTGAGTGAGAGCTTTTTAGTGCAACCACTGATTTGAGATGGGTATGGGATGGATGAAGACGCCAGAGAAAGGGCGAGGGGGAGCAAGGATAGGAGGTGGTGTCGCGGTTTGTGGGAACAAGATGACGTTAATAATAGTCAACATTTACAGGATTTTACCATACTGGACTCCATTCTAAAACTCTTTATATGCTGTAACTCATTTAACATCCAGTCCTATGAGACTGGTACTCTTACAGCCTCATTTTATAGAAGGGGAAACAGGCTCAGAGAAGTTAAGGAAAGTGCACAACGACAGACATGAAAATTTCAGAGCCAGGACTGGCACTCTGGTAGGCTGATGCCAGAATATATCTCTAAGCTCCACACAGTGGTTGACCCCCATCAGAATGTAAAGAAAATGACATAAAGGGTGAGAAGCTGGTATGATTTGAACAGATGTCATAAGACAGCTGGAGCAAGGAGTTGACATGATAAAGGGTGTGAGATCTGCAGGTGATGACAGAGGTAAGGGAGGATAGAGTTGGAACTGTAGCCTTCTAACCTTTACCTCCAACCTAGGCTGGGACCTTCCTCTCTAGAATTCTGTGGGACAGGGAAGAGAGGTGTACACCCACACACTTAAGTTTGAAAAAGATCACAGACTTTATTTATTCAGGGTAGCCAGAACTAGAAATGTACCTTGTCTTAGGTCCAATGCAACAAAGTTTAGGGAGTTATTTCTTCTTTTTCCTGCTGCACTTGTAATAGTAAATCTAGTTTAAAAATTTTGATATGTCATTTGACCAGGACTAGTTCCTTGTAGCCATATGAATTGAGTATGACCTCAAAAGTCAGATCATCCATTGATTCCCCATTAATGTGTGTCCCAAATTCAGTATAATGCTGTAACCAGAGGCTTCCAACACAACTGAGTGACAACTGAGATCTTTCAGTATTTCTAAGAATTTCAGTTAAAAAAATGAATTGGAACAAGATAAAGTTAACTAGGTCAAAGGGCAAGATTGTTTACCTTGAAGAAAGAAGGTTTAAAAGAAAAAGGAAATCTCAGGGCACCTGGGTGGCTCAGTCGTTTTAAGTGTCTGCCTTTGGCTCAGATCATGATCGCAGGGTCCTGGGATTAAGCCCCACATCAGGTTCTCTGCTCAGCGGGAAGCCTGCTTCTCCCTCTCCCACTCCCCCTGCTTATGTTCCCTCTTTTGCCGTCTCTCTCTCTCTCTCTCAAATAAATAAATAAAATCTTAAAAAAAGACAGAAAGAAAAAGGAAATCTCAACATATGTTAAAGATAGGAAAGTTTTATTGAACTGATAGTGTACTGTTCAGAAATACAGTAAGTCTAATGGAATATAATAATGTTAGCATATTCCAGAGGCAATTTGGAGTAGTTGAAATCATGAGCTTAAGAATCAAGTAGTTAGTTTAGCTGCCTATTTGCTCTATAATTGATTTACTTAACTTTGTTTGTCCTTGATTTCTTCATCTGTAAAATGGAAATAATAGTTCCTAACTTGCAGAATTAGAAGCGGTGTTTGTTAAGGACCTACCATACCGTCTGGAACAAAGTTGATGATAAATACACAGCAACTGCTAGTAATCTGAGTCAAAAGTGAAGCATCACTGAACCTTGTGTGCAGTCACACGGCAGCTTCTAGATCTTGTTTTTAGTGAGAAGGTCAAAGGGTATCCCCCTAGTAATTAAGGTGGAAAGTGTTGATTCATTTTCTGAAGGGTAAGTCTGTTATTTCAAAGTGAATGAAAGTTTTAGGTGGCTGGATAGCCATGAACAGTGATATACCCACCATGATCCTTTACAATTATTATGGCTTTTAAAGATAATTTATTTTTGAACTATTCTGTTTCCTGAACTATGAGCAACTTAAGTTCTAAGTAACCAACTTTATATTCTTTTACAGATGCATGGTCATGGAGGCTATGACTCTGATTTTAGTGATGATGAACACGGTGGAGAATCTAACAAAAGGAAAAAAAGGTAAGTAATTTTTTATTGATTTGTGTTTCAGATCCTTTCTAGATTGCGATGAGGTATAAATAAATAATATTGAAAGTTTTCGGATTGTGTTTGCATATGAAGACAATGATGCTCTATTGAATGAATTTTCGTTTATTAAGCTAGAATGAATTGACTCGAGAATTTGAGAATAGTTACGTGAAAAATAATGTTTTTGCTGTGAAGGGATTTATGGAAAGGGAAGCGGGGGGAGAAAGAAATCAATTAAAACTCTTGGATTTCTCTGATGCATCTATTTTTCATTCAGCTGTTAAGGACTTGCGAACATCATAGCTAAGAGAAGGGGCTTGGTTGGTGGTCCTTTTACAAGTACGTGGCTTCAAAATGAGGTTAACATGGAGGGTAAGATTGTGATACAGTGCAGTTTTATGGTTTTGTGAATGAGCAGACTAAGTGCTCAAAGGAAGGAGCTCATGGAAGTTTTTATTGAATTGGAAGCGACAAGAACTGTCAGCAAATAAAGCCTGGGCCTTATAAGAAGGTCACATCTTGGTGATGTTGCTGTGTGAAGGGGCATTGTTTTCAGCTTTTAGTGCTTAGAAACTGATTTTATCTGTTAACTTAGGAGTGGTTGACTGATTCATATTAACCAAACTTATAAAAATTGCTTTATTATTTCACACAGAGAGCAATATATTAGGCATACTAAATGGGACTGAACATTTTTATTGGGTACTTAGTCTTCATGGATAACCAAAAGAATAGAAATAATTATAATAAATTATATTGTTTGGTTCTTCACATTTTCAAGATTTTTCATTCAAAAATACTACTTTATAAGAATAGAATTTGAGCAAATCTAGATGAATAGTTTCTACTCGAGGGTTATATCTATCTTCCTAACTAGGGCTGATCATCTATAGTCTGTATCACTTATAGTCAGCCCTTATTTTTTATATTATTGATTACCAAAACCTTCAATAGCTTTACAAACAGGAAAAGTGTGGAACGGAGAGATTAGGTAAGTTAATCTCACTTAAGGTTAAGATAGTGAATGACAGAGCCCAAGTTTGGATCTCAGAACCTGGGTGGTCTGACACTAGAACGCATTCATTTGTTAGTTTCATTTTCTCCATTTTATAAGTATTAAATAAAGTTAAGATATTAATTAAACTATTTAAGGAGACATAAAATGTCTCATTAAAGATCAGTGAGTCTTTTTTAACACTTGAATTTTTAAAAAACATGTTCCAGTTACGAAAATATGAAGAAATAAGAAACATCCTTTGAGAAAAATGAACTCTTTAGTAATTTTTCTTCTTCCCAAACCAGGACAATTGAAGATGATATATTGCTCAAAAAGCCATTTCAGAAAGAAAAACATGGAAAAGTGGCCCATAAACAAGTTGCAGCAGAATTGCTGGATAGGTATGTACCTCTGTAAATTTTTTTTTCGGTTTAAGATGTTTTTATAAACTCAGGGACTTGGGAATTTAATTCTCTTAATTAGAATAAAGACATTTGAATTTGCTTAAAATTTGTCTTTACAGGGAAGAAGCAAGAAATAGAAGGTTTCACCTCATAGCCATGGATGCTGTATCCTTTTTATATTTCTAGATTTTTCTAACTAATAGAATATTTTAAAATTTACTTTTTTATTTCATAAAATCATGTGAAGTCAGGTAGACCCATATTATATTTTTAAAGGTAACTGTTTATTGATGTGCAGTCTTGTCATTTATACTTTTAAATACAATTCTTTTATTAACACATAAGAAAGACTGAGAGACAGAAATAATAAAACATATTACTAATGGTCTATAAGTAGGTTTACAAAGTCCATGAACTTGCAGATGTTTTTCCAACCTGTTTTTGCCAAGCTCTCAACATTTCTCATTTTAATACTGCTCTTATCTTTAGTCTCATTTTAACTCTTACTCTCTTACTACCTGGTTCTGGGCGTTCTTTGTAAAACCTGTATCTAGCAGTAGATGTGTCTTTGGGCTGTCCTCAGGCCTGTTGTGGCTTCATCTCTCAGGCATGGCTTGGGGTTGTCGTCAGGCTATATCATACTTCCCTATTATGGCTACGTCTCATCTCAACTTTTTGGTAAGACTGTGGCTCGTTACACTAACTGCTACTACTGGCCATCCATATTACTGTTGGGAATATTGGAGAATGGAAGAGAAGCCAAGCAAGACCTGAAGTGTTTCTGGGTATTTATTACTATAGTCAGGATTAAGAGAAGGAGACAATGGCAAGTAGATACATCCCCTACCTATTGACATCTGTTTCACTTTGTTATCATTTCCTAATCCTTTTCTTTAAGTTATAGAAATTCTCTTACCACCAATTTATTCCTCTTATCTTCTAACCCAATAGCTGAACTTTCCCATGCATCTCATCTGCCTTGTTCCTTTGGCATTTCAACATCTATTGTGCCTCCTATGACACCACTTATTTGGGGGTGTTGGGGTATCTAGTTACAGCCTGGTGAGGGTGAAAGTGTAGGTTCCCTTTTCTGGCATGGGTGGAGGTGGGGCCACAATTATTTCTAGAATTTTTGGCTGGAGTAGAGTGGGTACTGTCTAAAAGTTACCTGTCTTGTTAGGCTGCCCTCTATCTTGGTTATTCAGTTAGAGCAGGCTTTGTTGGGACTGTTCTTGTTGGCATTTTCAGCTTGCCAGCTTCATTTTCAAGTCTGAGTTTATGAGTCAAGAAGAAAACCTGAGGAGCTTACCACCGTGTCATACCATGGGTCTTGAGCTCCGTAGCTGTTATGCCTTCTTCTCCTCACCTTTCAGAATCTTCTTATATTTGTTTTAGATAGAAGTTCCAAGGTTTTTAGTTGTTCTTAGTGGGAAGAATAGGGAGAGGTACATCTTTGTCTACTCCATCTTCCTGGAAGCAAGGTCCCACTCAGCACCTGCTTTTGTAAACAAAGCTTTATTGGCACATATCCGTGCTTACTCATTGAGGTGTTAACTGTGCCTACTTTCATGCTGAAATGACAGAGCTGAGCTGTTGTGACTGGTACCATATTGTCTGCATATTGACCATTGACAGAAAAAGTTTGTTAACCTAAAAGATTGAAGTGACTTGCCATGGTCATATGACCAGTTAGAGATAGACTAAGAACTAGAAAGAACCCAAATCTCTGGATATCTGGCTTTTCTCTTTTTTCTTTTCTGAAAGGTTAGCTGCTTTGTTGCCAGTCTTAGAAGTATTATATTCTGATTCAGTAATCTGTTAGAACATACTGTGATGAATTAAGTCATTATTTACCTTTGATATAATAGGGTGTAGTCAGACAGTATTATGGATGAGGTCAGTTCTGTTATTCGCATGTTCAGCTCTGGAGAGAATACTGTTGAGCTTTTTAAAACAAAAAGTAAAATGCTCATATATCTTGTTATATTGCATTAAAAATAAACATGACTAAATTCTGAAATATTAAAAGAAAGTATAAAAAAAGAACATCTAATTATATTTACAGGTTTTTTTTTTGATAGCAAGCATTTCTATTTATTTCAGGACATAATGTACTATTTCGAACCATGGAGGATACTAAATTTATAACTATTTAAATATCCATAGGGTATTTTATTTTTGTAAAGATAGGCTCGAAAAATCATAAACTGAATAGATTAATAATATAACACACATCAAAATTATATTTAAAAAGGAGGCGGTGACTCTAGTAGCTCTGTCCTGGTGTTAAAGATGGTATAAAGATACTTTCTTAGAATACCACCAAGTACTCAAACATTTGTAAATGCAGGTGTTATCAAAGTCTATCTCTGATTCTAGCAAAGAGAAACCATCCAAATTTTATTCTTTATATTACGGACATGATTTAACTATATCACTCTGGCATGTGGTATTATTGTTTTTCCTACTGTAGCAAGTCCTAGTTTTCCTAAGACCTTTCCCCTGACTATTCTGGAAATCAAATAAATTTATCATGTATTTCAAACCTTCAAATTAGAATGTTATCCTCATAAATGTATTTGCCAGGTTGGTATATTCACATATATCCTTTCCAATTTTAGGCTAAGCGAAAGACATGCCCTTAGAGCTTTATTAATGTATTAAAGGAAGACAGCCCATCTTATTATCAAGAGAAACTGTGATCCATGGAGCATCTGATAGAGAAAATATTGATTTTGATACATTATCTTCTTTTATTCAAATACCAGTCTGATCACACATGGTCCAAGAACACTTAAATAATAAGCCACATATAAACAGATCTTAAAGATTGGTCTTCAAACATTATAGCCAATGATTCCACGCTTGCCTATGATCTTGCCGACATAAAACCACATCTACACCTTGGTGGCCACCAAACCATTCAGCAGAGCTTCCTTAACTGTGAGCTGTTTGAAGCTACCAGTTTGAGCACTCTTGACTATTTTTTTCAAGCTCTGAATAGCTGTAGGGATCTCAGCAGGGGTTGGAGGAACCAGCTCAACCTTGGCATAGTGCCAAAATGTGGCCAGTCGAGGCTTTGAGTAAGTCACAGCAGTGTTCACCAGCGCTGGGGCCTTCTCTGCAAGGTTACAGACAAATTGGGCCATGGTTCCAAGCTGGAAGGTCATATTTACAGGTTTTTGAAAGCCTAACGTTAGGATTGAATATTATAAAAGTTGTATCTTCTATTTTAGAGGCTTTATCATTACTGGAATAACTAAATTATATGTTATAGTAATAAAAGTTAAATTATACTCCTTATCTTTAGTTTTAGAAACTATAATTTATTTTTCATATTATGAATAAAATGAATATTGGTGTGAGGCTGTGTGTATTTCAGCAATAGAATAGGAAGGTCTCTTTTTCCCCAGGTAGAGCTATATTTTATCACAAGAGTAGTATATGCTTGAAAAATGTTCCAAACAACAGAAACAGTATTCAGTAGAAAGTGAAAGCCTCTCTGCTCTATAGTATTGACTCCTAACAATTAATATTTACCCTTTTAGATGTATTTTTTTAAAAGATTTATTTATTTCCGAGAAAGAGCACGTGAGTGGTGGGGAGGGGCAGAGAGAGAGGGAGACAAGCAGACTCACCACTGGGCATGGAGCCCCACGTGGGGCTCGATCCCAGGACCCTAAGATGGTGACCTGAGCTGAAATCAAGAGTCAGATGGATGTTCTAGTATTAGAAGTCCTAGCCACAGCAATCAGACAACAAAAAGAAATCAAAGGCATCCAAATCGGCAAAGAGGAAATCAAACTCTCACTCTTCGCAGATGATATGATACTTTATGTGGAAAACCCAAAAGACTCCACCCCAAAACTGCTAGAACTCATACAGGAATTCAGTAAAGTAGCAGGATATAAAATCAATGCACAGAAATCAGTGGCGTTCCTATACACCAACAACAAGACAGGAGAGACAAATCAAGGAGTTGATCCCATTTACAATTGCACCCAAAACCATAAGATACCTAGGAATAAATTTAACGAAAGAGGCAAAGGATCTGTACTCAGAAAACTATAAAATACTCATGAAAGAAATTGAAGAAGACACAAAGAAATGGAAAAACGTTCCATGCTCATGGATTGGAAGAACAAACATTGTGAAGATGTCAATGCTACCTAGAGCAATCTACACATTCAATGCAATCCCCATCAAAATACCATCCACTTTTTTCAAAGAAATGGAACAAATAATCCTAAAATTTGTATGGAACCAGAAAAGACCCCGAATAGCCAGAGGAATATTGAAAAAGAAAAGCAAAGCTGGCGGCATCACAATTCCGGACTTCCAGCTCTATTACAAAGCTGTCCTCATCAAGACAGTATGGTACTGGCACAAAAACAGACACATAGATCAATGGAACAGAATCGAGAGCCCAGAAATGAACCCTCAACTCTATGGTCAACTCATCTTTGACAAAGCAGGAAAGAATGTCCAATGGAAAAAAGACAGTCTCTTCAACAAATGGTGTTGGGAAAATTGGACAGCCACATGCAGAAGAATGAAACTGGACCATTTCCTTACACCACACACAAAAATAGACTCCAAATGGTTGAAAGACCTAAATGTAAGACAGGAATCCATCAAAATCCTAAAGGAGAACACAGGTAGCAACCTCTTCAACCTCAGCCGCAGCAACTTCTTCCTAGAAACATCGCCAAAGGCAAGGGAAGCAAGGGCAAAAATGAACTATTGGGATTTCATGAAGATAAAAAGCTTTTGCACAGCAAAAGAAACAGTAAACAAAACCAAAAGACAACCGACAGAATGGGAGAAAATATTTGCAAATGACATATCAGATAAAGGGCTAGTATCCAAAATCTATAAAGAACTTATCAAACTCAACACCCAAAGAACAAATAATCCAATCAAGAAATGGGCAGAACACATGAACAGACATTTTTCCAAAGAAGACATCCAAATGGCCAGCAGACACATGAAAAAGTGCTCAACATCGCTCGGCATCAGGGAAATCCAAATCAAAACCTCAATGAGATACCACCTCACACCAGTCAGAATGACTAAAATTAACAAGTCAGGAAGCGACAGATGTTGGCGGGGATGCAGAGAAAGGGGAACCCTCCTACACTGTTGGGGGGAATGCAAGCTGGTGCAACCACTCTGGAAAACAGTATGGAGGTTCCTCAAACAGTTGTAAATAGAGCTACCATACAATCCAGCAATTGTACTACTGGTTATTTACCCCAAAGACACAAATGTAGGGATCCGAAGGGGTAGGTGCACCCCAATGTTCATAGCAGCGATGTCCACAATAGCCAAACTGTGGAAAGAGCCAAGATGTCTATCGACAGATGAATGGATAAAGAAGATGTGGTATATATACACCATGGAATATTATGCAGCCATCAAAAGGAATGAGATCTTGCCATTTTTAACGACATGGTTGGAACTGGAGGGTGTTATGCTGAGTGAAATAAGTCAATCAGAGAAAGACATGTATCATGACCTCACTGATATGAGGAATTCTTAATCTCAGGAAACAAACTGAGGGTTGCTGGAGTGGTGGGGTGTGGGAGGGATGGGGTGGCTGGGTGATAGACATTGGGGAGGGTATGTGCTATGGTGAGCGCTGTGAATTGTGCAAGACTGTTGAATCACAGATCTGTACTTCTGAAACAAATAATGCAATATATATTAAGGGAAAAAAGAAGAAGATAGCAGGAGAGGAAGAATGAAGGGGAGTAAGTCAGAGGGGGAGACGAACCATGAGAGACGATGGACTCTGAAAAACAAACTGAGGGTTCTAGAGGGGAGGGGGGGTGGGGGGATGTGTTAGCCTGGTGAATAGTATTAAAGAGGGCACATTCTGCGTGGGGCACTGGGTGTTATGCACAAACAATGAATCATGGAACACTACATCAAAAACTAATGACGTAATGTATGGTGATTAACATAACAATAAAAAATTATAAAAAAAAGTCAGATGGATGTTCAACCAATTGAGCGACCGAAGCGCCCCCTTTTAGATATTTTTTTAACTTTGTAAGCATGTATAGTAGGTTTTGCATATTTAAAAAACTAAGTAGACTTATACTGTTTTTCTTTACTTACTCATATCATAGACACAGAACAACTCCTGAGCAAATCAAATCCTTAATTTTTTGCATTTCAGTATCAAAGGCACACAAAATTTGTAAATGACTATATTTTATACTATGGTGGCAAAAAAGAAGACTTTAGGCGATTGGGGTAAGTGTCATGAAATTTACATAGAATGGGAGGAAATTATGGATGTGTTTAAAGACCCACAGCTACTGTGTCTTCTGATTCTGTCATTCTCTCCTGCTTTCCATTCCAATTTCCTTATAATATCCTGGAGTGAAGAGGCTGTCTATAACTTCTTGCTAAGTACTTCATCATGAACCCCATTTCTCTGGCAACAGGCCTCAGGTAGCCTGCTGAGCCAGATCTGTGTTTGGTGAGGTTATGTGAGGAATATTCATGTGCCTGATTATGCAGTAAATTTTTTTTTTTTTAAATTTTTGGGCAAGGATCTTTGAAATAATTAACTTTTTAGACCTTAGTGTTTGGGATTGCTTTTTAAAAGGTAGGGCAAACAGGAAAAAAGCCAACTCCTTCCTAATATTTGAGGCTCTTCTATCAGAGCCTCTTGGTTATGTGTGGGTTTTTTTCTCTGACTTAATAATTTTCTGAGTTTGGTAGAGCCTTAAAAAACTTTATATGATCTCATCTACCCCAAATTTATCTCCCTTCTCAATTTAGCCTGTATTCTCCAACAATTCCTTGTTCTACCCCCAAACTGTTAGCATCTTAAAATATCATCCCTTCCCCCCATTCTCTTCTGCCCTTACTTAGTCTTTCTAGGAAGCCATAGTAAAATGAGGTATGGAAAACTCTTCATACAGGTTTTTTTTTTTAAAGATTTTATTTTCTTATTTGACAGAGAGACACCATGAGAGAGGGAACACAAACAGGGGAGTGGGAGAGGGAGAAGCAGGCTTCCTGCCGAGCTGGGAACCCCATATGGGGCTGAGTCCCAGGACCCTGGGATCATGACCTGAGCCAAAGGCAGATGCTTAATGACTGAGCCACCCAGGCGCCCCTTCATACAGTTTTTTAAATGTGATCTCAGTGGGATGGGGTTACTGTCACTTTTTAGATTCTAAAACTTACTTTCATTATTTTTCCTTATCCACTTAGTGTTTATTCAGGTTTCTCCTCCTGGCTTTGGTGATTTAGCACCATCTGTATAATTGAAGCCAATATGAAAGGTGGATGGATGCCTTATCCACTTAACTTGCTTCTGTAGCAGCACTCTTTATAAGTGTTTTGAAAATATGGAAAATTTTTTTTTTAAAGATTTATTTATTTGAGGGATAGAAAGAGAGCGAGAGAGAGCAGGAGTGGAGAGGAGAGGGAGAAGCAGGCTGGATCCCAGGACCCTGGGATCATGACCTGAGCAGAAGGCAAATGCTTAACCAACTGAGCCACCCAGGTGCCCCAATATGGAAATTGTTTTTATAAGTATATGTACATATGTATATATTCACACATAAAACTATCTTAATCTTGATGTATTTTTTCTCGTGTTAAAAAATTCTCACAGAACTAACCTCCTAAATTTGACTAATTTTGTGTTTATATGTAATTGAAATAGTTTTATTTTCCAGGGAAAATGACAAGACAGACATGGATGTTATACGAGAAAATCATAGATTCCTATGGAATGAGGAGGATGAAATGGACATGAATTGGTAATTTTTGCCATCTGAGATGTAATGCATAAATTGCTTTAGTCCTGTCTCTCCTGCTCTCTCCGTGTTTTCTTACCCTGTCAGCTGTCCAGGGCATTCAGCCCCGGCATGGAGGAGCTCTGAATGGAGGACATAAAAACATGCCTCAGAGTATTTGTGTCTGGTTTGGTTCTTTTGGTAATTTTTAGCAATTTTAACTGACTTCTCATTGCTTGACTTTGTCTTGGAAAGAAAATGTATTACATTTTTACTGTATTGTTTGTTGTCCTGTAATAGGCTTTTTAAAAAACTTTTAAAATATTTTGGGGAAAAGTAATACCTGAAAGTGGTTTTAAGAATGCAAACATTGCAAAAGGTGAAAAGCGAGGAGTAAGACTCCTCTGTCAGTCTTCCAGTTTCCCTCCCTGAGAGAGCCACTATTAGTAGTTAATATTCAGGTATTCTATGCACATTTAAGTAATAGACCTCTTTTAAAACATTAATATTTATATCATATATGTTATTTATTTGACATTGCTTCCAAGTAGCAAACTGTGGTTGAATTTCTAAATGTAAAAAATTTATGTTTTTTTATGGATCTAGGGAGAAGAAACTTGCAAAGAAATACTATGATAAATTATTCAAGGAATACTGCATAGCAGATCTCAGTAGATACAAAGAAAATAAGGTATGCCTTTCAAATATTTATAGAAGGTTCTTATTTAAGTACAGTATTACTTTTTGTTATACTGTGACACCCCACATTATTCTTTTAAAGGTACTAAATGAGCTAGGTTATCCTGCATCTATGAAATATCATTTGGACGATTTAACCTCTGCAGCTATGAAATTTACAAAGGGCCCCTTAGTCAGGGGTGCTTTGTGAACTGAGGCATGAATAGTCTAAAATTAAACACAAGTGGCTACTGGATCCTGTTTCCTCCTGACTCTGGCCTAGAGCCTCTACTGATTATAATGAATGATTTGACACTGCAGAATGATGTCTTGTTTCATAGATGATGTTTGAAAATGTTAGACTTTTTTTTCAAATAAATTACCATCTGTAAAGAGGCAGATGCACATCTTCTTTTATACCAATGTCTATTCTAGTAGAATTAACTCTTATTAGTGCTATTTAGTAATGGCAGATTTCCGTTCCTGCTTTACATCTTACTTTAGTTGATACTAAAGTGATTTTTATTTCTATCTCAAATTTCACATTTGCAGCTAGAGAAGGTGACCTGGAACAGATGATCTCAGTTTGAAATGGGAGAGGGAATGTTGCATAAATCTGTATGTTTTGGATAGTGTATATTTGTATTAAGACAGACAATCTATTTAAAAAGTTGTCTTAGATTTATTTATTATAAGAATTTCTTTTTCATTTAATTAGTTAAATCTCAGAACCATGATTGGTTTAATATTTTTTTCCATAGTGCCTTTAATATGTGGGTTGCTTCACAATATTCTTATAGATAGGAGTGTCCAGTTTTACAATCCTATTTACAAACCCATGCACATCATGTATCCCAAAGACTTCCTCGGTTTCTTAGGAGCTAGCTCTCCTCTCTGTACTAGTTATTGATCACATCAAATCCAAAAGGCACCATGAGGAGTTACTTGAAGTTACTACACTGCAAGTTGAGTATGAAATACAATCTTTCTAGGAGCACATAATAAAGCAGCTTTTTCATTGCTGGCTCATTTGTTGGTTGCTTTTCAGTATTAAGGACTGGGCAGGGTGCTGTGAATTAAAACATGACTGCCGTTCAAAAAAAACCCAAAACTATAATCTAGTTGAGGGGAGAAAGTGTACATAAAACAATTAAATATTTGTATTCTCCATTCAAAAAACATAATATATTACTGGAAAACATACTTTAAAGAGGATACTCTTGAAACAAATTATATTTTCTTATTAGACATGATGAATAATTACATATGAGGGTAAATCCAAGTAAGAAATCAGAAATAGGAAATGTGGAATGAGGCAGATGCTTTTTTTTTTTTTAACTGTTTTTTAGGGGTAGTTTTAAGTTCACAGCAAAATTGAGGGGAGGGTACAGAGATTTCCCATATACCCTTTACCCCATACGTATGAAGGGTATCGTTTCTAAAGGAAAAGATGACTGTTTTTTGGCATACCATGTTTGAGTTAAGAATGGTGCCTTTGATTTCCTTGCTAGGATGCATTTTCTCATAGTTTTATTTATACAAAGAGTGTTTTATTCACTTTTTACTAATCAGCTCCTTGCTCACTGCTTATTACTTGGGGCATTTTTAGTGAATTCCAGCCTTTGTCCCACACACCTATCCCCTTCCTTATTACTTCTTCCCTTTCATCATTGAGAATTTGGTTGAATTGTTAGATCAGTTAGGATTAGAATCAGCTGCAAGGACTGACGCACTCCTAAATAATACTGACTTAAATGAGCTAGAAGTTTATTTTTCTTCTACATAGAAGTCCAAGTAGATGGTGATGGAATTTTGTGTTTTCAGGAAGTTAGGATCTGTTTGTCTTATTGCTTGAATGTGTGATCTCTGTGCTAGAAGGTAAAGTAAGAGAAGGAGGCTTAGCACCAAATCCTGAGTAACTCCAGTATTTAATCCAGCCTATCAGCAGGAAAATGTATGTCAGGAAAGAATATAAAAACTCACTGAGGCAAAACCTCTATACAACCTTTAACTAGTAGGACATACCGTATTTGTTTGTTATATTTCTTATCCCCTATAAGATTATAACCTTCTTAACAATAGACACTATTTTCACAATCATCTTATATCTTTAGCAGAGTGCCAAGCCCCGTAAGTAGTTGCTTAATACTTATTTGTTGAATAGATTAATGAATGGAAGAAAAAGTTGGGAAACTATTGCTGTACACATTTGTCTGTGCTTCAGTGGACATCCCAACATATATGTTGGATGGCAAGCAATCCTTACATACAAGTATAGGCTTAAAAATAGAACTAAACAGAGTTATTATTTTTTTAAGTATTTTATTATTATAAACAGAGTTATTTTGGATGTTTTATTTTTTTTCCTAGCCTGGAGGGGGGTTTATTTTTATTGGATTTTAATCAGAATATTTTCAAATATTTGAGCCCCCAGTTGCATTTAAACTACAAAATTGCCTAATTCATATAGTAGGCGATAAAATAAAAATAGACCGTTAACTAGGCATTGAACATTTCATCTGAATTATCTCTCTTAATACAATAACCTTTAAGATTGGGGTTTTTATACATAAAAAGGAAGTAGACTGAGAAGTTAAGAGACTTTCCAAGGCCACAGAGGTAGTTAATGAATGGTAGAGCTTACATTGGTTCTGCATGATTCTAGAGCTGAGCTTTTAAGTATTATAATAAACTGAATAGAAAACGAAATCATTTACTAAACCTACAGAAAATTAGCATATGGGTATGAAAGATCTTAAAAAGGCAGTGGAGAAAAATTATTTTTAGCCAAAAAACAAAGTTACGTTTAGGAATCTAGAGGGAAGTTTAACAACTTTCCACATTAGGACTCCAGAGGGTCCCCTTTCTCTTTCATGTTCATCACTTTGCCAGTGGGGAAAGAGCCATACATGAATGAATGATTGTGGTTGTGTTCCAATAAAACTTTATAAAATAGGCAGCAGGCCATAGTTTGCTAACCCCTGGGATACTATGTACCAGGTACTATTCTAAGTACTATTCTATTCTCAGGTACTATTCTATTATGTGTATTATCCCATTTGAACCTCTTAGTCCAAAGAAGTAGGTATTATATTATCTTTACATTACATATGAGGAAACTGAGGCATAAGAACATTAAATACCTTGTCCAGTATTATAAAGCTGTTAAGTGGTGGAGCTAAGATGTAAACCCAGACAATCCAGCTCTTTTGCACTATAGTATATTGCCTCTTTACTGGACCATAACCTCTTTTTTTTTCTGTCAGTGTCATAAAACAAGATACATATTTTTTATTAATTTAGGTATTGTGCCCTAGTACTTGTATCTTTTATTAGGTAGTTTAAAAGTAAAGAAGAGGAGCGCCTGGGTGGCTCGGTCGGTTAAGCGTCTGCCTTTGGCACACGTCATGATCCCAGGGTTCTGGGATCGAGCCCAGCATTGGGCTTCCTGCTCAGCAGGGAGCCTGCTTCTTCCTCTCCTCCTGGCTTGTTCTCTCTGTCGCTCTCTCTGTCTCAGTCTCTCAAATAAATAAATAAAAATCTTCAATAAAAAAATAAATAAAAGTAAAGAAGATTATTCCTTAACAGAAAAGTTGGTAATTGTTCAAATGTATTTTTAAATACCTGGAATCCTATAAGGAGAAAAAAGCTATCACAATGAAAATTAGGTTTGCTTCTTCTTTTTTTTTTAACTTTTTATTTTAGTCACCCGGTGCTCATTACAAGTACACTCCTAATCAGCATCACCTATTTAACCATACCCCACCTCCACCTCCCTGCTGGTAACCATCAGTTCTCTATACATAAGAGTCTGTTTTTTAGTTTGTCTTTCTCTTTTTTTCCCTTTGCTCATTTGTTTCTTAAATTCCACATGTGAGTGAAATCATACAGTATTTGTCTTTCTTTGACTGACTTATTTCACTTAGCATTATACTCTAGCTCCATCCATGTTGTTGCAAATGGCAAGACTTCATTTTTTATGGCTAAATAATACTCCAGTGTGTGTGTGTGTGTGTGTGTGTGTGTGTGTGTGTGTGTGTGTGTGTGTTACATCTTTATCCATTCATCAGTTGATGGATACTTGGATTGCTCTCATATCTTGACTATTGTAAATAATGCTGCTGTAAACCAAGGGGTGCATGTATCCCTTTGAATTAGTGTTTTTGTTTCTTTTGGTAAATACCCAAATAGTGCCATTGCTAGATTGTAGAGTAGTTCTATTTTTAACTTTTTGAGGAACCTCCATACTGTTTTCCAGAGTGGCCATACCAGTTTGCATTCCCACCAATGGTGCATGAGGGTTCCCCTTTCTCCACATCCTCACTAAAACCTGTGTTGTTTTTAGCCATTCTGACAGGTGGGATATGATATCTCCCTGTAGTTTTGATTTGCATTTCCTTCATGATAAATGATGATGAGCATCTTTTCATGTGTCTGTTGCCCATCTGTATGTCTTCTTTAGAGAAATGTTTGTTTGTGCCTTCTGCCCATGTTTTAATTGGATTGTTTTTTGGGTGTTGAGTTGTTTAAGTTCTTTATATATTTTGGATACTAACCCTTTATCAGACATGTCATTTTCAGATATCTTCTCTCATTCTATAGATTGCCTTTTAGTTTTGTTGATTGTTTCCTTCACTGTGCAAAAGCTTTTTATTTTGATTTAGTCCCAATAGTTTACTTTTGCTTTTGTTTCCCTTGCCTCAACGGACCTATCTAGAAAAAAGTTGCTATGGTCAATGTCGGAGAAATTATTGCCTGTGCTCTTTTCTAGGATTTTTATGGTTTCAGGTCTTTAATCCATTTTGAATGTATTTTTGTGTATGGTATAGGAAAGTGGCCCAGTTTCATTCTTTGGCTTGTTGCTGGCCAGTTTTCCCAACACCATTTGTTGAAAAGACTGTCTTTTTCCCATTAGATATTCTTATCTGTTTTTTGAAAGATTAATTGACCATATAATTATGGGTTCATTTCTGGGTTTTCTATTCTGTTCCGTTGATCTATGTGTCTGTTTTTGTGCCAGTACTGTGCTGTTTGTAATGTAACTTGGAAGTCTGGAATTGTGATGCCTCCAGCTTTTCTTCTTCAAGATTGCTTTGGCTATTCAGGGTCTTTTGCGGTTCTACACAAATTTTAGGATTGTTAGTTCTAGTTCTGTGATAAATGCTGTTGGTATTTTGATAGGGATTGCATTAAATGTGTAGATTTCTTTGGGTAGTATAGACATTTTAACAATATTTGTTCTTCCAGTCCATGAGCATGGAATGTCTTTCCATTTCTTTGTGTTTCTTCACTTTATTTCATCAGTGTTTTAGTTTTCAGAGTACTGGTCTTTCACCTCTTTGGTTAGGTTTATTCTTAGATAGCATATTATTTTTGGTGCAATTGTAAATGGGATTGTCTTCTTAATATCTCTTTCTCTTGCTTCATTATTGGTGTATAGAAATGGAACAGATTCTGTACTTTGATTTTATATCCTGAGACTTGATTGAATTTGTTGATCAGTTAGTCATTTTTTGGTAAAGTCTTCCAGATTTTCTATATCTAGTATCATATCATTGCAAATAGTGAAAATTTTACTTCTTCCTTACCGATTTGGATGCCTTTTATTTCTTTTTGTTATCTGCTGTGGCTATTTTGTGAGTTGCTTGACTGGTGTTTTTCAAAATATTCATTTTTACTGCTTTTGTGTTTCCTACCTTCATACTCTCATTTTTGGTTTTTCATTTCCTCTCAAGAAGTCCACCTTTATTTATTTATTTATTTTTTAAAAGATTTTATTTATTTGACAGAGAGAGACAGAGACAGCGAATAGAGGGAACACAAGCAGGGGGAGTGGGAGAGGGAGAAGCAGGCTTCCCACCGAGCAAGGAGCCCAGTGCAGGGCTCGATCCCAGGACCCTGGGATCATGACCCAAGCCGAAGGCAGATGCTTAATGACTGAGCCACCCAAGCGCCCCAAGTCCCCCTTTATTTTATTTTATTTTATTTTTTTAAACTTTTTTATTTTATTTTATTTATTTATTTATCAGAGAGAGAGAGAGAGAGAGAGTGCACAAGCAGGGGAATGGCAGGCAGAGGAAGAAGCAGGCTCCCTGCTGAGCAAGGAGTTGGATTTGGGACTCGATCCCAGAACCCCGGGATCATGACCTGAGCCGAAGGCAGACGCTCAACTGACTGAGCCATCCAGGCGTCTCTCAAAGAGTCCCCTTTAATATTCCTTGCAAGGCTGGTTGAGTGGTCATGACCTCCTTTAGTTTTTGTTTGCCTGGGAAACTTTATCTCTCCTTCTATTCTGAATGGTAGCCTTGCTGGATAGAGTATTTTTGGCTGTAGGTTTTTTCTATTCAGTACTTTGAATAGATCATGCCATTCCTTTCTGGTTTGGAAAGTTTCTGCTGAAAAATCTGCTGATAACCTTATGGGGTTTCCTTTGTGTGTAACTGTCTTGTCTTGCTGCTTTTAATATTTTTTCTTTATCAGTCTATTTTGTCATTTTAATTATAATATGTCTCGGCGTGGGTTTGCTTTTGTTGATTTTGTTGGGGGTTCTCTTTGCCTTCTGGATGTGGGTAACTGTTTCTTTTCCCACAGTAGGGAAGTTTTCAGCTATTATTTCTTCTAATAAATTCTCTGCCCCCTTTTCTCTTCTTCTAGGACTCTACTATAATACAAATGTTACTACATTTGATGGAGTCACTGAGTTCCCTAAGTCTGTTAACACTTTGCATAATTTTTTTCTCTCTTTTGTTCATCTTGATTACCTTCCACTACTCTGTCCTCTAGGTCATTAATTCGTTCCTCTGCTTCTTCTTGCCTGTTGTTTATGCCATCGAGAATGTTTCTCATTTCATTTATTGAGCCCTTTATTTCTGCTATGTTATTCCTTATCTCTGTGTTTCAATGATGCCTTCCACTCTTCTCAAGTCCAGTGAGTTTCCTTATGATCATTGCTTTAAATTCTTCATCAGGCATGTTACTTATATCTGTTTTGCTTAGATCTCCATCTATGACCTTGTCCTGTTCTTTCATTTAGGACAAATTCCTCTGTCTTCTCATTTTGTCTAAGTCTCTGTGCTTGTTTGTGTGTTAGGAAAGTCAGCTCTGTCTCCTGTTCTTGAGGGTACTGGCTTTATGAAGAAGAGGTCCTGTAGTGCCCTGCAGTGTAGTGTCCCCTCTTCTCCAGGGCTTGGTGCTTCTGGGAGTGTCTCCTGGGTGTACTACATGCACTCTGCTTTTGTGTCCTGGCCGCTTTATCTTTCAGGCCAGTTGTCTGCAAAGGTTCTCTTTGCCTGTCATAGGCAGTGTTTGGTCTCTGACCTGAATGTGGTACGTTTTAACTAGGTATGCTCTGGTCTGCTTGTGAAATGAGACCTGTCACTGACATTACCAGAACCAAGGCCTTGCAAGACTCCCTGGTAGGGAGACATGGTGTGGAAGGGGTTTGGGCTAGTTGTCTGGGGAAGGGGGCCCATTGTGCTGGGACAGAGGCAAGTGTGCCTGTGAAGCAGAGATTCTCTGGAGCATGGGGACGGGTAGGGCTTGGTGTAAGCAGGTTAGATAGTGAGGGTCAGCACTGCACTGGTTTCCACAGGTGGCCCTGTGTTTATTCCGAGGGGCAGGGAAGGGAAATGGTGCTGGCCAGTTTCTTTATCCCCAGAGGGGTCTTTCTGTGAACACTGCCTTTCTGGGACATGCTCAGAGATGAGCAACTGACCTCTGCACTGTGTGCCCCAGGCACTCCTCAGATCACTGTTTCTATGCTGTATACCCATGGGGTGTTTGACCTGCCTTTTGTCCAAGAGCAGCCCCAATGTCCTCCAAGTTGTGCCAGAGCCAAGCATGCTGACCTTTAAAACTCCAGACTTTTGGAGTTGCAAGAACTCACCAAATTTTGCCTCCCTTGTTTTCCAAGCCAATTGCTATGTGGATTCATTTGCCCCACGCGCTCCCCCGTGTGCTAGTCTGTCTCTCGCCCCTCTCCCTGACCATAGCTCCCTCCCCACCAGCCACAATCTGTTTCTCTCCAAAGCCACATCTCCACACTTTCTACTTACTTTGATGTGGCCTCTTCTCTAACTAACCTTTAGTTGTGAAGTTTGTTCTGCCAGTCTACAGATGGATTTCTGGGGTATTTAGGATAACTTGATAGTTACCTAGTTGTATTCATGGGACAAGTCAAGCCTAGGGTCCTACTCTGCTGCCATCTTCCCTTCCTGGTGAATTAGGTTTGCTTTATAGATTGGTAAATGTCATGTCAGTTGTTGGCTGTATGTTTAGATGTATATACAGTTTAAATAGTGTTTAAATTTACACTGGCATAAATGTAATTTTTTTCTCATTAGTTTGGATTTAGGTGGCGAATAGAAAAAGAAGTAATTTCAGGAAAAGGTAATTCTTTTTTGAAATTTTACTTTTTAATAGGATAAGGTTATTTTGTTGTATTATTGAAGTCATTGGGTAAGATTATTCTTCATTATACAATAAATGGTTATCTATAAAAGTAAAATTAGAGACAATGTATTCATGATATTTTACTAGCAAAGGTCAAAATATAATGCTTTAGTGATTTTTAC
Source organism: Callorhinus ursinus (assembly GCF_003265705.2). Taxonomy (NCBI): domain Eukaryota; kingdom Metazoa; phylum Chordata; class Mammalia; order Carnivora; family Otariidae; genus Callorhinus; species Callorhinus ursinus. Next base: position 25,032,225 of record NW_027397082.1, read on the forward strand.
CTTTATATTTTTGCTTTTAGAGTATTCAATGGAGATTAAGTAGAAAATGTTTAAAGAGTTAAATCAGACTAATAAAGGATGAATACTTGAGTTTTTCTTTTTATCAACTTTTAGAATAATGAGTTGGTATTACTGTATTCCAGTCTAATCAGATTTTGAATGTAGAGATTAAATATCACTTTGAAACTAATAGAATTTTTGGACAGGCTAGTTCTTACTTTGGGATGTAATTGAGATTGAGCCTGAATATTTAGTCTTATGGCAAAAGATCAAACATTTGGTAGGCAATCAATAAATGCTTTTTATATGCATTGTTGTAATCTACTCATAAATCTCTGAAAAATTAATATCTTTGTACTGTCTTATGATATAAAAGCTCTTTATTGATAAGTGCATTTTAAAGTGTTAATGCTTCTGAAAACTACAAAAGAGCATTTAGGAAATAATTTTAAACTAATAACTTAAAGAACCTTTAAACTGAAAATAAAGGTTGCACTTTAAAATGATTAAACATTGATGCCATCCTTGTGGATCATTTACATCTTCCATAAATTGGATGTCTGTGTGAAGTATAAAACTGGATTTGCAATAAAATAAAATTAAGGAATAGGATTTTTTTTTTTTTTTTAGATGAAGGATCAGCCCTGAAGATACTCTAAAGGAGAAGGAAAAAGAATAAATTTAAAGCTAGTTTTAACTTTTCTTAGTATTACATTTTAGTTTGTGTTTTTATCTAAATAATGAGAAATTTTGAAAATCTCACAGTTTTAAAATTTCATACTTTTATTAAATGGAATTTTCAGGTGATGGTAAGTAATGCTGCCTTTAAAAAAATTGATGAGCATTCTTTAAGTTACTATAACTGAAAAAAAGGATTAGTTGGTAAGAGAAAGCTATTGCTCTGATTTAGAATCATAATTTTGTTGCTGTTTTAAAAATAGAGCCATTACTGAACGTGCACAGATTTCATGAACTATTCATTTGGAATGAGTAAAAAAAATGCCAGTTTAGAAAAGTTATAGGTTGTTTGGACTGATAATTTTCAAAATTCATTTTATTTCTTTTTATGAAAAGTTTAGATTTGTTTCTGTTGGTGCAAATTATTGAGATAAAAATTCTTTTTTGTTTGTACAAATACAAGGTTCATCTTCTGCTGTGAAAGTAAATAGTTGTTGAGTAGTTTCTTTTATTTTTTCTCACAGATCATCAGTGTTAGTCCTTTTTTGCAGAATGTTTTAATATACAGTGGACATGATAATGTGTTGATTTTAGTGTCCGGTAACTCTAAAGTTTAGAGCATTGGGTTTAATTACTTACTCTACTTCATTTCAAAGTGCTACTATTTTAAAATGTGCTTTAAGTGCCGTTTTATGCTGGTACTTAAAATAGAAACCATAATGTTAATACTTAAAATAAGAATTTTAATCAATTTAAAAATTATTATTAAATATTAAAAGGATTCACCCAGGTGTAAGTACATGTACTATGGAAATATATTTATTCTTTCTGGGTATTATTGAGTATGTATTTTTAGTACTTCCATTTTTCAAAGTATAAGATTTCCTAACCAGGGAGTCACTGAAACCCTGATCTATATGGTGTATCTATCGAGCAAGAATTCTGTGACTGATTTTTTTTTAATAAACTTTTCTTCAGTTTTTTGATTTAATACTTGTATATGCATTTGTTGAGCATACTATAGTTATTATGCTCAGTTATTTTTTAATACTGACTACCTAAAACTAAGAATTTATGTGTGTCAAGAGTAAATTTTAGGAGTAATTCCAGATTGTACAGGTAAACATTGTCACCAACTATCATAGCTAATATTCCTTTCTTTATTGCAGGCCAGTTTTTCTGTGGAAATAAATGTTGTGATAAAAAAGAAGACTTGAAGAGTTGGGAAGTTAACTTTGGTTATGTTGAGCATGGTGAGAAGAGAAATGCACTTGTTAAATTAAGTAAGTTGGCTTTAGGTGGGATATAATAGATTTCTTCAATTTTATCTAGTAATTTAGATTTAAAAATATAGAGAGTAAAATTTAATTAAAAAAATTTATCTTTCTGGAAGTGCTCTTTTTTCTGAGTTTCCCAAAGTGACAAATAACTTTTTAGCCTATAATTTTTTATTCTCAGTATTATGGTGATATTTAGGTGAAACAGTTCTAATGCCAAATGTAAACCTACAATATGTAAAGTGAAGACCTCTTCCCGCTAACGTGGGAATGTCACCAATGCAGAATGAGATGCGGAGTATCAGAAAAGGCAACGTAAAATCTCATGTTACCTGGTAGCCATATTGTTGTGGTGTGGACAATAAATACCCTCTCTTTGTGTCAATAAAGAAAAAACTTTTAGGATGGCATAATTGTTCTTGATATCAGTCTTAAAAGCTTATTAAGGTTATACCCCAGAGTGCAGCAGCTTCTGTTAATATGCATGTTTTAGAATCTGTTGTTCTTTCTTTTTTTCTTTTTTTCCCATAAATTAAGCTAGTCTTATCTGTGTCAGCTTCCTCGGTCCATCATGTTAGCAACCTTCTCTGGGTCCTAAATAAATGTGCTTCAGAGTTTTCTGCCTACTCCCTATAGGAGTCAAGAATTTCCTCATGTGCTACTTAATGCACACCAATGCAGAAGTTCCTCCTAGAAGTGCTCATGAGGAAAAGTCAATTGGTGTGAACTGAGATTAAGGCAAAAGAAGAGGCCACAACTGTGGAACTTCCTGAAAAGCTCTCTTCTACCTGAAAACTCTGAAAGCACTTCAGAGGAAGTGACTATACCCACACTGTTGTTATTAGATATCTTTGATGTGAGACACACATTAATGCTATAAATGGAATAGAGTTTGCTTTTAGAATAAATTGACAGCACTTTTTTCTAAAGTAATGTTAGAATATTTTCTATTCCTCAAGCATTCTGTTACCCTTTTTATTATGCATATGCATTTTTTGAGGTGGAGAGAATCAGATTTTTTTTTTCAGATACTCTAAAAAAGGGATATGAGGAATAATAAGAATGTATGATATTAAAGGTAGAGTAGCGGTACAGTTAATTCAAATTCAGCCTTTAAGTGGTATCACTTTTTTTTTTTTTAGGGTTATGCCAAGAATGTTCCTTTAAATTAAATTTTCATCACAGGTAATATTATCTTTTAAAATGCTGTTGTTAACGTTTAGTAGTCTTGGACATAGTCACTTACCTGCACTGAATGTCTAAATGTGGACTTGAGTGGTTGATGGTTTAATTAGTTGATTATACAGAATATCTGGCATTACTGTGTGATACATCATACACATATACTGGGGAACTGGAAGTTTGCCGTGCCTTACTCTAGCCAAGCAGTTTTTGTTTGTTTGTTTGTTTTTAAAGATTTTATTTACTTATTTGACAGAGAGAGACACAGCGAGAGAGGGAACACAAGCAGGGGGAGTGGGAGAGGGAGAAGCAGGCTTCCTGCTGAGCAGGGAGCCTGATGCGGGGCTCGATTCCAGGACTCTAGGATCATGACCTGAGCCGAAGGCAGATGCTTAACGACTGAGCCACCCAGGCGCCCCTAGCCAAGCAGTTTTATTTATTTATTTATTTTTTAAAGATTTTTACTTATTTGAGAGAGAGAGAATGAGAGATAGAGAGCATGAGAGGGAAGAGGGTCAGAGGGAGAAGCAGACTCCCTGCTGAGCAGGGAGCCCGATGTGTTACTCGATCCCGGAACTCCAGGGTCATGACCTGAGCCGAAGGCAGTCGCTTAACCAATTGAGCCACCCAGGTACCCTAGCCAAGCAGTTTTAAACATGACAGCCTGTGCAGGGTGGTAGATAGATGCTAGAATTTTTAGTTTGGAGTCAATGTTCAGAAGCCATAATATTCTTAGAAACTGTATTGTAAAGCAGATCTTCATAAAGTGATTCTTATGTCTCATTTCTTTTTTTTTAATTTAAATTCAATTAATTAACATATATTATTTGTTTCAGGGGTACAGGTCTGTGAGTCATCAGTCTTATATCATACCCAGTGCTCATTACAACACATACCCTCCCCAGTGTCCATCACCCAGTTACCCCATCTCCCTAGGCCCCTCCTCTCCAGCAACCCTCAGTTTGTTTCCTAAGATTTAGTCTCTTATGATTTGTCTCCCTCGCTGGTTTCATCTTGTTTCATTTTTTCCTTTCTTCCCCTATGATCCTCTGCCTTGTTTCTTAAATTGCACATATGAGTAAGATCATAAGATAATTGTCTTTCTTTGATTGACTTATCTCACTTAGCATAATACCCTCTAGTTCCATCCACATTGTTGCAAATGGCAAGATTTCATTTTTTTGATGGCTGCATAATATTCCATTGTGTATATATACCACTTCTTCTTTATCCATTCATCTGTCGATGGACATCTGGGCTCTTTCCATAGTTTGGCTATTGTGGACATGGCTGCTATAAACATTGGGGTGCAGGTGCCCTTTCGGATCCCTACATTTGTATCTTTGGGGTAAATACCAGTAGTTCAATTGCTGGATCATAAGGGTAGCTCTACTTTCAACTTTTTGAGGAACCTCCATACTGTTTTCCAGAGTGGCTGCACCAACTTGCATTCCCACCAACAGTGTAGGAGGGTTCCCCTCTCTGCATCCTCGCCAACATCTGTTGTTTACTGACTTGTTAATTTTAGCCATTCTGGCTGGTGTGAGGTGCTATCTCATTGTGGTTTTGATTTGTATTTCCCTGATGCCAGGTGATGTTGAGCACTTTTTCATGTGTCTATTGGCCTTTTGGATGTCTTCTTTGCAGAAATATCTGTTAATATCTTCTGCCCATTTCTTGATTGGATTATTTTGTTCTTTGGGTTTTGAGTTTGTTAAGTTCTTTATAGATTTTGGATACCAGTCCTTTATCTGGTAAGACATTTGCAAATATCTTTTCCCATTCTGTCAGTTGTCTTTTGGTTTTGTTGACTATTTCCTTTGCTGTGCAGAAGCTTTTTATCTTGATGAAGTCCCAAGAGTTCATTTTGCCTTTGTTCCTTTGCCTTTGGAAACGTGTGTAGCAAGAAGTTGCTGTGGCTGAGATCGAAGAGATTGCTGCCTGTGTTCTCCTCAAGGATTTTGATGGATTCCTGTCTCACACTGCGGTCTTTCATCCATTTTGTGTCCAGTTTTGTGTATGGTGTAAGGAAATGGTCCAGTTTCATGCTTCTACATGTGGCTGTCCAATTTTCCCAACACCATTTGTTGAAGAGACTGTCCTTTTTCCATTGGATATTCTTTCCTGCTTTGTTGAAGATTAATTGACCATAGATAGAGTTGAGGGTCCATTTCTGGGTTCTCTATTCTGTTCCATTGATCTATGTGTCTGTTGCCAGTACTATACTGTCTTGATGATTACAGCTTTGTAATAGAGCTTGAAGTCCAGAATTTGATGCCACCAGCTTTGGTTTTCTTTTTCAACATTCCTTTGGCTATTCAGAGTCTTTTCTGGTTCCATACAAATTTTAGGATTATTTGTTCCAGTTCTGTGAAAAAAGTTGATGGTACTTTAATGGGATTGCATTGAATGTGTAGATTCCTCTAGGTAGCATAGACATTTTCACAATATTTGTTCTTCTAATCCATGAGCATGGAATGTTTTTCCATTTCTTTGTGCCTTCCTCAATTTCTTTCATGAGTATTTTATAGTTTTCTGAGTACAGATCCTTTGCCTCTTTGGTTAGGTTTATTCCTAGGTATCTTACAGTTTTGGGTGCAATTGTAAATGGGATCGACTCCTTAATTTCTCTTTCTTCTATCTCGTTGGTGTATAGAAATGCAACTGATTTCTGTGCATTGATTTTATATCCTGCCATGTTGCTGAATTCCTGTATGAGTTCTAGCAATTTGGGGGTGGAGTCTTTTGGGTTTTCCACTAAGAGTATCACTTATGTCTCATTTTAACAGTGTTTTATTTGGAGTTTGTCATTCTTACACAGAATTATATACCTTTATTCTCATTTCAGATGTTAAAATTAGGCTCCTGTTAAGTGAGCTAGAATGTGTCTGTCATGTTGAGTGGGGGAGGAATATCAGTGTTCTACAATGTGCAGTATATATAAATAAGATCATGGGCTTTGAAACAAGACACCTGTGTGTTCCTCTCAGCTTCACCACTTGCTAGTTGTCTTCTTTGGGCAAGGTACTTAAACTCTGTAGAACTCAATTTTATCACCTCTAAAAATGAAGATACCAAGGTTATTGTGGAGATTAATGAAAGTACATGTAACGTGCTTGACATAGTGCCTGGCATACGGGAAGTTAAGCATAATGGGGTCCCTGGCATTGAAGATGTTCAGACAAAATCTGTGACCTGCCATTATTGTGATAACAGTGAGATTCTGCAACTATAAATATATATGTCAGTATATTAATTTTAAAATCAGCTATGTTATAAATATGCTTTAGTATTTTAGTTATTAAAAATAAATATTAAGTAATTAATTTTTAAATTCTTGAAACTAGCAGAGTTTTTTAGATTACTTAGATAGCCTAACCTTTATTTCCCCTCTCCATCAGTGATACTGAAAGGTACCAGAGAGTTTTTTTGACCTTGACTTTCAAGCTTCATTTCAAAATTGAAATGAATCTTAAGAGAGGCCGAAAGTGGTTACTACCTTAAATAATCTTACAGCATTTGGTATAAGTACCTTAATTTGGGAAGTCTGATGAGCAAGTTTCTGGAAACTGAACCTCTTTGTTGTCCTTTCATTCTCTTTCCTGGTCCTAACTTCAGCGTTATCACCTTTTCCTATCTAGTATTTCCTTTCTTAACCAGTTAAAATCAATTACTTGCCAACCATGGTACTGGCAGCATTGTAAACCTGGCCTAGAAGAGATAAAGCTACAGCAGTAAAAGGACAAATGGTCTAAAGTAGACATTTGAGTTAACAGTGAGGCCGTCCATCCTCATTCCTTTATGCCTTTTTACTGTATTCTTTTATTCTTAACAGAAGAATTTTCTACTTAGTGGTGGTTTAGAGCTGTTACAGTGTTTCTTCTTATTTTATGTATTTTTTTCAAAGTATAGGTAGCTATAAATTACATGGAGGGAAATGACATTTGTTTTTGTAATTTAAAAAAATGGCTAAATGATAGAAAATAAAAAGAAGGAAATGAGTAAAACTATGATTTATATTTACTAAGGTTTTATATAGAACTTACAAAAAATAATTTGTTTCAGAATTTTAGGCTTGATTATCTTACAGAATTGTCTTTAATTAATATACTAACCTAAAATATTTACAGACTCATTTAAGGCTTTCTTATGTAAATTACATTGTAAAAATAAGGTACTTACTCTAACTGATTTGACGTCTTTGCTTATTGGTTCCTTATTTCTCATAAAGGTCATTTGAAAAAGTTAACTTTAATTTTATGTTGTTCAACATAAAGGAGAAAAGAAGTCAAGTCAAAAAAAAGAAAGGATAAAACCAAAAAAGATTATGAAGAGTCATCACATAAAAAATCCAGATTATCTTCTGCAGAAGAGACCTCTAAGAAAAAGGAAAAAGGTACAAGGGAATTAAAATATAATAACCTACTCACTTTTTTTTTTTTTAAAGATCTTATTTACTTATTTGACATAGAGAGACACAGCGAGAGAGGGAACACAAGTAGGGGGAGTGGGAGAGGGAGAAGCAGGCTTCCCACTGAGCAGGGAGCCCGACATGGGGCTCAGTCCCAGGACCCTTAGATCATGACTTGAGCCAAAGGCAGATGCTTAATGACTGAGTCACCCAGGCGCCCCCCTACTCACTTTTTTTTTTTTTTAGATTTTATTTATTTATTCATGAGAGCCAGAGAGAGAGAGAGAGAGGCAGAGGGAGAAGCAGGCTCCCAAGGAGCAGGGAGCCCGATGCGGGACTCGATCCCAGGACCCTGGGATCATGGCCTGAGCCGAAGCCAGACGCTTGACCATCTGAGCCACCCAGGCGCCCCCTCACATTTTTTAACATGAAATGTAATCTGCTATATGTGTCAAATGTAGGATTTAATTGGTGAATGCATTTAGATTTCTGTTTTTTACTAGATGAAAGAGGGGGGCGCCTGGGTGGCTCAGTCGGTTAAGCGTCCAACTTTTGATTTTGGCTCAGGTCATGATCTTGGGGTCGTGAGATTGAACCCCAGGTCAGCCTTGTGCAGGGCATGGAGCCTGCTTAAGATTCTCTCTCTCCATCTCTGTCTGCCCCCCCTCACTCGCTCATTCTCTCTCTCTCAAATAAAAAATAAATCTTATAGTAGCTGAAACTGGTTGGGGAATTTATAAGATTTTTTTTTTAAGAGAAGCAGGGAGGAACAGAGGGAGAGGGAGAGAATCTTAAGCAGGCTCCATGCCCAGCGTGGAGCTGGAGCACAGCACAGAGCATGATGCAGGGCTTGATCTCAGGATCCTGAGATCATGACCTGAGCCAAAATCAAGAGTTGGACACTTAACCAACTGAGCCACCCAGGCACCCCCTGGTTGGGGAATTTAGATATAAATTTACAGCAGCTTATAAGAGTTTCAAGAATAAGGTTGGTTTTAATTCATTTTAGGTAGATAGTAATAATATTGCAAACAACATTCTCCTTCCTCATTTTGTCTCTTACAGACTCATTACCTTGAGCAAGTCCCTGAACTTCTTCAGTTTTATATTCCTCATATAAGTAGGGGTGATGTGACTATCTGGCTTCTGTACTGTTTGAGCTTATTGTGGAGAACCAAATAAGAATGTGAAAGGCATTTTGAACACTGTAAAACAGTACATAATCTATAAGTCAGTATAAAATTATAACACTGGGATTTCATTACCATGGCCTATGTGATTTTCACACTAGCTTATGAGTTTGAAATCATGGAGCTTGATATGCATGTGTCCTCAGAACCTAGCATGGTGCTGTGCACATACACTTAGTAAATAATTGTTAAATTCAAATCCATCAGTCAGTCACTTACTTCTTCTTCATTAGTGCTTAAGCTCTCTTAAGCCGTAATTTCTTCATGTGTGAAATGTTTATGCTCACATTTCCTAGCTCATAGGATTGTTCAGAAGTTGAAAGGAGATAAAGGATTTAAGCAGTTTGCATGGTGCTTGGTGCATAGTTAGCTATTTTGAAGGTTACTGCTAGTTTCTTTTTCAGTCCATAATAGAGTCAAATTGGCTATAACTTAGAGTGAATCAAACTTAAATTATGTAGTTAATGGTAGATTACATTAGATTCAGCCAAATGTTAACACAGTATTTGGACAGGAGAGGGCTCCCTTGCTCCAGCTATGAAGATTGTTAGCTAGGTTTCATTCTTATATATACTTTTTTCTAGTGAATCAAACCTATTCAAGCATATAGTATCACCAAGTTTTCGACTTGGTGAAACTGATAGATGGTGAGAGGAAAATACTGTTCTTGTTTATTGAGAAATGGTATTTGAAGCCGAATGCCTTTTTGTGTCTAAATCATTTCCCAACTCTAAAATATATGTTAATTAATAAATGTGAAAATTCCATTTGAGTTTGAAAAATTTTTGTTTTATTGTTTTATTTTTTATTTTTTTAAAGATTTTATTTATTTGAGAAAGAGTGAGAGATAGAGAGATCACAAGCAGGAGGGAGGGGTAGAGGGAGAAGCAGACTCCCTACTGAGCAGGGAGCCTGATGCAGGACTTGATCCCAGGACCCTGGGATCATGACCTGAACCAAAGGCAGAAGCTTAACCGACTGAGCCACCCAGGTGCCCGAAAAATTTTTGTTTTAAAAATGTTTAATGTATCATACTTGAGAGTTTTGTATTCGTTATTGTATTATATAATATTTTATTCTTATAGTATGATACCGTGTGGATCACTACATATTCCAAATTAAAGAATAATTCCTACCTTGTAAAATCTTGGTTAGTACCTTCAAAGCAGACAATTAGCTGGATACTCAGGATCGGGTATGGGGTTGGAACCCTCAGATTATACATACATATGCATGTGATCTTCCTTATAGATGTTTTCCCTGTAGTGTTCCATATTTCAGTAGATGACACCTCTGTCAACCTAAAACCTAATCAGATATCTGGAAATTATGCTCGATGTCTTATTTCTCATTATTTATGTTTAATTTGTCATCGAATCCTGTCAGTTTTACCCCCAGGTATATATTTCTCGAATTCTCTCCACCCTAATTCACACCACCATGTTTTCTCATCTAGACTACTGCTATATTGTCTTCTGTTTCTGCCACTGTCTTGTCATCCCACCTGCTCTCCCCTTAAGGCATTCTCAATAAAGCGGTGATTGTCTGTTGTTCTTAGGATATTACCAAAATCTGCACAAAGCCCAGGTGCTCTGTGTGATCCATCATACAACACTTGTTTCTCGCCACACTCCACCTCACTTTCTCACTCCACGCTCACAGCCTTTCAGTTTCTAGAAAATGCCAAACTTCTTTCCATTTAGGGACTATGTAGATGCTGCTTCCTCTCTTTACAACCCCCTGCCCCCCACTGCCAGGTCCCATCCTAACTCATCCTCTGGGTCTAAGTTTAAATTTCACTGATCCTTTCTTGATTCCATCCCTCACCATGAATTTAAATTAGAACTTCTAATTAGTATCCCCAGCACCCCACTAGCACATGTAAGGTATAAGTAATAAAGAATGAGGAAATGAAAGACTTTGAAGATTGTTTCATGACAACTTCAGGGATAGAGAACTAAAGCAGAGTGGAATTGAGATAACTGTTTCTCATTTATTCTTTATTTAGAGCACCTTTGATAGCAGAGAGTACAGGATAAAGTTCTTCTTTTCAACTTCTATGGTGTAAAGCAAATGACATTTTAGCAAACTTAAGAAAACCATGTGGAACTCTGTAATATCTTTGTATCTGGGATCATCTGGAACTAGCTTGATTTTGATGTGATACTTTATAGCCAGACTACCTCAGTTTGTCCCAAACTTGAATAGTAATTAATAAATGCTTCATATCTCAGCTGCATTTGAACTGTTGACAAAACTAAAAACAATCTACTTTCTTGATTTCCTTCCTATCTTTGTGGCCTCTCCTCTGCCTCTTGATATAGGTCCTTCTCAGTCTTACCCTTAGATGTTGGAGTTGCCCAAGGCTCTTACTGAACTTCTCTTCTTTCTCTCTGTTCTCCCTGTATGATCCCACCTACTCCTGTAGTGTCAGTTTACAAACATACAAAAACTAAGTGGGTGGATGGATGGATAATTGGATAGCTAGATGGCTGAATGAATGGATAGAGAGAACATGTAAGAAAGACCAATAGCTTGACTTTGAGGACCAGTCCACTTTGGGAGGTCTGAGCAGATCAAGGTACTTAGGTAGAGTGTCTTGGCCAAAAGTTGAGGATCTTATCACTCCCACCACTACCACTGCATCCCCAAGCTCACTTCCTTGGGGAGGCCTTTGCTGACACCCTTCAGCCCACTCCTCCAGGCAAGGTTAGGTCCCTGTTACACATTCCAGTAGCACCCTGCACTTATTTAGAGATACATAATCAATCACCCTTGGAATAATTTGCTTATTTTCTGTTAAGGAAGGGACTGTGTGACTTATTTAATTCTTTATCTCCAGTTTCTAAGCACAGTGCTTTCTCCACATAGTAGGTGTTCAGTAAATGTGAGGTGAGTGAGTGAATCAGTGAAACAACAGTTTCTCAATGTTGAAAGGAACATCAGAGATCAGCTCTGGGATCATGATCAAAAAGATATTCTATGGTTTTGCTTTTCAAAGTATGGTTGTCTGCCATTGTCATCACTTGGGAACTTGTTAGAAATGCACTGTCTCAGACCCTTCCCCAATCTCCTGAATTACAATTGCATTTTAAGTTCTGGGATGATTCATATGCACCATAAAGTTTGAGATGTACTGCTCTATATCAGGTACTTGTTCTGCTTTTGCTTCAGCACCTCCAGGGAAGAGGAACTTAACTACCATCCTGAATAGTCTTTTACATTTCAGTTAGTTGTAATTGCTAGCAGGTATCTCTTTAATTTAGCCCAAATCTACAATTTCTTCCCTTTGGTTCCAGTTATGTCCTTAGGCCTCCAAAGTAAACCTAACCTCTTTTTTACCTATAGACATTTGGAAACGGGTATTATGTTCCTTATATGACAGAGAAGAATTTTGTCACCGGCTTAGCTATATTTTTATTTGTTTTCTGATGAGTAGGAAATCGGAGTGAAGAAACAATAAGCTAAAAACAAAACAAAAAAGGAACAATGACCTAAAGCTGCAGTCCAGGCCTTGGCTTCCTGTGGAGTCTTTACCCTGTGGTTCTGACACCCTATTCATTGGGCTTGAAAGGGGCCATGTATGCACCAGCTTTGGTTTATGAGATCTCCAATCCAAGGAAGTTGGAGGAATTGGTACTCTCCATCTGTTATCTATCATTTTTTTTAAAGATTTTATTTATTTGAGAGAATGAGAGAGAGAGAGAGAGAGAGCACATGAGAAGGGGGAGGGTCAGAGGGAGAAGCAGACTCCCTGCTGAGCAGGGAGCCCGATGCGGGACTCGATCCTGGGACTCCAGGATCATGACCTGAGCCGAAGGCAGTCGCTTAACCAACTGAGCCACCCAGGCGCCCTATCTATCATTTTTTTGATTTACCAGCCTTCAAAATCATTTCCCTTGTGGTCTTATTACAGGAGACTCTGTAGAGTGATGATTTTTAAAAATTACGTTAGTAGATTTTTAGTACTTTTTTCTTTCTGTTTCTCTGACTGGATAACTTGTAGAACTGAAACTTTGTTTTGTCAAGTAATATTTGTGTGAATTTTAGTTACTAAGAATTCTCATCTGTATATGAAAAAGTATTATGAAAAATGAGTATTTACAAACTACTTTCGGATGTTGAACATCTATAGATAAAATATGGTTAAATTGCAACTAATCTATGAGGTTTTTTTTTTTTAGCAACATGAGATTTTTTTTTTTTTTACAGGTGTTCATATTTTTTAAGCTGCACATTGTGCTATGTATTCCAGGCATAAAATACCTCTGCCTAAGAGAACCTAACATTTTAATTAGATAAGTCTGAGGAACATGAAAGATTAGAAGAGTGAGGTGCTTTTCTGTAAGACTATAAAGTAAACTAGACTCTTAGGAAGAATTCTAGTTACAGCTATAACTGTTGCACCATTGCAAAATGATTTTTAACAAAACAATGCTGCTTTCTTTTCAGGGCATTCATCCTCAAAGAAGTCAGAAAAGTCTGTAAACAGTAAGTATCTAGTATTTCTTTAATAAAAATATGTAGATTCAAGTTATTCACAGTTTGGGTTTCCCATCAGTTGTGACTTGCTCTGATATATTATTTTTTGGTTTGGTACTACGGAAAAAAATCATAGAAAAAAATACCAAAAGTGTATGATTTCTTCCCCAATTTTGAACATTTTAAACTTTCTTATTTTAAAATAGAAGAGTGTAAAATTTCTTCAGTAAATACAATGGATATACAATTTAATTTCACTTTATAGAATATGAGGAAGAAAAGTAGAAGGATGAGGTTGGAATGGAAAAATAATTAGGGAAGTGGATTAAGATTTAGGAAATGTTGCTTATATTGTATACTGAGTAATCTCTGTTATTTGCTGATCTTGATTGATCAAATGAAATGTGTGGTTTGTATATGGAAAATAAAATGTTGGCAACTGGTTATTACTGGTTAGTTTTTTAATAAGTACTGTGGTTTTCACCAGATTGTATCAAACCAGATTGGATTTTATTCGATATTTGCCACAGATTTTTTTTCCCCTGCAACATTCCAAAAAACATTCAAATAACTTATAAATACAATAAAATAAGATTTTAAAAAGTAAAATCAGGATAATGGAAAAATAGAATAGCAAAGTAAAGCTATTTACTTTGTTAATTTTTAAAATTAACAAAGGTAAAATTAACACATAAATGTTTACTAAAAAGTCCTGCATAATTACAAAGGTAGAGCACACATTTGTCACTGTTCTTCTAAACAACCAAACCAAAGAGGGAAACCACCAGTAGAATGATTAATTGTACCCATATAATCATATGCAGGGTATTCGTCTTTTTCCAGTCAGAGTTCTGAGAGCAGACTCTCCCGTGGGCTCATAAAAGGGGCATCCACCTGTGAGATAACAAACAGTAGCCTTGCATCTCAATAGTAATACAGTGTCAGATTTCTTAAAGACTTGCAGTAGGGTTAGGGCTAATGATAACGTGTAGTTCAATAGCCTTTCTAATTCATTTTATAATATCTGGACTTATTTTATGAGACTTCTAGGCTTGGAAATTTGTAAACTTAAGCATTAATTTTTGTTCTGATTTAAAGTAATATATATTTACTGTGGCAAACTCAGGGGAAAAAAATAGTAATTCCTCCAAATCCCACCATTCAAAGAGAAACATTATTAGCATTTTAATATAATTCTTAAGGAGAATTTCTGAGTAGTCAGTAATCAGAAATTTTGCACTGTGAGAAATAGAAAAAGAGACGTTTTAAGATATTTACTGTTCAAAGATTTAATGGAGAAGGAGGTGTCAGTGGAGGCATTCCTCTAGTTTAGGGATACAGCATATTCCTTATAAATTATTTTGCTCATACCAATTTTGTTTTCAGCTTATTTGAAGTGTCCTAAAGCACTGATGCTTTGTTTCTTCCCATGTGAATCCTAATTGATCTGTAGCTCCTTTTCCTAAATTAGGTGAAGTGTAGTGACAGTTTCTAGAACATAGCCAGATGCTATCTGGGCTGAAGTAGTGTGTGTGTGTGTGTGTGTGTGTGTGTGTGTGTGTGTGTGTATCTTTCATTTCCACTTGGATAATGTTCAGTTACCCTTTTACCTGAAGGTGTGTGTGTGTGTGTGTGTGTGTGTGTGTGTGTGTGTATCTTTCATTTCCACTTGGATAATGTTCAGTTACCCTTTTACCACCATTTAACGTATGGATTATTAAAACTAAATCTATGAAGAAAAACCCAATTTCTGTGGGGAAAAGAATTTTAACTTGGATTTGTTGATGATTTACTCTATCAGCCAAAATGGCAAGTGGTTTACTTGTATTACCTTATTTAATCTTAATAATGGGCATGCAATATCCCATTTTGCAGACAGGAGAACCGAGACCCAGAGAATTTACATAAAATGCCAGAGATCTAGTAGTTGGTTAATAGCAGAGTGTGGATGAAACACAGATTTATAATTCCACAAAGTCTGTGCCCCTTTACCTATATCATCAATAACTGTTCAGTGAATCAAATGTAAGTCTACTCTTTATACCCCAATTTGGGCAGATACATTCTATAAATCTACATTAAATGATTTGATCTGTCTCAGGTCTATATGTAAGGTAGGTATAAGGAGACTTCACTTTGTTTTATTATTATTAGAGCCAGATGAGACAGTATGTATGTACAGCACATGTCCCAACACAAAGTACTTCTTGATAACTTGTAACTGTTATCATTGTTACAGAAAGGAAAAAAAAACACACATTAAATAGATTCTGTGTTTTGTTCTCTAGAATTGGTCAAATCAAAAGTTAAGTCTGTAAAAGTTTGGCCCGTCCATTTGTTATCATAACTGGAGACTTGCCACTTCTTCAGTAAGCCCAGATTATTTAGGTATCATATAATATCTAGAAAAACCAAGGTGACAGATCTGTTTTCATTATTCAAACATATAGGGAAAATTATATGCAATTTGCATTTTAGAAAGGAACATTGAAAACTTAAAGCAGGTCAAGAATAGAATAACCAAGGCATTGACAGAACTTGAAAATTTGTGTCATAGGAAGAAGGTTGAAGGAAATATAGATGTTTAGTTTGGAGAAACTTGTAGGGATGGAAGGGGAGGGATAAGGAGGTAGACAGGGAAACTGTAGATGTTTGTAAGACTGCTTTTGTGTAGGGGCACTCAGATGGTTAAGCGTCTGCCTTTGGCTCAGGTCATGATCCCAGGGTCCTGGGATCGAGTCCCGCATCGGGCTCCCTGCTCCTTGGGAGCCTGCTTCTCCCTCTGCTTCTCTCTCTCTCTCTCCCTCTGTCTCTCATGAATAAATAAATAAAATCTTAAAAAAAAAAAAAGACTGCTTTTGTGTAGGAGACTTATTTTTGATGACTATTTGGCAGAACTAGAGTCTCTGGATAAAAATTGCCCAGAGACAGATTTTTGCCTTAATTTAAGGAAAAACTTGTCAATTAGAACTATCTGAAGACAGGGATGGAGGAATGGGCTGCTTCAGGAAGTAGTGAGGTGTTTAAGCATAGATTGGACATCCACTTGTCCTGGGAGATGTTGCAGTAAGAGATTTAATCATTTGATAAGGGCTAGATTTATAGACCTGCAAGATCCCGCACAGAGTCAGTGATGCCCATTCCGATCCCCGCTCTCTAATAACTACTGCGTAGCTTTGACACTGATGCCAGGGCACCCGTTGGTATTGCCTGTTCTGCTCATTGTGATTTCCTCCCCCTCCGGCCGGCTGTGGCAGTTACCACAGCAATGGTTTCTCTTCATTGCCGTTCTCGGGGGACTAGGATGCTATAGTTTCACAACGTAGTCCAGTCTTCTAGCTTTGAATCTCTGACAGTATTTGGCTACTTTTTAAGCATATGATCTTTCAAAGAGAGTTATTTTATAATATTCTGAACAGATTTGATCTTTTGGTAAAAGTGGGTTGTCTAGTATCCGAAAACGTGTAGGAAAGGTGGCATGTGGGAGGTACTCTTGAAAGGGAACAAGAATACAGATGGTTGTAAGGCCTTTTAAAATTAGCTGCCCGCTTTCAAGGATCTTACAGGTTTTGTTCTTTGACATCATTAACAGGGTAACACTGTCATGTTAACTATTAGGCCTCATTAGTTTTTCCGTGCTTTCTTTAGCTCATGTTAGTGAGTTTTCATAAAAATAAGAGTAGAACACTTTTATTCTCTCTTCTCACACATTCAGTTTGGGAGACTGGCAGTTTCAGTGCTGATTGTCATTGAGTGGGAATCTGGTTCCCAAGGCTTTATAATTTTATCATCTTTTATTGTCTTTGTATGTAGATCATTATAAATACAACCCCTGGGGCGCCTGGGTGACTCAGTTGGTTAAGTGTCAACTCTCGCTTTCAGCTTAGGTCATGATCTCAGGGTTGTGAGATCAAGCCCCATGTTGGGCTCTGCACTGGGCATGGAACCTGCTTAAGATTCTCTCTCTCTCCCCCTGTTCCGCTCCCCCCCAAAATACAACCCCTCTCCTTTTTTTTTCCTGCCATTTTTGTTAGTTTTCGTGCCAGAATAGATGCAGTTAGGACCAAAGTTCAGACATGCATATTGATTCAAGGTCAAAGTCTAACAGGTAAAAGGCTAAAAACACTGTGGGCAAATCAATGCTGTTTTATTTTTTGTGTGTGTTAAGAGACATTCTGTATTGACAGGCTGAATTTGTGTCAGTTCTTTCTGAGACTAACTTACTGGAGAGGAACTGTTTGCTAGTATAATTACTTTATGGCATATACTTTTATTGCCCTATAATATCTTTTTCAGTATTTGATAATTTTTAGTTCACTAATATAGGGTGATTTTTAAAACATGTCTGTTTTGTTATATTTTAAAAATAGAAATATCTTTATTGTTTTGACTGATTTTTAAAGGCAATACATGATCATTGTTTAAAATACAAGAAATTTGGAAATGCTTAAAGTAGAAAGTGAAAGTATCGCAGGCCACAGGTAATATAATTACTGTTAAGTATGGTTGGTCCTTACAAACTTACAGTATATATACACACATATGTAATCATAAATCAGATTATACCATGCATGCTTTAACTTTTAAAAAATTTGGAATAGCACAGACATTTTTCCATGGTAATACTATAGACATGCTAAGGTTTTTTTTAACAGCTATATAGTATTAATTTAACCAATCCTTGATTCCTAATTGTGGGGTATAGGTTGTTTTCTTTTGTTGTTGTTGTTGTTATATAATGAACATCTTTGTACATGTATCTCAGGTGCGTATTTATTCTAAGTAAATAATTAAATTCTTAAAAGCAGCATTGCTGGTTAAAGGATATGTATATTTTAAACTGATCTTTGTTGCTAGATTTTCCTCAAGAAAAAAGTTTACAGAATTTTTACTTCTCTAACAGTGTATGAGTATGCCTATTTCTTTACTGAAATCAGCTTCTTCTGATTAATTTAATCAGCATCAATTTTTAAAAGCGTCTGACAATATTTTTTCATGATTTAACTAACTGGTCCTACCTATTAGTTCAGTTCTTGAGTTCTTGATCTTAATGTAAATATACTCTACAAAAAATCTTAACCTGCATGTCTTTCGTATGCCAACAGAAAGAAGAAACTAAATCAAAGGCAATTATATTGCAAGAGATCTTTCCTTTATAAGAGTTAATACTGAAATTGCCACTTTAACTCAGTGTAACTTAGGGGAGTTTCCCATGAGACTTTCCTTGGTCTTTTTGCTGAGACTCTGTGGTATATCTCAACTTATTTATTTTTAAGAAGAATTTATTGGTCTGAAAGAGTGAATTACATTTTTAGAGGCATAAAAGTTGAAACTAAACTGCAGTTAAATCTGAAGTTAATTTAATTGCATTGGTGGGTAGTTCAAAATAAGTTTTAAATATAATACATTTTAAAAACTCTCTTTTAAATGAACAGGAAATTCTGATGAAGAAGAAGGTACTTCAGAATCTGAACTTTGGAAGGGCCCCCTACCAGAAACAGATGAAAAATCACAGTGAGTCCTGATATTACTAGATAATGCATACCCTTTGCATCAGTAGAGAAGCCACAGCCACAGCCATTCTTGATAACAATTAATGAAAAGCTTATCATCATGAATGTTTGTTTAATGCCAAGGACTGCCTAGCCTGGTAAGATCAGAGTTTATTCCCAGTCATTTTTGTGGCCATAAACAGTTAACTCATCCAGCTTCCACTCAGTGAGTAAATCTTTCTTCAGTTTGCCTTGACAAGTGACCTTCTGGTCTTTGCTTAGAATCCTTCAGAGAAAGGCTGTTTACTGGTTCCAGAGCAGCCTATTCTTGATATTCTGATTATCATAAACGTGTACAGGGAGCCCCTTGAAGCTGTCTATATACGGGTAAAAGTTTACTTGCCAACAACTACCTTAACCCCCCAAAGACAGATAACTCAGTGTGCATATTGTTATCTGCCTTGGGTTGGAAGAGCTGTCTGGATGTGGGCTGGAATTTTATCAGCTCTTGTCATATACTGGGATGTTTAGCATCTGAGCTTTATATGTTAAAAGAGGATAAAACAAATACCTACTGCATAGAGTTTATTGTGAAGAGTTAATGAAATAAAGAATGTAAAGCACTTGGTACAGTACCTACAAATATAAGTGCTCAATAAATTTTAGTCCCATTTTGTTAGTCTTTAGGCATATTGGTTCATAATATTGAATCAATCACAATTCATTAATTTAAGCTGATTATGAAACATCTTGCTAATTATGGTATGTTCTCTGTGTAGTAGAATTCAGGTGTGTTGGAAAGAGGTTTTTTAAACAAGATCACTTTTTTTTTTTCCAGCCAAGTAAAGAATTCCTAAAAGTGTGGTCGTTATAGATCAGATTATAAAAAAGTTATTACTGTAAATAAAATATTGCTATCCTAGTTAAACTATGGACTAAACTTTTAATGGTATAACTTCCCATTGAAGAGCTTTATAGCTGAAATTGACAGAATAGGTCTTAGGATCAGCTCACCATTTTAGGCAGTGAAGATACTTGAGTAAATCCTTCTAAGAAGACTCTTATCAGGGGCACCTGGGTGGCTCAGTCGTTAAGCGACTGCCTTCGGCTCAGGTCATGATCCCAGGGTCCTGGGATCGAGCCCCGCATCGGGCTCCCTGCTCTGCGGGAGGCCTGCTTCTCCCTCTCCCACTCCCCCTGCTTGTGTTCCTGCTCTCGCTGTCTCTCTCTCTGTCGAATAAATAAATAAAATCTTTGAAAAAAAAAAAAAGACTCTTATCATCCAGAACTTTTTGTGACCTTATAAATACTTGACATTGATCAAGTATGGAACATCTGAGCCTACATAGAGATTCAGTTAATTTCCTATATTTAAGTTCTTACTACAGTTTTAAAAATTTCACTGCATTTTGCTGTCATGTTGGGGGAAAAGGGACAATAGCATGGGGAATACCAAATTGCAGATAATTCTTAAACGAACTTTATCTGATTCTGTAGTTTTTTTTTTTTAATTTGAACATGGGTATAATGGCTTTGTGCATTCACAGTTATTTAAAACCAAATAATGGAGTCCCATTGTGAATTTCTGATCTAAAAGAACTTTTTCTGAAGAGACTGGTAGACTGGATTTGACTTTCCCGCTGGATTCCCTGTCCCAGAAGGAAAAAAAGCAACTCTGTGTGTGTGTGTGTGTGTGTGTGTGTGTGTGTGTGTGTGTATTTAATCCTCACAGCACCTGTGTAAGGAAATACAATGTTCTCCTTTGTACAAACAAGGAGACTGAGCCCAGAGAAGTTAAGTAACCTGCTCATATAAGCTAATAAGTGACAGAACTAGAACTTAAACACTGTCTGACTTGAAACCCTGTGGTATTTTTCTGTATCAGTCTGGTTCCTAGTGCTAATATTTATTTAGTACTTGACAGTTTTCATAGTGTTTTAACACATTACAATACAATTTAGTATCTTCTTTCAGACTTTGATTCATTGTTTTAGACATGATATTTACTGCTACAAATATATATTTACTATTCCCAGAGCAATAAAGACCTATAGCCTAAACAGATTTTCCCCATTTCTAGGAGTAAGACTTGTATTTTTCCTGAAAATAGTTTTCTTTTTCATTCATTCTTGATCAGACTAATTTGAAATGAGAATGAACAGAGAAATTATAAAGTCAACCAGAAAAGTAGAGAAGCAGTAACATTTCACAAAGTATGTACTTTAAAGTAAAATCTTGGGTAATAAATACATTTAGGAAGGGGTGGCAACATATAAAACATTTTAAATTTAATCAGTTTGGGTATAGTTATGATTATTCCAAAAGCTAAGAATTATTTGATGGCTGAATCATGAAAAATATCAATATATGGAAAAATTAGCAAATTATATTGAGTTAAAATATTTTATTTTCATTAATCACTATATATAATGTGTCACCTAATTTTTTTTCTGTAATTGATTTTAATCAATATGTATACCTTTTCTTTTAAATAGAGAAGAAGAATTTGATGACTATTTTCAAGATTTATTTCTGTGAGATGGAAGAGAGAAGCCCACATTCCTTAATGTGAAAGTACACTTTGAAGCTCTTCACAAAAATTTTATCTACAAGTTGCAGCTTGAGTGGTTTATCTTCAGAAATAAAAATCCAACTACTCTCAAGATGTCAGCTGCTTTGGAAGTTTTTCAGTTCTTTTGGAGACATGCTTCCCCATCCCTTTATATCTTTTCAGTTGCTTGTCGACGACTGCTCCATCTGTAGCTGCTGGAGGATGAAGTTAGTACGCTGTACAGAGAGGCCACTGGGCCGGTATTTTATAGGGGTTTTTGCTGTTGTTTTTACTCATTCATATTTATCTTCCCTTGCTTCAGTTAGTTTAAGTTATTAGAATTATTGGTGTCTCACAAAAATTATAAAATAGACTCATTATGTCTTCACCTTTCCTTTCCTTTGATACGCTGGCACCCCTGTTTTTAAGCACCTACTTTCCCATTACCACCTGTTTTTAGCTGCCTTTTTTTTTTTTTCCTTTGCTTACCTTTCTCTTCCTTCTCACCTATCCTACTTAAGGGACTTTGTTATAATCAAATTTGACTTCCCACTGTGTGAGAAGTTCATTATAAAGTAAATTAATACCATGGAGTGGCAGGGCACGGCAAATGAGGTCCCAGAAGTCTAAAACAGTAGATTAGGTTCACGAAAGTTGACTCTCCAACAGAGGGATTCTATAATAAGACAATTTAACTGAATAATAATAATATGTGCTAGATCGTTTCTCAGATACAGTCACACAAGTATGGATATACTTATATGCCAGGATATATTATAAAATGTAACTTCTTACTTTGCTGATCATACCCCTCAGAGTCAATGGATGTGCTTTAGAAGATCTAAGCACTCCTAGAATCTGTGTGTGAACTTGTGTGATTATGTGTATTTATGGGGGAAAAGGGTCCATAGTTTTCATCAAATTTTCAAATGGATTTATTGATTTTTTAAAAAAAGGTTTTAACCCATGTTTGTAAAGAGCGAAGAGATGGCTAAGAAGATGCATGATTTAGTGAAGAGAGGCCTGGAGAAAGCAATCATAGCATTTCAATTATTTTGTTATACTGTTTTAAAGGACATTTAAACATGGAATGATTGGCATTAAATTGCAGAATAAGTAGTTTAGTGTCTTATTTTTAAATGGTTAGTATCAGAGATATTCCTTTTAATAGTTGTTATTCATTAATTCAAATATTTATCAGGCTTCTATTATATGTGAGGCACTATGCTGGATGTTGCTACAAAGGAACTATCTAGGAAATAATTATGCAGTCATTTCTAAACCATCAAAAAACAGTAAATCAGTATTGGTTTGTTAACGTTGAACATTGTTTTTAAATCCCCTTATTTTCTTAAAAATTGTATTTTTTTTAATCTCACAACTTACGGTGAATAAAAAGGAATCTTGGTTTCTAAGGAAAAAGTGTTGAAATATCCAGCAGCAAACTGATATTAGTATATATGTAGCTAAAACATGCTTATGATAAAAATATATTCACAGTTTAGTGATCATCAGAAAATAAAATTCCTGTAAAATTAAATGATAACTAAAAAGCTAGACTCCTTTAAAATAGATCCATGTATTTGGTATTAAAAGTATGGTTTATGGACATTAGGTTCATTAGTAAATTTAGGTCATTATATATAATCACAACACTTAATCCATTCATACATAATTGAAGTCATATTTTTAAGGAGTCTTTGAAAAGGCCTCAAGATGGCGAGTTTAAAGGATAATTTTCCCAACAGACCTATCTCATATTCGGCTATAGTGCAGTCAGTAGTGTTCAGTGGACCACCGTTTGGGATATAAAGTTAATGCTTTCTTCTGCTTGCTGTTAAGCAAAGTTCCTATTTGTGCAGACCATCAATAACAGCACATCTCTGCTCCTCAATTTGCTTTCTAGTGAATGAGGAGGGTAAGTTGTTTGAGCTGATAATTTGGGGTCCAAATAAAGGAAGAGGTTTTTTTTTTTTTTTAAGATTTTATTTATGTATTAGAACATGAGCAGGGGGAGGGACAGAGGGAGCAGCAGACTCCCCCCTGAGCAGGGCTGGGTGGGGGCTTTCTGGGATCATGACCTGAGCCGAAGAGCCACCCAGGAGCCCCTAAAGGAAAGTTTCTTAGGCAGTTTCTAAATTAATCCTAAAAATGGAGTTTCAAAATTATTTTAAGTAATGGAAAATAAGGTGTGCGTGTATCACTTAAGGTAATGACTTAATAGACAACACTCATGTGCATGTATATATTGAATGAGTTTTTCCCCCCTAAAGATATTTTGTAAACTTACAGGCACTCCTCATTTATACCTGTTTGTTATGACATTTATTCAAAATATTTGTTCATATTCACTGAGAACCTACCTTGTACCAGGCGCATCTTTCCTCTCATACACCTTACATTCTAATGTGAAAGTAGCAATCCTGATTCTAAATCTTATAATTTTTACTTGTAAACATACAACAAATCGTGATTTTTTTCCCCTGGCTGCTTAAAATTGGACGATATCTTCTGTATAACAAAACATTTGAGGTTCATAGTTTGTCAGTTTGATTCATTAAAATTTAGATACCTTTTGATAAAATCTGTGGCAGAATCTAGGGCATAATTATTATTATTTGGTCTGTGATTATAGATAAGGAAGAAATCCTAAATTTCTCTGATGTCCAAACGTCCACCATGTAGTAATAGTTGACTATCCTTAGTTTCTCTTGACACAACAATATTTAGAATGCATGGTAGATGGTTCTAGTGATTTTTTTTTTTAAATAACCTCTGTTGAAGTTCTTCTAAACTGCTTTTGATAGTAAAATTCTTGCATAATCAAATCACATGCTTAATGGATAACATTTATTAGCTGATTTAATTTACGTTAGGACTATCCAGGGAATGTCTTATAAACTGATTACTCTTTCAATGAAAAGAATAAAATATTAAAAAATATTCTTTGTTATACATATAATAATTGCTTTCAGACTGTGGAGAGGGATGGGCATAGGACAAAGACATAAACTCCCAAAAGCAGTGTGGTCTTCATCCTTCCATTATCAAGGATAAAAAGTAGAGAAAAGAGATGAAGAGCATTTCAGATGGAATAACATTTGACATCCTATTACTTGTTTTGTGTATAGTACTTACAGATATAAATTCTATACTGTATTTACTCTTTAAGATGTGTAGATGAGAGATTTTTAGTTTAGGAAGGAATTTGAGGTATGAATTACGATTATTAATGTTATGGGATGAATTATGTAACCCCCCCAAATTCATGTCGAAATTCAACACCCCAGTACCTCAGAATGTGACTATATTTGGAGATAGGGTATTTAAAGAGTTAATTAGGGTAAAATGAGATCATATGAATGGGCCCTAATCCAATATGATTGTGTCCTTATAAGAGGAAATTAGGGGGCTCCTGGGTGGCTCAGTCGTTTGAGTGGCTGCCTTAGGCTCAGGTCATGATCCCAGAGTCCTGGGATCGAGCCCGGCATCGCATTGGGCTCCCTGCTCAGCGGGAGGCCTGCTTCTCCCTCTGCCTGCCATTTCCCCTGCTTGTGCTCTCTCTCTGTCAAATAAATAAATAAAATATTTTTTTTAAAAAAAGAGGAAATTAGGTCACAGATACACAAGAGGGAAGACTATGTGAGGGTAGGAGAAAAGATGGGCATCTACAAGCCAAGGGGAGAAGCCTCATAAGAAACCAACCCTGACAACACCGTGATCTTGGGACTTCCAGCCTCCAGAACTGTAAGAAAATAAATTTCTGTGGTTTAAGCCAGTCAGTCTGGTATTTTGTTATGGTAGCCCTAGCAAATGAATACTATTTAATAAGAATCTTTAAAAAAATAATTGGTGACTGGTTTCAGGATTACATATTTTTAGTTTAAAACAAATTGGCACCAAAAATGCACTTATTTTCATCTTATATTTTATATTTTTGTTGAACTTTATTTTACGCTCAGGGTTTTCAAGCTAGCAATATATTTTCTTTTGGTGGTCATAAGGGTAGCGTATCTGAAGATCCTCTTACTCTGTTAGTTGATGGTGTGCTGAATGAAGTTTGCTGAAGCTCTTTTGTTTTTTTCTGTTTTTCTTCAAAAGTAGAAACAATATTTGAAATTTCAACCAGTCAGATTATAACATGAGACATGTTTTGGACTTTTTGTCATCACTGCCACCTCCTGAATCTTCTGTGGCTAGTAGAAAGGAGAAAAGCAGTAGCATTGGGAATCTGTGGACACACAGTGTTTTTATTCTAACACTCTCATAATGTTAGTATCAACTTTATAGCTAGTTAATAGTTTTAACTTATAACAAGTACTAGGGGTTTGACCATTTTAAAACTTGAATTCATGGGGCGCCTGGGTGGCTCAGTTGGTTGGGCGACTGCCTTTGGCTCAGGTCATGATCCTGGATTCCCAGGATCGAGTCCCACATCGGGCCCCCTGCTCAGCGGGGGGTCTGCTTCTCCCTCTGACCCTCTTCCTTCTCGTGCTCTCTGTCTCTCATTCTCTCTCAAATAAATAAATAAAATCTTTAAAAAAAAAAAACAAACGAATTCATGTTCAGAGTTGATCCATTTAAAAAACAATCTTATAAATGATTAACCATTTAACAACATCTGTTTCTCAAACCGCTGAACTGCACAGTCTGGGGATCTGAGTTGTTGCTTTGTGCCAACAAGCACAAAGCTTGTTGCCTGAAGATACAAAATAATGTTTTTAGTTCACAGAGACTTCTCAGGGTAGCAGGAAGAAAGTTCACAAGTAATTTTTTATGCAAATAAACATAGAAGATCTATATCCGATATACTGAATACTAAAAGAAAGTGTCAGGAGCCCCTTAAAGAACCTGATATCCTGTTCATCATAAAATTGAGATAAAGATTAAATTTAATTGTACTAAGAAATACCTTTGCTTTCTACTTGCATTGTAAAATTTACCACTTTTGTTATCTCTCTTTTTTTTTTAAGGTTATTTATTTGAGAGACTGAGCTTGAGCATGAGGGGGAGAGCAGAGTGAGACTTGTTATCTTTTTGAAGTGCAAATCAGGTTATTGCTTTCCCATCTAAATCCCTTTAATGACTTCCCCTTGCTCATTTAGAGGACAAATCCTCAAGCAAGGCCTTTAAGGCAGCACTGTCCTGCCTAACTGCCTTACCAGCTTTATCTGGTACTTTGCCCTGCTTGTTCTCTAGACTCCAGCTACATCAGTTTCTACATTCTTCAGTTGCACCAAGCTTATTTCCACTTCAAGGCCTTTGTGCATATTCTTTTTTTTATTATGTTAATCACCATACATCATTGGTTTTTGATGTAGTGTTCCATGATTCATTGTTTGCGTATAACACCCAGTGCTCCATTCAGTACGTGCTCTCTTTAATACCCATCACCAGGCTAACCCATCCCCCCACCCCAATACTTTAAGTGGAAAACCCAAAAGACTCCACCCCAAAACTGCTAGAACTCATACAGGAATTCAGTAAAGTGGCAGGATATAAAAATCAATGCACAGAAATCAGTGGCATCCCTATACACCAACAAGAAGACAGAAGAAAGAGAAATGAAAAGAGTTGATCCCATTTACATTTGTGCATATTCTTTTCCTTCCTTCTTCCCCAACCCCTCCCCCTTTCTTGGCTTAGCCAAAGCTTCCTGTGTTCAGAGTTTAGCATAAGCATCCTTCTTCAGGAAAGCCTTCCCCATGCTTCCTCTGATAGTTACAATCAATTGTTCATGATAGATAATTAATTGTTCATTTATTGGTTTAATGTCTAGCTCCCCGACCAGGGGGTAAGCTCTGTGAGGTAAGGACCCCAACTTTCCCCAGGCCCTGCCTAACCCAGGGCCTTGTACAGAATAGACACCCAATAAATACATTGGTGAATGGATTATCAAGAAGTCAATCTCCTACTTTTATTCTGTTGAAGGACATCCTTAACCTTTTAAGCAAAATACTTTCTCCCTCCATGAATTTTTTAAAAAATATCAGTAAACACAATAGAATCATCTAAAAAGAATGTTGTATTTTTTTGTTTTTTGTTTTACAAAGCTCTTCCAGAAAGAGATGATTTCTTGGTTAAACAATAAAAATTTCTTATAAAACCTTATAAGTGCTGAACCCTCAAGACAAAATAGGAAGTCATGACATTAGCATTCTCAATTCAAGGTAACATTTGAATCATCTGATAAACTCATAGTTGACCCTAAGCATCTTAAGAGTGGCTTTCTGAAGATAATGTTAAACCAAACAGTGACTTCAGGAGTAGAAGTTTCATCGAGAAAAACCACTCTATGGGGACATTTGAGAAACAGTTAGTCTTGGAATACCTGTCAAGTCATCCCATTCAGTTGGCCAGCTTGGCTTTCATGTGGGGCTTCCTTAAGTCTGAAAGGGAGGCTGGAGGTCTGTAAAATCTTCTCATTATATAGAGAATATTGAGCTCAGAGAGGTTAAGCAAGTTGCCCAAAGAAACAGCTAACGTGTAATGTTAGGACTAAAATTGTTTTCTCGCCTAACTCTGATGCCACTGATTCTATGGCTTTTGTATTTCTAAAACCTCAGTATTCTGTGGAGGTACTCAGGAGCCACGTACTAGAGTGGATGAAGAAGCCTAACCCCAACCCCACTTCAACTGGACCAGTCATTTCCTCCTGGAATTATTCCTAAGAACTTGTTGGGGGTGGGGGTGGATATCTGAAAAGCACTAATCGATTTATTATAATTACTTGAAAAGCGAGTTTCCTGTTTGCATTTACTTCTTATGGTTTTGTCATGTGAGATTAAGCTCAGCCTGACTCCTGGCTACTTTACAACGAGCAAAAACACATTTCATCTAACCTTTTGTGGTCATATTTCCTTCTTCCTGCTTTTTCACCTCTTCAAGCACCTTCATCTTTGCATCATACTCATCAGCTAGGGATTTCCATTCTACTCTGTTGTTCTGAAGACCATTCAGCATTGGTGTGATTTCTTTATGAAACCGTGAGAACTCCTAGAGAGAATTTTAGGTCAGAAGCTATTTAAATCATATAGTTGATTTTCAGTACTTTTCATATGCAGAGAAGGAGCTATAAGGAGTTGTCACAGTGCTCAGTGCTCAGAGCTGCTTGGATGAGCTTAACTCAGTGCCATGGAAACAGGAAAGACAGTTGCTGTTTTCTGAGTACGTCTCATCTGTTCAATGTGCTCATGTCTGAATTCTAGTTTTTCTTCCACCCCTAAATGATTTTAGGGTAATTCCTCAAGCTACTTTGGAGAAACAAGTATACCCCTAATGGCTTTCCATGTGGGTGACTTCTGATTTTGGTAACACTTTGAAAGAAAAAGTCTCATCCCCAGATGATTATATATTTCATTCAATTTGTTTACTTACCTTATACACAAAAGTACAGACAAAATCAATAAATCCAACTTGAAGTTTGGGTAGTTCATCTTTTTTGTTTCTGTCCATCATAGGCTAGAAAGAGAAATAAATTCTTTAAGGATAGTTTTCTGAGACTCAGGGAACAAAAGAAACTGATTTATATCAATAATTTGTAATAAATAGTGCATTTTTATGTCAAGGTCTTTACAATAGGCTGTTGCTGCAGCACAGTCCTCTCCAGATCTCCTTGTTCCCAAAATTCATTTGCAACCAGAAGTGCCACCTGCAAATAAGAATAAGACTTGGTTCGTGAAACTGACTCATTCATAGGGAATTTGCATTTTGTTAGTATGAGTGACATTTAAGGATAACATTTATATTAATGCTTGAGGCACTGTCACATCGCATGCTCTTTGGTTTTAGAAAGATGGTGCCTGGGTGGCTCAGTCGGTTAAATGTCCGGTTCTCAATTTTGGCTCTGGTCATGATCTCAGGGTCATGGGTTTGAGCCCCGTGTTGGGCTCCACGCTCAGTGGGGAGTCTGCGTGAGATTCTCTTTCTCCCTCTCCCTCTGCCCCTCCCCCTGTTCACGTGTGCTCTCTCTCTCAAATAAATAAATCTTAAAAAAATAAAAATGAAAAATATAGATCATACTGAAACGGGAAGGTGAAATTTCTCTTGCCCCTTCAGCATTCTAGGCCCATTCTGGGAGTACTCATCTCCTATTTGCTATTGCCACCACCTCTCAACAATAAAAAGGGGAGATGGGAGGATGTTTAGTTCTGTTACATTTTGCTTCGAGCTCTGAAACTTCCCACACACCCTCCTCTTGTCCTTATCTGTCAGCTTCCGGCGTATCTGCATGTACACACATGCACACAGACTAGAACACAGCTTGATTACAGGGTGAGGATAGTTGAGGGTAAATTTATATAGCTTTTAAAAACCCAGTATCAAGTTTAATGAACACCCACTAGCTGCCTTATATTGGCATGAATCAGGCTTGCCAGGAGGAATCAGATGGGACCTTTTTCTTTAAGATGCTTCCAGTCTCGTAGAGACAGTCATGTAACCCGTGTGGATAAGGGCTATAACAGGAGTAGTTTGAAGTGCTGGGGACTGAGGAGAAGGAAGTAAAGACGAGTTTCATAAAGGAGCTTGCATTTATGTTGCATCAAGGATGAATAGTAGTTTCTCAGATAAAGAGGAGGGGAAGACTATCTGCAGAGATAAAACTGAATATCCAGAGCTTAGCGTGAGAGACGGTGAATGGGAGAGTGCCAGGAAGTAATCTGGTGAGTGTGAGTTGAGGACAAGGACAGGTAGTGACAGGCCCTGTAAGCTTTGCTGGGAAGTTTGATTCTCTAGAATGGTGATTCTTATTCCTGGAGCCCTAGTGCACCAAAGAGCACTAGCAGCCCCAGCCAAGACAGATTCCAGCTAGAGTAACGTTGCCTTTTTTTTTTTATATAAGTGGTCTTTGTACAGCTTTATTGGGGGGGGTGGGGAGGACAGGCTTTACTTCTTTTTTAAAAGAAAGCTTGGAAACCTCTAGCCGTGGGGAGTTTAGAAGGCTTTTAAGCAGAGGAGTGGCCGAGCGGAGCTCTATCTATAAATAATCCCCGCAGCAGCTCAGAAGAGGGCTAGGTAGCTAAGGATGAAGAAGGATCCCTTAGGAGAGTCCCGCCACCACTGTGCTGATGAAAGAGGAAGTCCAACCTGAGGCTGTAGCCAGCATGACAGACAGGAATGGGGAGCTGAACTTCATGCAAGGCCCCAGGTTTCTGGCCTGGGTGACTGTTCAGATAAAGAATCAAGGGGGAAGAACAGGCATGTCAGGGTGGAAGAAGCACAAGTGTTTGGTTTGGAATTTAATGGTTCTAATTATTCTATCTTTACTCATACAACCCACAATTATAGTTGAACCCAGTGAATTCTGGCCTTTCTTCCATGTAGGGTTTCTCCTAGAAGTCACTGAGGGGAAAAGAGAAGCTTCTTTCGTCCCGTTAGTAAGAAATCAAATAGTAAACTAGTTGACTCCTGACTCTCACTCCCCGAGGTTGGCAAAGAACTGGGGAAGGCACCCTTAAACATGAACTTACTATAGACAGTGCCTTTTAATTATTGATAACACAGTGAAGAAGAGGCTGTAGGAGCAAAACCACCCTTGATAGAGGAAAGCACTAATGATTCATCTTTGTCTTGTGCCAATTTATCTCCTCTATTAAAAACTCAGACATTCCCTGAATAATTGTATATAAACTTTTTGCAGTCTGTTTAATGATAAGGAATTCTTTGCAGAAAGCATATTCTGTTCTAAGGTCCCTTCTCTTTGCCTTGTTCTGGGGCCTAACCAAATGACTTACTGTCTTATTGACACTTGGGAGCTCTTGAAAGCTAGTTGTCTTTCTTCATTAGCAGAAATCCAACAGGGAACATTTTTTGTCTTAACTTCTCAAGTTTCATTTTTCTTTTTAAATTATAAACCGATTGTTTGTTCCAGGGTAATGAAAGATAATTGCTTACAAAATATATAGTCACATAATTGCTAGCTATAACAAAATTCCAAGATTGCCAGAATCTTCACGTTCGCTTTTACATGGATCTAGGTAGCAGCTGTGCAAGTGACAGAAAAGGAAACATAACTGTACTCGCCTGACTTTGTACCTCCCAGGGTTTGGTTATAGCTGACAAGTCACATGCAGTCATCATCATTGCCCTTGGGAGAAAACAACAATTGTTAAAACAGAAAGATATGCACGATAAGGGTTTTTGTTTTGTTTTTTTTTGCCAAAAGAGGAATAAAATTCTGATTACTTACATGATAATCTCCTTTTTGGTTGGATCAATGGTTACATATTTGATGGCCTCTTCTTCAGTTTCCATTTTTTCACAGGCATCAACAATTTTTTGAAACATGGTTCTCTTCCTAAAAAAGATATAGCTATGCAACAATTTTAGCATGTAAGACCAGAGATAAAAAGTATCTTTAATATATGCTTTTCAGATTTCATGTCCCCACTTTGCATCAGATGTCTACATAGTGGATCTAAAGGGTCACAGGGGCGAAGAGAACAGGGAATGGCTGTTAACCTTGGCACAGAAAAAGTTTAAGATAGAAAAACCACAAGCCACAAAAGGAAAAAAAGAATTGGTAAGTTTGAATACATTAAAACTAAAAGTAACGTGACAAATTAACATGACAAAACAACATAAACATAAAGACCACAGTCTGTAATGAGATAAATGATGATAAAAAATGCATAAAACCAACAAAGAATTAGAACCTAAAATACATGAAAAGATGCTTAGTGTCACTGGTAAAAAAATACAAATTTGAACAGCAATAAGATACCATCTCTACTCAAATTGACAAGATAAATAAATAAATAGATGTAAGTGTGCCCAGATCCAAGGTAGTCCAGATATGGGATAACAGAAACTCTTGCACACCGCTGGTGGGAATTTAAATTGGGAAAACTACTCAGGAGTGCAGTTTTGCAATGTAGTATTAAGACTGAAGATTTGCAAACCCTATAGCAATCCCATTTCTAGGCATGTACATTAGAGAAACTCACATGCATACAAGGATATACAATACAGCATTGTCAACAATAATGAAAAGTTAGAAATCTGAATATCCATGTGTAGAAGAACAGCTGAATTCATTATGGCATCTTCATAAAGTTGAATATACAGTTAAAACTAATGAACTGGATCTTCGTTTACCACCAAAGTAAATCTAAAACAATGTTACATGAAAAAGCAAGTTGTAGAAAAGTATGTACAGTAGGATACCATTTATGGACAATTTTCAAACATTCTTAACAATATAAAAACATGGATGGAAAGGATGAGTACACATCAACATCAGAATGATGGTATCTGTGAGGGAGAAGGAGGGGCTTTTTGTGGAATGGGATGGGATGCCTCGATTGCATTACCTTTTTTTCCATAAAAAAAAAAAGATCTCAGATGGGTGTGGCAAAATCTTAGCATTTGTCGAATCTGGGTTATGGATGTTTGGATATCAATTATGTTATTTTAAGTATCTGTCTTCGTCTTCGGACTATAGAATAACTAAATTTTTAATTAAGAAGGATCAGAGGGGCACATTTGATACTACCCATCTAAGTCATTAAAGAGTTGGACATTAAACTAGTTCACCTTGTTCTAATCTGTTTTCACCAACAACTTTATAGTTCACTGACAAGAAAATGGGCAGAAGCTTGGAGTCTGTAGTCTCCTTGGTTATTATTATTGTAAATAGGCTAGTGCTCTGCTGTATGTAACTCAGAATTATGTGTTTGGTTAATGCACATCAGTATCACCAAGATTTTTTAGCTCCCAGGTTCCAGAAGGATCAAATGTCTGATCCCGCAACTCTAAATATCAGACCCTGGACCATGATGAATCCACCAGGACCAAGATCACCTCCGAAGGCTGTGTGGCATCACTCTTTGGGCAATGCACCAACCTTGCCATACATCCTTCAGTTCAAACTTCTTCAGACAACAAACTAATTGACATTAGGAGGTTAGTTTTTTAAAATATGTTTTCAGATGTCTAGTAAATTATCAGGTACCTTGAGGGTATTCTACTGATGATCCAAAAGGAAAGTGGATAAATGTGTGTGTGAAGAAATGCCTTTTAACTTGAACGCAGTGGGTCATTTATGTAAGGCAGAAACACGTAGAGCATAAAGGGAGTTCTGTACTTACTTGAAATATAAAGCCAGGTCAGTTGCTATTATTGCAACTTCAAACAAATGAATAACTGTTTCAAACTGGCGTTTATTTAGGTTCTGGAAGATATTTAAACTCTGTAAGATAAAAATTCACGTAAATGGGACTATTTAAAAAAAATCACAATAAAGTGCAAACATTAATTTGCCTTTGATTCAACAAATAAACCAAACTATGCCTAACAAAATAAAGATAATTAGCACGGAAGAAAGCTTTCAGCTTTCTCTCTTGGGTTAAGTTACCCCTCTACTTTGAGTAAGGTAATTTAAACTATAAAAATAGATATTCTTAGCAAATCTTCTTGTAATCAGTGTATAAGTTTGGGGAGTAAATAAAAGTGTTTTCTCCAGGATCATTTATAAATATAACAATAAATTTTAATTTTGCTTGTATTAATGGAGGAGCTTTAATAAAGAATATCTGGTACATCCAATTATTAGGTATGCTGAATTATCTACCGGATAATTTTAGAGTAATCATAGAAGTTGTTGGAAAACTTTCAGAAACTACAAGTTACACTAGTACTCATGTATATATCGGAAAAAAATAATGAAATCCTCTCAAATAGTTCTTAAAATGTTTTCTTGCAATTATATTTTACAAAAACTTAACTAGACCTTTCTTCAAAGAGTTTCCCACAAATAATCTCCTCATACATGGATCAGCTTCATAGTGTCCTAGAAAATGAGAGTAAATTTGGGAGTGGTTTTTAAAAGCTCTCATATTCCAATATGTATCATTTTGATGAGTACATTATTTTATTTATTTTTAAGATTTTATTTGTCAGAGAGAGAGACGGGGAGAGAGAGAGCACACACAAGCAGGGGGAGCAGCAGGCAGAGGGAGAAGCAGGCTCACCTGCTGAGCAGGGAGCCCAATGCGGGGCTCGATCCCAGGACCCTGGGATCATGACCTGAGCCGAAGGCAGACACTTAACTAACTGAGCCACTCAGAGGTCCCTTGATGATTACATCATTTTAAACAACAAACTACACCTAGTTAATAGTACCGTAACAATATGTATCATTTTGCAAAAGGTCTCATATTCCAAATAAATTATTTTAGGTATACAGGCCAAAGGACAGATATATAGTGGTTTTGCCAAATGAAGTTGACGGTTATGAAATACATATACAGACCTGAATCACATTCTTATCTTTTTCTCTCATTTTCTTTTTAAAGATTTTATTTATTTATTTGACAGAGAGAGAGAGAGCACAAGCAGGAGGGGCAGCAGGCAGAGGGAGAAAGAGATGCAGGCTCCCCGCTGAGCAGGGAGCCCAAAGACCTGGCCCTTGATCCCAGGACTCTGGGATCATGACCTGAGCCAAAGGCAGATGCTTAACCGACTGAGGCACCCAGGTGCCCCTTCTCACTCATTTTCACTTTCATCTAAAAACATGGACAAATCTTCTAATTGAAAAACCCTGTCTTAATTCTATATGCTTTTTATTTTCTTTTCTTTCATATCTAAGGATCTTAAAAGAAGAGCTTCTAAGTAGTTTCTTTATAACCTATGGATATAGATTCATATAAAAGATCCTGCTTCTGTTTTATATTAGTGGCTAGAAAGCCCTTGACCAAATTTGGGGCCCATGTCTTATACCTTTCGCTGTATACATTTTGGGCCTTTACTATGCTTCATCTTCGTTTTATTTTTCCAGTAGTCCTATTTCTTTTTCTTTAGCCCCCTCCCACCCTTGTTTTTGTATTTTTGGAAGCTCCAATAAAATTTTTGGGAACAAATTGAGTAATAAGCAGATATACACACATGCTTTTTTTTTAGTAAGCTAAGGCAGAGCCTAGTGATTAGAGCAGGAAAAAATTAATACAAGATGATCAACACCACGACATCCAGATGACATTACTAAAATATGAAGAATTGGGGCGCCCGGGTGGCTCAGTTGTTAAGTGTTTGCCTTCAGCTCAGGTCATGGTCCCAGACTCCTGGGATCGAGCCCTGCATCGGGCTCCCTGCTCCGCGGGAAGCCTGCTTCTCCCTCTCCCACTCCTCCTGCTTGTGCTCCTGCTCTCGCTGTGTCTCTCTCTGTCAAATAAATAAATAAAATCTTTAAAAAATAAATAAAATATGAAGAATTAAGTATCAGATGAACATCTATGCAGAAAAAGCAAGTCATATAAGACAAAAAGATTAGCCATATACAGCTTTTCGGGGCAATACTTCAATGCCAAAAGACAGTGAAGCAATGTCCTCCAATTTCTGAGAAAAAGCATGACGCAAGACCTTTATGTCCCGCCAAACTGATCTTCAAAAACAAATGTAAGAAACAGGTATTCTTAAGCATGTACTTAGCCTCTCTTGGAAAAACTACCATTTAACAAAAACCTAGCCAATCAACACGTGAATCAAAATAAAATACAGAGGAATGGAGAAGCCAGAGTAAAAGGATTGATTGTAAGTATTGGGCCCATTTAAAAGTAGAATTAAGAATAAACAATTGTGTTGGAGCTAGAGAGCATTATGCTAAGTGAAATAAGTCAGAGAAAGACAAATACCATATGATTTCACTCATATGTGGAATTTACAAAACAAAACAAATGATCATGGGGGAAAAGAAGAGAGAGGGAGAGGCAAACCAAGAAACAGACTTAACTACAGAGAGCAAACTGATGGTTACTGGAGGGGAAAGGGTCGGGGCACGGGGGAAATAGGGGATGGGGATTAAGCAGTGCCCTTGTCCTGATGAGCACCCATGTTGTATGTAAGTGTGGGATCACTAAGTTGTACACCTGAAACAAATATTTCACTGTATGCGAACTAACTGGAATTTAAATAAAAACTTTAAAAAAAGGATAAACAATTGTGGAAATTATCGAGCAACATGTGAATTTTATAAATACTGATAATGGTAAAAAAATGCTAATGATAATAAACACCTTACAAAACAGAGATGAAGATGTGGGAAGAAGCAGAGGTATTTTCATTGCTTCATGTTTTATAGTGAGTTAATAGATAGTATAAAGTTAATACATATAGTCTAAAAATATCAAAATTCTAAATGCTGAGCTATAGTTTTTCACAATTTCTCAGTCATTTGTTCATTGTAGAGGGCTCTTTAAGAGCTAGTATCTCTTGTTTAAAGACCCAGTGTCTAAAGCTCTGCAATTCCTTCCATTTCCAAAATGTTTTTTCTATTAAATTCAAATAGAATTACATAAAGATAAATGGAAAACTAGTCAGCAATGAAAAGGAATGAATCACTGATATATACAATGCAGACACATCTCAAAATGATTGCTTTGTATGAAAGAAGCCAGCACAAAAAGTACTTGTATAATTGCACTTACATAAAATCTACAAAAATCTAAACTAATTTATAGTGACTGAAAGCATTTCAACGGTTGTCTAGCGCTGGGAGCAGAGAGGTACGCACTGCAAAGGGGCATGAGGAATGGTTTGGGGTGATAGAAATGTTCTGTATCTTGATTGTGGTGGTTTCTTAGGTGTATAAAATTATGTAAACTCATAAAATTATACACATTGAAGGGGTGCAGTATTGTACACATATTATACTTTAATAAGGTGATTTTAAAAACATAACTCTGACTTTAAAAAAAAAGCTTGGATAGTATGATCCCATTTTTCTAAAATGGTTTCCATCCTGCCTGTATACTCACAGGTGGCCACAATGAGTTCATCAGGTGGTACTGAAAGAGCAATTTTTTGAGTGATAGTATTTGAAATCATTATATTTGTTTTTTAATTTTTCCCTGTCGTTGAGTTTTTATATTTGCAAGTGTAATTTTTACAACCACTATGAAGTCATTGATTTTAAAAACATGTATGTATGTAATATTCCATTTGTTTTCCCGAGGACTGTGCTGAAAACCTAAGGTGCGGACAGGTGCCCCAGAGCATGAGAGGAGGCCTGTTTCCCAGCTGACTCCAGAGGGGCCCAGGCGTGCTTAGCTGCTCTCGCTAGCCCACAGAAAGTGTCTATGTTTGTTCTCCTTTACTATTAAAATGGCAGTAAACATATCAATTCTGAACAGTACACCAAAATAGGTAGGAATGACTCCAATACATCCTGAGTAGGGC
Organism: Callorhinus ursinus; assembly: GCF_003265705.2. Taxonomy (NCBI): domain Eukaryota; kingdom Metazoa; phylum Chordata; class Mammalia; order Carnivora; family Otariidae; genus Callorhinus; species Callorhinus ursinus. The sequence goes on from NW_027397082.1 coordinate 25,069,661, forward strand.
TTTCAGGTGAGGTGAGCCTGGAGAAAGTACAGGCTGTTCCAGCCTTCAGTATGGTACCTGCAATACCCATCAGGAGAGATTGCTAACGTGTTCATGGCTCGATGGGACCATACACAGGATATTTCATTGCTTCTTCACTCCTTTGTATAGGATGGAGTTGGTATGGAAAAGCATAAATAGAATTATCATAAACTCTGTAAGGAAGTGTTTTGAATAATAACATGGTTCTGTTAGTTAAGCTGAGCAATTCATTTTGTTGTTTCTACAATACATGATGGCATTAAAGTTTATACTCTTACAAACAAGTTTTCCACCTGTTCACTCAGGTGAAAGAGTGGACTTCTGTCTGGTTTAGAATACAGGTGGTTCTTAATCCTCAGAACTGTGAATCCCACTCTACTAGCACATAAGGACATTTTAATTCAAAGCCTCATAATATGCAAAACAAAATGGCTGAGTAATGACCACTAAATGTCAAAATTGTTATATAAATCATGAGGATGCCCTTATTTTAATGCTTTTAATGCAAATATTTTCTGTATACAAAAAAGTAAATGAAAGAACAACACTGTCTCCCAAAAGTGTAAAAAGAACATCTGCTGGCTAAAAATTTCATTTTTCTTAGCGTTCCATTTGCCCGCTCATAAAAAGCTCTGTGATTGCATTGCCTAGCGACTCTATTTACAGGCCTTGTAAGTTTGCAATTAGCAGGTTGGATAGCATTGTAGACAGGTCCTTGCCAAGGTGGTAGGATTACTGAGATGTAGTATGACTTTTTAGAAAGAATAATAAGCCTTTATATAGCCATCAAAACCAGTTTCAGACTCCAGAATAAATAACATTAAAAAAGATGGAAAACAAGTCTATTATAAACCTTTAGATTCCAGAAAACGATATGAGATACGAGGACCCCCACCCCACCCCCACCCTCCTAGCCCCCCCAATGTTAAGCATTTAAACACTTGGTTGCAGTTTTTTTTTTTTTTTAGATTTTATTTATTTATTTGACAGAGAGAGAGAGCTCAGAAGCAGGGGGAGCGGTAGTCAGAGGGAAAAGCAGGCTCCCCACTGGGCAGGGAGCCCAATGTGGGCTCGAGCCCAGGACCCTGAGATCATGACCCGAGCCAAAGGCAGACGCTTAACTGACTGAGCCACCCAGGGTCCCCTTGGCTGAAGTTCTTAAAATATATTTTGCTTTAGTAGGAACATGTAAAATTAAATAATAATTAATATTCGACACTACCTCCTTGTTGTGTCACATAATCAGTGACACCACTGATTATAAAAAGTAGAGAAAATTCTTACTCAAAAATATAAGATTGTCCCAACAAAGACTCATAACAAATTAGTAACAGCAATTTATTCTTGTCTTCCTGAATTCTTTCAATTCTATTCCTTTTAATTTTCATAGAACAAATAATAGCATCATTTTTATGTTATAAACGCTACTGCAGGGAGAGGTTCTGGCTGTACACCAGAATTATCATTCTCATTAAAAATGCATGAGTTGCCTGGGTGGCTCAGTGGGTTAAGCGTCTGCCTTTGGCTCAGGTCATGATCTCAGGGTCCTGGGATCGAGCCCCGCATCAGGCTCCCTGCTCAGCGGGGATTCTGTTTCTCCCTCTCCCTCTGCCTCCCCACCACCCCCCACTCATGCTCTTGCTGGCTGTATGTCTCTCTCTCTCTCTCAAATAAATAAATAAATAAAATCTTAAAAAAAAAAAACTAAAAATGCAAATTCCTGGGCCAGAATCCCAGAAAGCCCCATCAGTAAGTGCAAAATGAAGCCCAGGAACTGTTTTTAACATTCTGTGCACACCCACCCCGTGAATTCTGATGCACTCCTTGGTCTGGGTCCCCCTGTCTGGGCGCGGCATCAATCACAGGCTATTAAAAACACTCAAGTTTTTTTTTTTTTTTTTTTCTTTTTCCACCTTTCTGCCTGGTCACTCTGCCTTACAGGTTTCCCCACTTGGCTTTCTTTACATTATTTGGGAGAATTTAGTGTTACCTCTAGACTTGAGCATATTTCTGTATGTTCCTTCCCTGAGCCTTTAATAAAAGATCGTTACAGAAACTGAGAAAAGCTCCACCCCCCAGAGGGCTTATTTCTCCCAACTGAGCACATGTGATTCTCAACAAGTTCTCTGCAATGACAGGTGTTTCCCTCCATCTAATAAAGACTCGTTTTAATCAGTTTTGGTGTGGAACCTTCTCAAGAGATTTTTTTAAAGTATAACTAGATTACATATCCACAAGCCTATATACCCCTTCAATAAAATTAATAAAAGGAAGAATGACGGCCTCCTATGGAATGTTAGTAGTACATGACATGTGCAAATCAAAGTGAATTCAAGACCAAGCTTCCTGCACAAAGCTGTCCCTGATCCCACCCCTCTGCTCCCCTATGCCCTGCCTACTCCTAAATGTGGCATCTCCTTCTAGAATCTCAGAGCATTACCAGTGCCTCTCTGATGGCAGTTGTCTGTTTCTGTCTTATATCCTGATTTCATGCTTACCCCTGCTACCAAAGCTTGACTTCCTCAAAGATACAAAGCCTCACAGGGCATGCCCCATGAACAAGAAAATCATTGGCTATCTAGCCTCCTTTCCCCTTTCCATATATATATATATATATATATATATACCTTAGGATGCACAGGGCCCTCTCACATCCACCATAAGCTTTTTCTTCTTTCTTCACAGACCCACAGAGATTTTGTCTTTCCCTGGCTCTTTTCTATCTCCACTCCTTCTAAACTGGTTGTTCAAAACACTTGCAAGAGAGCCATTTCTAGCAACCGACTTCAATAAGGGTATTGGCTGCCAACTGCCATAACTCAAGGCCATCCTCTTTCTAAGCATTTTCTTGGGTTAGGGCTTTGACCCAGAGCTTCTGAGCTGCCCTGGAGAAAGGCTCATGTACCTCATCCTGCAGGAGAGTCTTGCTGTACTCCAGGTGGTGCCTCTCCAGAATGGAAGATCCATGAAGCTTTGCTAATGCGGACGTGGATCTAGGAGGAAGAGGATATGCCAGAAGTTTAGCTGCTTAGAGATCACAGTAGAGTCCTTACTCTCTGAGGACGTTTTCCATTTCTTCCTTCTCCCTCTCCTCTAATAACTGTGAAATGATCGAGAGTAACACGTCGGAACTGATGTTTTAGATTTAGAACATGAGAATACGCTCTTTAAAAAAACTCTAAAAAAACTAATTTGTTGAATGCATAAAATGACTGAATTATTTAAATCAGGAAGTTTGGTTCATCCTCTGCCTCTTTAAAATCTTTAGGTTCCCTGGAGCTTATAGCACTGGCCTGTGACTCCCAGAACATGGAACAAACCTGTTGAAGGCCCACAGATCATTTGCATGGAAAACGTTTATTAAGAATTTCCAGGAACTGGGGCACCTGGGTGGCTCAGTCGGCTAAGCGTCTGCCTTCGGCTCAGGTCATGGTCCCAGGGTCCTGGGATCGAGCCCCGCATGGGGCTCCCTGCTTGGCGGGGAGCCTGCTTCTCCCTCTCCCCCTCTGCCCCCTCTCAAGCTCTCTCTCACTCTCTCTCTGAAATGAATAAATAAAATCTTTAAAAAAAAAGAATTTCCAGGAACCAAAATAAAAATGATTATAAAGTAATCATTTCTTTCCTCCTTCAGGACAGGGATATCAATTTTAAAGTTAAAATTCCCATTTGTTAATGGTTAGGTCACAGCTTTCTATAAGTGGGGACTGCAGTCTTGGGTGCCCTGTCTTCCTTCAAGTCTTTCTGTTTGAGGAAGGGCAAACCCTCGAAAAAAGCAGGGAGAGAGAGGAAGTGACAGAGAGAGGCTGAGGCCAAAGGCTTACACAGGTAATGTGAAGACTTTGTTATAGAAATATGGAACGAATAAATAATTTTAAGAAAGGAAGAAATCAGAGATAGGGGTGGCAGCCTTAGTAGAGAAGTTTCATCTTATTTCAGAAAGAACAGAACTTTAGGGAGTAGAGGAGATAGTAACAGGTCACTAACAAGTCTGGTAACCCACATGCTCTAGTTAGGGAACAATCAGACTGTGTCTGAGCAATATAACTGATCATAATTTTAGCCCATATTTAAATGCCTCCTCTGTGTCAGTGCTAGAGATTTAAAAAATTAACTAAAGCTCGATTCCAGTCAGAAAAGAATGGTGTCTTTAATTCCTTTGGGTTTAAAATCAAGAAAGATTTCTGGGGAGTTAACGATACACCCAGTCTCAGAATAACACCTCCCCAATTACTTATTAATACAAAGGAGAAAATGTACCTTTACATAAAGAGATCTCCCGGATATTGCCCATAAATAATTTAACTAAACCTCATAAATAATGGGACAAATTGCTATCATGGGCCTCCTGATGCGCTGAGAAGGGCATCATCCATGTTGAATTCCCACCAAAAATGTTTACCCTGAGTCTGGTAATCAGGAAACCACTGGGAAAACCCAGATTGAGGGCTTTCCTGCACCAGAACTGGCCGAGACTCAAAAATGGCCATATTCAGAAAGACACAGGAAGGTTGAGGAGCTATTCCAGATTAAAGAGATTAAAAATACTGGACAACCAAACACAAGGGGTGATCCTTGATTAGATCCTGAATCAGAGGGGGGAAAAAAGCTATAAAGGACGTTATTAGGAAAATTGGAATCATTTGAATAAACATTCTATATTGGATAATAGTATTGTACCAATGTTAAATTTCCTCAGGGTGATCATCATGTTGTGTTTCTATGGGCAAATGTCTCCCTTATTCTTAGGAGATACATGCTGAAATATTTCGGGGTAAAATGTCATGATGTCTGCATGACTCACAGATGGTTCAGTAAAAAGAAAAAGAATTAATTTATATACATACACAGACACACACACATATGTATAGATATATTTGGAGAGAAAATGAATTTGGCAAGATATTTTTAAAGTAAATTTCAGAGATGTTATTAAAAGTTTCCATGGGATACTGAGAAAAAATATTTTTTTAAATCACACCACCCATCAATAAAGTCTGGAAACAGAAAGCTTGAAGTGTGGAAAATAGCTAGTTTAGACTCTGCAACTGTCGGGAGAAAAATAACCAAAGGAGAGAAACTCAAGCAACAGAGATCATGGTGTGACTTGACTAGCCAACCTATCAGTTTTCCTGGTCTTTTCAAGAATGATTTTTGGAAATTAAGACTACAACAAGGGGAAGTGTTGGTAAGAAAGTGCTAAGGGGTTCTTTTAAGGTAGATGAGTAACATCCCAACTTCCTGAAAAAATCTGAGGATTATAGTGCGGGGGGAGGGGCACTGTCAGTATTCCCTGGAGAATTTTGGGGTGGTGGAGGAGATGACTGAAGACCAGATACAAGTAAATTTTATCCTAAAATTTAAGAAGCAGAAAATGACACAATCTGTAGATGACAGAACAGGAAGATTGACCTTTATCTCTGAAACAGTTTAAACTATTTCGGAGTTTGTGAGCACTTACAGAATAATCATTAGGAAATCCCAGAGAAGGTTTAGAAGGAGAACATGAGGCCAGGTTGATGTTATGGACACTTCTGTGACAGGGTTGGTGGGAGCGGAAGGCCATGGACCCCCTGTGTCTGGATTTCAGCAAAGCAGTTGACAGGACACCTCAGGATATCTGCAGTAGGTGCTGGAATAGTGAGTGTATCCACACACACAGCTGGGCAGCAGAGCCCAATGAGTGTGCTTCACTGACTGTCTTCAACCCTGGGAGTAGGTTTCCAGCCCTGGGCCCCAAAACTTTGCCCTTGCTCTTGTTCTGATGCATAATTTTTATCAGTGACTTGAATGAATATTAATGGAAATCATGACTAATTTTCCAATGATAAAAAACTGGAAAAAATAACAAATCCATTGGCTGACAGAGTGTGACAAATGGCGATTTCAATTAAGAGTGAAATGAAGAATCAAGAAGATGAAATTTAATTAAGATGAAATATAAACCACTTCAGATCCTGTCTGGATTATTGTGTTAAACCCTAAGACCCACATTTAAAGAATGACATAAAAACACTAGACTGGATTCACAGAAGAATAGCAGATAAAATGACATGTGTGGCAACTGTTATATATAAAATGGTTTAAACAACTGGATGTGTGCAACCAGGAAAGGAGGAAGGAGAAGTGATAATTCTCTTTAATATGAAGGAATGGCCTGTGGTTGAGAAATTATACATATTCTAGCAGCTCCAGAGAGATACCTGAATGGGACAAACAGATGTGATTGGGAGACCAATTTCAGTCCAGCATCATGAAGAACATCCAACCATCAGAATCACCTAAGAGAAGAGCTGTGTGGCCTGTGGGCCGTTTTGGGAAAAACCGGATGTGGACTCGAGGACGTCGGGAGGAAGGCAGTCGAGGAGAGGTCTGCGCTGGGTGGGGGATGGGATAAATTCTAACATTCCTCATATTTTTGTCCCTGCAACGGCGTTTCTTTGGGGACAAGATGGAGGAGAGTAAAGAAGCAGAAAGACAAGAGGACCGAAAACCTAAACTGAGAGAGGGGGTGAAAGGAACGATGGAGTCAGTATAAGCTGAGACACGAGTGAAGCAGAAAACAAACTGGCTGGCAAAGTCAAGGGACCAAAGGAACCGGAGAGCTGGAGGGAAAAAGAGACAGCTGAAAACCGCAAGGTTTTTAAGGCATTGTCAGAGGGTGGGCTAAGGCTGGCTGACGAGGGTGGAAACCAGAACCAAGGGGGCCAGACATTTTGGAGACAAGAAATCGGACCACGGGCACAAGGTCCAGTCAGGCAGCAGAGTCCTCTGTGTCCTCTAGTGCTTCATGTCACCCTCCACGGCCACCTGATTTGTCACCATCGATACGGGAATAATAATTGTGTTTCGTTCAACCTTTTCATGAACTGCTTTTGCCAATGTCATGTCTCCATATCTCTGTGGACTCCTGAGCAATTCTTCCAGAACAACAGGGATGTGAAGAGCTTCAGGACAGCGTGCAGCAAGGCTGTGTGATCACGGTGGTGTAGCCAAGCCGCCAGAACCAAGGGCACCCGTGCTGAGGAGCCCGCAGCGGGGAAACCCGCACACGGGTCCCAGTCCTTCCACGGCCACGTATTCCCGCTGTCCGCTCTACAGAGAGAAATGGCGGGAGACGTTCAGCTGATGGACGGGGGGGACCCGCCTGGACCCCAGGTGCCCGGCCAAAGCAGAGACCTCAGAGGTGGCTGCGTCCTTCCTGGAGGCCAGATGCCACATCCAATCTGGCAAGTTGGACTTGGCCTTTCTGAGCTTGTTTCTTCCTCAGTAAAAGAGGGAGGCGACAGTCGTTCCCAGGCGGGAGTGCCGAGAGGCCTCAAGGAGGCGATGAGTGCCAAGTTGTTAGCGTGGGGCAGCACAGGACTGGGAGCTGCTTCGGAGCCGAGATGGGTCCTGCACTGGTGAGCAGAGGAGAGGGAGGGAACCCCGCACTGTCAGGAGCCTAGCGTGCAGGAGTGCGGGGCGGGGGGGGGGGGGGCGCCCGAATCTCTGGAGGGGAAGCCATCCGTTGCCCGAGGCCACGGTGCCAATCCTCTCTTCAAGACAAAGCCCCATAGCTAGAGTTGCTGAAAGTGAGCAGTCACCGCTCGCAAGGCGCTTTTCATTCGCTGAAGAGATCGTTCTTGAGCACCTACTATGTGGTTTCAGATCAAATTTCATTTGATTCCCACAACAGTCTTTGAGGGGTGGGATATCCTGCCCCTTCTGTGGTTCACAAACGGAATCTCAAAATGACCAAGTGACTTGCCCAAGCTCCCCCAACCAGGAAGTGGTCGGACCCCACAAACCCAGACTTCCAAGCTTATGCTCTCTAAAATGCCTGGTGCCTCTGCAGAGGGGTAGGTGGTGTGTCAGAGATGAGGATACAGTGTGTCTAAGTCAGAGCAGCTTAAAAGCCATGATCAAGGAGCTCAGCTGGCCACCGCATTGCTGATGAATTTTGAAGAGTGTCAGTGACATCATAATAATACTTAGTATTTATTTACTGCCCAGAGGCTACCATGAGCCTAATGCTTTATATGCCTGATCTCATTTAATCTTTACAACTGTCTTACTTGTTAGGTACCATTGTTACAATTCTTACTTTCCAGATGAGGAAGTCGAGGCTTACAACTTGTGAACCCAGGGAGCCCACATCTGTCTGAGCTGAGAGCGCACACCCTCATTGTTGCCCTCGGTTGGGGCAGGAGGGGAAGGCGGCAGTGAAGATAAGACTCCAAGCCAGCTGCCAGAGAGCTCGGGAGCCACAGAGAAACCAGGGAAGGGAAGGGGAGTGAGCCCAGGAAGGAACGCCCTCTGGCGTGAGCTGGGGGCTGGGGTTCCACGGTGGGGTATGCATGTAAGCCCAAGGCTGGTGCACTTTCATATAGGAACTCCATACTCTGACTAACCACGGTGACAGAAGGAGGAGTGAAGGTATTTACGAATAAGGCAGGGCACATCTGGAAATGAAAACCACGGGGGAAGGGGGCTGCGGGCGGCAAGCATCCAGGGAGAAAGAGCAGACATTATCATGAGGGCTGAGGCTCTGAGGGAACAGAAAGTGGCCCTGAGGTTCCTAAACGTGATAAAGAAGAGCTGACAGGGCTAAGAGACATAGACAAGTTCTCTTCTCCCCCAAGGCGCCTTCAAGCGTCACCAGTACATTTCACTTACTTCATCTGATACAAATTATTGGTGCCTCTGTGGTCAATGTCATGGCAGAAGGCAGCAGCGAGCAGGGCGAAGGCTTCAAGATCC